>NC_057810.1:90377274-90702380 GCF_018294505.1 Triticum aestivum
TGATTTCAGGAGTGAAATGCATCATTAGTCCATTAACTCAAACTGGTTGCATGCTTTAGGCCAGGAACTCAGGAAGTGATCAAATTTAGGCCATAAACTCGTTTGTTTGATCAAATAAGGCCAAAACTGATTCCGGAGGAAAAAACCCGGACACGTGACTGCCATGTCAGCATACCTTGAACCACTCGCGTTTGGGTTAATATGTAGAGCGTGTTTTATGCAAACTGGTCATCACAACTCACAATGTAGCTAATGGTAGGAAATAAATAACTGCTCGTTGTGTGGGACTCGAACCCACACTGTGAGGGTAGGAGCAAGCGGCTTGCTGACCATTAGAACATTAAGTGATTTGCATGCTAAGAGCAACTCTAGCGGATTTGCCATATTGGCAGCCTCCATAACGCATATGGAGCGTGCTCCATAGTATTATGGAGGCTGCTGAGGCAAAGCATCAACTTGGAGTCGCCATAAACCGAGACTCCATTTTTTTTTCTGTGTGGGATCCATTTGTCTTGTCATTGACACCTTTTCCTTCCCCATTTCAACAATAGAAGTTTTCCGTACTGGATTTCAGCAAAGATTTCAATGAGATTACAACTAGGATTTAAACCACCATTTGAACTACGGGCTCTTCCTTCGTTTGGAAGTGACCTCACAGGTGGGGATGCTTCGGCTGCCACGATATCTACGGTCACACGGTTGACAAACACCCGTGCATCCTTGATGCGGGAGAAGGTCACATTTCTGGACACCGGTGTGAGCGCTCATTTCTGCCTTGCGGAGTGCGTCTTCCTCGAGCCACTCGGAGTAGTCCCACACGCTCTCACAGAACTCTCTCTCGGCTCGATCCTCTTCAGTCTCGCCAAGGAAAGGTCCGCGAGGATGGCGTGCCTGCTGCGACATGCCGATAGGGTTGAGCGTGTCGACAAGGGGGAAGGGGGAAGATAGGTGAGGAGTGGTGTTGGCAAAGGGGCAAATGGGTGAGTGGCGCTGCCGAGCGGGGTGGCATGGTTTATATACCCGCGAATAAGCGTGCTCCAGTGGGAAACGGGTGTGAAGCGTGTCGGCGGCCATTAATGGGCGCTCTTCCCGGTGGATAAGTGGTTGCGCCATAGGCAGGGGTGAAGCAGCAGTCATACGGACGACAGTGCATTGACCGGGTTGCACGCAGGAGGAAGAGGCTGGGTTAAAACTTCCCTCCCACGCAGCGGTTGGATTTGGAGGCCGCTCCATATCCGCACCCCAAGCCTCCAAATATGGAGGCTCACGGGCTCGATTTGGAGCGGCCTCCATCAATTATGCAGACCGAGGGCGTATGGGTACTCTGCTAGAGCATCCTTTTCGGCCACCATCGCCTTACGGGCAGTTATTATGGCAATCGGACCGATATGGCACATCTGCTAGAAATGCTCTGAGACGAAGCGGACAGTATACATCACAATGAGCAAAGGATGCAAAGGAGTTCTTGCACCATACGCATGCTTTAGCTTGGTAAAGCAGGTTCATGTACATAACTTTGCACCCTTTGCTCAATCTAATAGATACTGTCTGCTGCATCTTATACTACACAAACAACCTACTCTAGTGGCCAGCAAGCTGATTGCACTTTTCGAATCCCACACAACAAATGGTTTTTTAACCCCTTTTTTCCCTCGATACGCCATTAGCTACATTGTGACGGACAGTTTGTGAAAAAACACACACTACATATTAATCGGAGCGCAAGCGGTCCAAGGTGCGCTGATGTGGCAGCCATGTTGCTGTTTCCCCCCTCCTGAATCGGGTTTTGGCCTGATTTGATCAAGTGAATGAGTTTATGGCCCTAGATCTGACCACATCCCGAGTTTTTGGCCGAAAGTGTGCAATCAATTTGATTTAACGGACTAACGACGCATTTCACTCTTATTTCAGGCACAAACTGTGTTTTGCTCCTCAGACTGCATATGCGATCAGCCACCCAACTGGAAAACCGAAGAACTCCTGCTGGACTGCCTTGAAGAAGTTGAAATTTCGGGCTTCAGAGGAGCTGAACATGAAGTTGCTCTTTTGAAACGGCTATTCAGCTGGGCAATGGTGCTAAAAAGGATGATGATAAAATTCCATGGGTCCGTCACCGAAAGCAAGCGCAATAGGCTATGCCGGCTGTTACTAAGCTTGTCCAGGCCAGAAATATGTTTGCATGCAGCGCCTCTAGGCCAGAAATATGCACGCATAGAAGCATGTAGCGCTCCATCTTGGCGAAGGTTTTATGCGTTCTAGTGGAAGACCAAACGCACCAACTTTGTTCGCATGTAGTAGTAGTTGTCAAGTGGAGCAGACTACTTATGTGAGGGTGAACTCATTTAGCTTTGTTTAACTCGAGTAGCTTGTTTCCAGTATTTGTGAAACTGAACTCTTTAACCTACTTAGATCTAGTACTAGCTTGTGTTGTAGTATTTGTGACACTGCACATTTGGGATTTCATATACTGTCTCAGCTGCTAATCTTTGTTTGCAGGAGTACTGTGGAACTCTTGAGTTGTTGGGGGTATGACAGTAGCCTTAGACTACCAATATGTATCTGATGCCTTTTGCATAGAGTAACTATATGTAATACTATTTTTTTAATTCTCATGCAGTGCGGAACTGTAGATGGTGAGGTATAAAAGCTTTTAGAAAACATTTTGTTTTTCTCTATTTTATTATTTACCTAAAAAGGATGTAAGTTTCACGGAAATGCCCTTTGGTGGACAGGTGCATTGGTGGATTTAGAAAAAAACATATTTCCACAGCGCAATTTTTTTTGGAGAAAAATATATTTCCACAACGCAAAAAAACAATTGAAAATTTTGTACGCACGCAAATACACATAGTGCAAGAAAATTTTCATAACACAGTATATTTTCATACGTGATAACAAACAAATACATAAATGAAAATGGGCCAATCTTTTTCTATTGTTGGGCCAGGATTTTTTTTTGTGCAGCTCGCAAATCATTTTATTTTTGAATGAAAATACACATATCCATCGTCAATATGTATAAGTTTTCACAGTATTTATTTAAATCTTAAAAATATGATTTTTTTAATCATTTTAAAAAATGGGAGCCAATGTCTCCGTCCACCAAAAAGTTGCTCCTGTAAGTTTCCATCTTATGTCAGGTTTTTCTTCCACCCATCCTTCACCCGCCCTACCCTCGTATGTTGCCTCTGCCTTTCCGTCGGGTTTACATCCTTGTTCCCTCCTGATTTTCTTTGATAACTGTTTTTATCCGTCTGGTCAAATTAGAATAATATTTGTTAACACAGTAAATTGACATTCAGTAATCAGTCCTTTTTTCTTTGCAATAAATACTTGGTAACACAATGAATTCACAGGAAGGAAGCAATGACGATCGGTAATTATGTGGTAACGCAATAAATTTACATGAAGGAATCAATCAAATTTGGTCATCCTTCTACAAGCGCACTGTGGTGTGGCTTAGATCGGTTCCCTCTGAGATTGATTTTCTGTATTCAAACAACTGTAACCACACTTGTTATCGGTTCCCTCTGAGATTGATTTCCTGTATTCAAACAACTGTAACCACACTTGTTATCGGTTCTCTCTGAGATTGATTTCCTGTATTCAAACAACTGTAACCACACTTGTTAAGCAACGAAATCACTGTTTTCTCGCAAAAAAAATTAAAAATGGTCATCCTTCCTTTCCTATCTCTTCTTCTATCTCTACTATCTAAAAATAAGTTAAGTTCTCTTTAATTTTATTGTGCTTTTTTATTGTGTTGTGCTAGTACGCCAAGTTATACAAAAATGGCAGCTTAGTCATTTTTGATAGATGTCAGGGATACAGAGGATTGGGTCCCTCGGCTCAGTGGCGTGGGCTGGGCTCAAACCCTCGGATAGCTCTGGAATTGGGTGCTCGAGTGCTCGGGATCCCCAGGGCAAGCACATGCTGGGCACGGTGACCCCCGACGTCTCTGCACGGATGCGCCCGCAGTCTGACATGGCTTCTCTCGTGATCCTCTTGGTCAGGATTGCCAGGCTGGTAGGGGCGTCCTTAAGGTCCCGTGACAAACGACACGTTGCGGGGGAGCTTGACACCTGTATTGCGACTTACTCTCTCCATTTCAATGAATAAGGCGCGCATACTCCTCAAAATTCAACTTTGTTGTAAATTACATCAATTTGTAACTTCAAAATTATACCATTGAAAATTTCTTTTCAATATGAATTTGACGGTATATTTTTTGGTTGGTCTGGTCAAAGTTGAGGCCCCTAATTCATTGGAATGGAGTGAGTACATTGTTCGCTCGTGGCGATGACGGGAGGCGCACGCGGATGCACACATCCCGTATGATGAGGGTTGTCACTTGTCAAGAAGTGATGGGACGGTGCCCTTTTGACTTTGGCCACGTTTCCGTGCGGCGCCCCTCTCCTGACAGCGGGAGCAGGTGGATATGCAGCGGCATATCGCTACATGGTTTCGCCACTGGCGCCTTTTCGACCAGAGTATCCATTCCGCACGCACGACGATTGCCGCACCAAACGACCGACATCGACCACCGCTGCGGGGAAGGACAAGATCGACATCAGGTCCCGTGAGTAGGCCGCCCCATAGTCCCCTACGTCGGCAGCCTCCCTCGCCTCACCAACAAAAGATTTGGGGTCGCCATTCCGATTCCAGTTGTGTCGGGCGATCTGGGTTGGTCAGGGCCGCCCACAACGCCGAAGAAAATGGCAAGGCCCCTTGCCACTCTTGGTCGAATGAGCTTCTCTAACCGGTGTCATTCGGAGACAGCGAGGAGGGGGGAATGCTCGAGGGCGGTGGTGGTTAGGGTTTACACCCATGCCGCCCTTCTGAGGACGACAAGGGGGTCACGGCTCGATATCAAATAAACTAACTATTTTTTTCTAGGTTAACTGTAAAAAGTTTAACTTCACTTTAGTAAATTTGCATTGGACCCAAATTTTTGGACATGTCAAATCAAACGTTTTACATGACAAATTATATTTGCCGAGGATGGCAAGTTTAGTTGATGAGCATGGCAAATCCGCCTGATGTTTATGTTTTTTCCTAGAAAATTACAGATCTTGCAAACTAAATTTATCATCATCGCGCCAATGTAAATTGCCATGAAAAAGCGTTAAATTTGCCATGCCTAAAAATGTAACGTCAGATTTTTTTTAGCGTTCCCGTTTGCATTTTCTAGAAAACATGCAATTAAACTTGCATTTTTTTCACTGAACATAACTTGTCAACTTTTCAAAGTCGACTTAGAAACAGACAACTTGGACTTAGCAAAAAGTAGTTAGTTGATTTGATATCAATCCACCACAAAAAATAGTTAGTTATTTTTTTCTAAGTCAATTGTAAAACGTGTAATCGCTGATGATGGCGAGTCCACCACAAGGTTGAACTCCAGATTGTCATCCCCAAAGCCGAGATTCAATCCACCACCTTCAACAAGGAAACGACACATGCGCGCGGCGACATAGTCTGACCAGAGATCTTGTGTTTCCACCAGAGTGCATAAACTCGTTGTTGAAGTCGTCTGTACCATCTGCCCTTATCTGTCTATCGACACCTCGATAGCTAGATACCTCTGGAGGAGACAACGGAAGACAAAGACGTGCCATACCGCCTGCATCCCGCTACTGTCGCACCACCTTCGATCCGATAACAACAGGTTAAACATGACACCTCCGCCAGAGCCACCGTGCATCACCTGCCGGTATCAGACATGACTTGATGTCTCCATATAAGACGCCGTGCGTAGCATCCGCCGGTAGCACATCCATCGGTGGCTTCACCAGCCGGCGACAGGCACCGCCCGACAACTCCGAAAGAGGCAAATGTGTCACCTGACGAGCCGCATCGAATCCGATCTGTTGATGGAGGAAACGTCCCATACCGCCACCAGCCTCAGCAGGCCGTCACCACCTCGAGATCCAGACTCCGAATCACCCATATGATCCCAGAGTCCGCCACAATTGATGAAGAGGGGCCGCCGCCCCGATTACGGGCGCTACATGGAGCACCCATCGTCGCGCCAGCCGTTGTCGTCGCCTATACAACAACAACTGCCGCTGCGATTCTACATCAAGCGTCAACGACGCTGGAGAAAGCTCCGGCCGCCACGTGCGTCCTGCGACGTCCCCAGATGCGGGATCCCAAGATCCGCCACTGCCGACACCGCCACAAGGAACTACCATCTGGAATGCCATCCCCGGCAGAAGGGACGCAGCCACCGCCATGTTCGGATCCGGGCTGGAGCCGCCTCCGCCAAGACCGGATCCGGGTCGGATGTCGCTGCCACAACCGGCCACGCCCAGCCCCACCTCCATCCTCTGGTCATCTCACCCCGCACCACCACAAACGCCTCCAGCAGGAGCCACCGCGCCGCCATGAATCGATGAAGAGGCCGCACCTCCGCGGATCTGGCGCCTTCGCCGCCTTACTACCCGGGAAGGAGGAGCAGCCCTCCGCCGCCATCGTCGAACGCACGGGCTCTACCCTGCGTTGTCCCCCGACAGCGGCGGAGGGGAAGGAGAGATGGGTTCGCGGCGGCTGGGATGCTAGGGTTGGCCCCCCGATCGCCTGCGGTAACAATTTTTTTTCATACACTTGCAACCATTTGTGTTTTTCTTTCCATGGTTTACCATTGTTTATTTACTGCATTTTTTTGCTTAGTTTGTCCTGTGCAACACGATGGTGAATTTCAACGGCGCAACATGCGGCATTGTGCTAAAAAAGGAGGCTAAAGAGCAGACATACGACATTGAAGTGAATAAATAATGGAAAAGGACTTGCATATACGGTGAAGAATGGAAGAACTTCATTACACAGACTGATCGAGGAATAATATATGGGTGTGTCTAGGGCTTATCTGATGTGACAATATGTCACATCTAAGTTAATGTCATCTTTGTGGCCTTGGGTCCGAATAACTGCCACACGTGTGGCATGGACGGGAACCCGCCCGCACGCCTCGTGTGGCATGGACGGGAACCGGCCCGCACGACCACGTCCGCGCGCACAAAACCACGGCCCGCACGTTCGGTGCGTGGCAACCCCGCCCGCACTGCCCCGTCCGGGCCACACGACTCGCTGCCCGCATGACCCAGCCGGTCCCGTCCTCCGCTCGATCGCCTCTCTCGACTGCCGCCATCGCCCCCCGCCTCTCGAACCCCTACCTCCGTCGCCGGCCTTCTCTGGTTGCCATGGCAACCAGAGCAGATCCGTAGGGCAAACCCACCGCAAACCACACCCCAACCCTCCCCACCCCCGCCCCCCACTCCAACCCAGCCCTTCAGAGACGATAAGCTAAAATCAGGTGAAAATCTCCCTATCTCATCCTTCTCATCCTTCAGGCTGAAAATCTCCCCGATCTTGTACTGGATCCATGCTATAGGGGTGTGGCAACACCAGTTGTTCTGAGATCCAGTAGTTTTGTGATCTACGTGTTGAGCTTAACTTCAGTTTCTAGTATAATTGACACAGTTAGTTGCGTATGAAATGGATGAGTAGGAATCCCTAAAAAAGGACAGGAAGGACAATTTTTGGAATGAAGGGGTTGGGAAAAATTAATTTCCACTTGTGTGTAAAGACAGTTGCCACCTTTCGTTGTCAGTAGCTGCCACCTATTTTGACATGTTGCTTGCCATCCCTATCTTCTATGTGCAAGCAGCAGAAGAATACAATTCTTGTGGATTGTTAATGCCTTCTTGTTCATGCAGTGATTGAGAGCACATCAGAAAGAAGCGAGACACGAAAAGAATGAATCACAAAGATGGCGCTGATGCTTGGGGTTCTCAAATGCCAGAAACGCCGCCTTGGGATGCATCAGAGTACAGTCAACTCATCTTTGCAGGGCCGTTGCTGCCACTACTAAAACAGTATGCAGGCGTAGGTATGATGCGTGATAACAAAAGAAGAGAATAGTTGCCATCTTCGCAACGATGAAGATGACATTCTACTTATGTCATACACTCTCATTTTTTTGCAGGTTCTTATGACCAAAACACTCTTAGGGGGCCCCCGTGGAAAGTTCAGTCACAAGGCGCTAACACCGACAAATGTGCGGGTAGCCAACTTCAACTAGCTAGTATGGCTAATCAAGGTAATGCAAAACGACAAAAGAGAACATGCTGCTGTGGATGTGAAAAATGAACATGCAAAAAAACTGGCAAAAGGACTCACGAGTTATCACGGGTGAAAATGCAGAGCGTTAGCAGAAGGAGCATAGTTGACATCTACAATCGCCATTACTGGACATCTACAGTTGCCATGATTTAAAAACTACACTTGTCATCCCTGGACAACTGCAGTTGCCATCGATAGACACCTGCAGTTTCCATCCATAGACACCTGTAGTTGCCGTCCGTAGACACCTGCAGTTGCCATCCGTAGACACCTGCAGTTGCCATGGAGGAACAACTACATTTCCCATGCCATGGCAACTGCAGCTGCCATGAAGGAACAACTGCGGTTGCCATACCGATGCAACTACAGTTGCCATACCAGCAAAACTACAGTTGCCACATCAGGGGCAACTACAGATGCCGTGCTAGCACAAACTGCATTTGCCATGAATTGACCAACCACTACTATCATTACAGGTTATTACGCGTGGTAACCCGACAACCGTCTCGTGGCAAGCTTCACAAACTGTAGGTGGAGCACATCATTTTGGTGTCACAGACCACACAAGATGGTCAAATGCAGCACAACAAGGTAAGGAGAAAAACTGAACCACAAAAACAACACTACATTTGTTATTTGTAGTTATTGGTAGGCAAAACAGTAGTTGCCATGTTTGTTGAACAGTAGACAATCATGCTACAACTGCCATACATGTCCAAGCGCAGCCTCACGGCTTGCTGTTTGAAATGATGTCATGCCAAATCACTCGAAGATGGTGTGATCCGTTGCGATGCACATGTTATTCAAACAAAAATCTTAATCTTGTACCTGTTTTTTCTATTACAGGGCCTACAACTACAGTGAACAGCGGCGCGGGAACATCTACTGCGGGGAGCTCTGAGTGCACGGAAGACGCGTTCCACTAGCCAGCAGACAATCATGCCGCAAACAATTTCGAGTCAGAGTCGGGAATGGCAATCATTCCAGCAATGCCGACAAGCACCCCTTTGAACACAAGCACTGCCAACACTCAAGTAGATGGAACTGCCGCCGATACTTAAGTGAATGATGAAACTGACGACGACGCACAAGGGGATGAAGATGGTGGGCAATCAGAGATCATGGTACCTCAGCCACCATACATTGGGCAGAGATTTGAATCGTTCGAAGAAGCAAAGGAATACTAGCAAACATATGCAAAGTTTCATGGATTTGCGGTCAACACCGAGTACCATAGAAAAATTAAGAAAACTAACGAGTACAGCAGAGGTGAGATGAGATGCCACAAGGCACGGAGGAACAAGAAGGGGAAAGGTGTTGCGCCTGTCATTCCGGAACGAAAGAGAGGTGTCATTCTCAAGACAGAGTGTCCCGTCCGGTGTAAGCTAAACGTAGATGGAGGACATTGGGTGGTCAATGAGTATTTTGACGAGCACAACCACCAACTCATAAAGAAGTTCGACCTGGTAAAATTGCTGACGGCCCACAGAGGGTTCATCCCCGTCGAAAGGCAATTCGTAAAGCTGCTACATGATTGTAATGTCGGTCCATCAAGAATGGTATAGATACTATCTCTCATCCACAGCAAAAAGGGGAAACGGAGCAGCATGCGTACATACCAGCTAACGTCACAAACCTACAGGCCAAGTACCATAGAGAGAGCAAGTTGGCAGACATAGAGGCCACAATTGCATACTTCGATGAGAAAGCGAAGGAAGATCCAGATTTCTTCTACAGGATAAGGTTGGACGATGAGGACCGTGTCAGGAACATGTATTGGGTGGATGGTGCTGCAAGGAGAGCCTACAAACATTTCCGAGATTGCATTTCATTCGACGCGACGTACCTCACCAATATGTACAAGATGCCATGCGCTCCGTTCATAGGAATAAATAACCATAATCAGTTGTTGTAGTTCGGCTACGGGCTCGTCCGGAACGAAGACACAGATGGGTACGTTTGGCTGTTCAAGACCTTCTTGGACTGCATGGATGGACTTGCTCCGATGAACATAATAACAGACCAAGATTTCAGCATGCGTGCAGGCATAGAGGAGGTCTTTCCATCGGCAGTGCACAGGCACTGCAGGTGGCACATTATAAAGAAGGCTAAGGAGACGCTAGGACCGTTCTTTGCTAACCGTCCAGAGCTGCACAAGGCATTCGAGCTGTGCATAGACCACAGCTTGACCGTGGAGGAGTTTGAAAGGAGCTGGATGGCCATGATTGAAACACATCAAGTCCAAGACAACAAGACACTTGCTAACCTGTGGGAGAAGCGAATGTACTGGGTGCCGGCCTACTTCATGCAGTGCTTCTTCCCATTTCTGCAGACTACGCAGTGCAGCAAGGGGTTCAATGCTGTTTTGAAGTGGTACGTCAGCCCTGGCAACTCATTGCTACAGTTTGCCAAGCAGTACATAGCTTTGCAACAAAAAATTCTAGGATCTGAGCTACAGCAAGAAGCGACCACAACACTAAAGTAGCCAAAATTGCTAACGTATTTACCAATGGAGAGGCAAATGAGCAAGATATACACCAACAAGATCTTTAACAAGTAAGTCAGTTGCGTTACAGTCTTATTTGCAGAAAAAAGCACATAACCAGTAGGTGCCTTATAGAGTGCAATGCAGTTTCCATGATATGCAATTGCCATGTTTAATGAAATACTGTTGTGCCATGCTTAGTCAGCTGCAGTTGCCATGTTCAATGAAAATTCTGTTTTGCCATGCTTACTCAGGTGCAATTTCCTTGATGGATGAAGTGCAGTTGCCATGTTTAATGCACTGTGCTTCCATTGGGGCATGTTGGCATGCAAGTGCCAATGTCAACTGGAAAAATGTTATGTTGGCGACACGTATGCTGAAATGTAGTTGCCATGTTTAATACAGTGAATCTGCCATGTTTGTTGAAATGCAATTGCCATGTTTAGCCAACTGTAGATGCCATGTTTAAATAAAAGGGCAGTTGCCATGTTTTATGCAGTGTGCTTCCGTTGGGAAATGTTGGTGTTGAAAATGACGATGTCCAGTTGAAAATGTACTACAATTGCCATGTATAGTGTGCTGCATTTGCCATGTCTACTGTGCTGCATTTGCCATGTCTAGTGTACTGCATTTGCCATGTCTAGTGTACTGCATTTGCCATGTTCAATGTACTATATTTGCCATGTTGAATGAACTATGTTTGCCATGTTCAATCAAAAATGTATTTCTACTTACATGACAACATAAGGTGGTACAAGAAAAAAGCGCGATAGTTTAATAGAAAACACACAAAACTTGCAGATTTCAGGAAGAAATAAAGCGTGCCAGCATGTTCACGGCTTTCCAGGTGGACGAACATACGTTCAAGGTGTGTTCTATTTTGGGCATGTCAGATTCAGAACCTGAAGACCCGGACAAAGGAAGGAACTACTTCGTCAAAGCCTCGATAGGCGAAGGCGAGTACTACTGCCAATGCTGCAAGTTCGAATGGGACAGCATTGTGTGCTGTCACATACTAAAAGTTATGGATATGAACGCTGTGACATGGATGCCCCACCATTTCATTAGGCGGCGATGGACTTGGGACGCTGACGACGCGTTGGCGCCACAGACAACACATGCAGTTCTGGCTGTGCATGACGAGAGACCTGAGTCAACCATGGTAGCCATGAGGCATGTTGTGCTAACAAAGAACTATGCTGAGCTAATTGATGAAGTGTGCAAGAGTGATGAGACAGCGAGAGTCGCGAAAAAACACAGGAAGGCACTAAAAAGAGAGCTTGATGATATCAAGAAGAGGAAAGCTGAGGAAGCCTTACACCGGTTCCCACGCACATCAAGTGTGCCTTCATCCACGGGGCCATCATCTGAAAACTCGGAGATAGGATCTGGAACAGCAAGCACACAGACCCAGGTCAGGAACCCACCCCGTTCCATCACAAAGGGTCGTCCAAGAGAGATAAGGTACAAGTCGGGATTGGAGATTCAAGCAAAACACAAGAAAACGAAGAAAGGGGCGGGCAATCCATGAGCAAACATTGGGGCGACATGACATGGTCCTTGTGGACATTTTGTTTTGTACCCTAGATGATGAGATTTTTTTTAAGATTGCGAGAATGATTCTTGAGGGGCATCGGAAGTGGAAGGAAAATTCATTGAGTGGATAAATGCAGTTGCCATGTTATGGGTACTTAATCTGCCATGTTATGTGTAGTTAATCTGCCATGTTATGTGTAGTTAATCTGCCATGTTATGTGTAGTTAGTCTGCCATGCTATTTTATACTAAATATGCCATGCTATTTTGTACTAAATATGCCATGCTAGTTGTACTGCATCTGCCATTTCAGTTGTACTGGATCTACCATGTTAGTTGTACTGTATCTGCCATGTTAATTATGCTGGATCTGCAATGTTGTTTGTACTGTATCTGCCATGTTAGGTGTACTGAAAATATGCCATCTGCATGGCATATATTTCCGTGACAATACGACGCGGTTTAGAGACACATAGTGTATTGTGTGCATTGTATAGGAAACAAGTTGGAAAAGGCGTAACGTGCATAAGCCGCAGCAAAGGTTGTGGCTACATGATCAAACCTACCATGCTAGCCGGTGAAGTTTGTGATGAAATAGAAGAAGCAAGACGTCCAAATGAACAACGACAATGACATTCGCTAACCATGTCTGATGAACTACATTTGCCATGTTTCAAAACATCATGACACATTCGAAACAGCAAACGGGTGATGCAAACGATGAAACTGTAGTAATAATGATAAACATAAAAAACATATCTGCTGTCACGCCTAAGTAGGTTCACATCCACACATATATTACAGAAACTATTCAAATATCACTCACACACCACCACTACATAGTAGCCTACGCGGGGTTGCAGTCATAACATAGCACGCGAACATAGTTTTTGACGAGAACAAAAGAGATAGTACCTTACATTCCTCGGCAACAGAATGTAAGGTATGCATTTGGTGTGTATCGCCACGTGATCACTTGTACCTCTTGATGACTTTCTTGACAGCTTCCTCCACAAACTCGCGTGCTCCGGACCGCTTGTTGAAATCTTCATTCATCAACCAGTTCCATGTGTGGATTTTCCGGAGCTCAATGACAGTTGCAGCTATGATAGCGGGGACAATTCTGCCTTCCCACTTTGCAATGTATTCCAGCGCGTGAAAGCCATAGTCCGTCCTGCACGAGAAAAAGATTCAGGTGAACACGCAAAGAGGACAGACGTAGCAAAAGATAGACTTCAATTCAGATGTGGCAACAAAAGAGGGGTTGGATTGATGTAAATGGCACATGAAGGAGGGGGTTAAGAAATTACGTGTTCCCTTGCTTCACAGTCGCCACATACTCAGTCGGGAAATGCCTCATCTGGACTTTTGAATGTTCGTAGTGACGGTTCCATGTCTCTTTGAGGTTGTTGATGAAGAATTCGGCATGCGTAGTAAGATCTGCATCAGCTTCCGAACGGATTGAATCAAGCACGTCAAAACGTTGGTTCTTCAGGTGAAGACAGATGGCATAGTGGTGACCACACTTGTCTTACTGGTCATGTGGTGCAAGCTCCTGGAACATGGGGAACATGAACTGCATTTAAAAGTGAAGAAATGAGAAGCAGAGTTCACATAAAGAACAGCAGAGGGAAAAAAATTAGAATCACGTAGAATGTTTTGGTTATGGGTGGGGGTAGTTGAAAGAAAGTTGCCGCTCATGTATGAACAAAATGAGCCATGTATTTTACTACCAAGTTGCCACATAGTTTGCACGGGATGCAAAAATCAAGATGACAGTGTGCACGACAGCTGTTGCCACATGAAAACATCTGCCACATAAACACAAGTGCAGATGATGGCAAGAAACCACACCATGTGACAAAACAGTGCAGAAAGGGGAGGAGTACTCACATATTTCTTCAGTGTGAGCTTGAATTCATCGTGTTGAGCAAAATTCTTCCTCAGGATTTTTTGGTGGAAGTCACCATCCCATATTTTGCAGGTCACACTATAATGCATGATTATCTTGTCGGCACCCACATCCATATGATTGTTGATGTAGTCGATCCCGCATGCAACTACATTCATCGACATTTTACCGTTTGGCCTCACGGACTCGGCAAGATCACCCAGGTCGACGTACGTCGCTCCGCATTGAATGACTTTGGTTCTGTCCAAACATGAGCTGTATGAAAACGATATAACATGGAAGGATCATGCCTGCTAAGTAAAACATATATGAAAGAACTAAAACACAAGCGGATCATGTATAGGAAGTACGAAGAAGATGAATGGTAAAAAAGGAGCAAAGCAAAATGAGAGATTATGGGGTGTGATCATTTACGCTTTCAGCTCCTTCATGTGCTTGCTACTGGCCCTCGCATTTCCAAACCGCTTGACGATATCGTATAGCTGGGTCTGTTCCTTAGTGGCCCTGAATTCGGGCTCGTAGTCTTCCGCGGGAGGTGGGTGAACTACCCTCTGCTGCCTCACAGAACCAGGGGTGGCACTCCTAATGGTATCCTTAGATACCGTATCTATAGGCACGTTGGAACTTGATTGCCCTTGCCCTCGTGAGGACCTCCTATGCAATGCTGCCTCCTCAATCATGCGGTAAGCTTCGTCAAGTGACGGTGAAATCTCCTCAGGGGTGGCTGCAATGATAAAAAAAAATAAAAAGTGTGTTAGGATACCTAGAAAATCAAAAACAGATGGATTGTGAGGAGGTAGGGTGCATGATGTAAGATTGTGGGCAGAAAAAGTGGGGCAGTTGCCATGCGTGGTCCAACTACAATGGCCATGTCATAGCAACTACAGTTGCCATGTAGTTGCATTGTAATTACCATCTAGTTGGATTGTAGTTGCCATATCACAGCAACTACAGTTGCCATGTTGTGTCAGCTGCAGTTGCCATGTGATTGCCGTATGAAAAAAATGCAGCATGAAAACAAAAAATGCAGTTGGCATGGTGTGGCAAATCCAGTTGCCATGTGTAATGAACTGTATTTTCCTTGTGACAGCAACTACAGTTGCCATGTTGAAACAACTTCAGTTGCCACGTGGTTGCCCAAATGTTAAATGCAGCATGGCAACAAAGAAAATGTATATGACATGGTGCATCAAATCCAGTTGCCATGTCATCACATGTCAGTTGCCATCACAAGTGAGAACCCCCCCAAAAAATATGATTGGGACAAAAGTCAAACTACAAAGATGTATGCAAGAAAATCATAAGGACATGACAAGTGTACCTTGCACAATCGGCTCTGTGAACTTGACAGCCTTCCTGTCCTCGACCATTGGTTGCGCCATCATTGCGGGCATGCCTCCTGGGAAAGCAAAGGCAACTGGCATAGGATCTTGCACCACCGGTTGATCTTGACTGATGCCAAGGCTGAAGCTCGGTGGGGTAAAGGCCATTGGGTGCCTCTCATTCCTACTTGCCGGACCACGAACAATTTGCGGGGCAGAATCCAAGGGTTAAAGATCGACAAACATATCTGAATCGGACGCTATAGAATGATCGGGCTTATTTGCAGGACAGGGCGTGTTGTCAGCGGTATCAGCCATAACTTTCTTGACAATCTTCTTGTTTGGGCTGTAGGGGACACCTACATTGACTGGGAGCCTGGAAGTGCGCAGATTTATGCTGGGGATTTCCAATGCAGGTAAAGGCGCAGTCTGCTCTGGGCGTTCACCTGCGTCACTCGTGCCTGGCTTGACACCTGCATCAGTTGTGCTCCGGTCTTCCGGTTTCTCCATCACATTGCTTTTGGCAGGTGGCGGGAATAGTGTGGACGCAGGAACATAACCAGGCTCGTCTCTCCTGCTCCTAGCTGCAGCCGATGCGTTGGGTATGTCTGTTGGTTGCTTGCGGGGGCTACGGCGCCTAGGTGGAGGACTAGCACGCGAAACAGTCACCTTAGCAGTATCTGCACTGATAGGAGCTGGAGCTATTATGCCAGGACTCTCACCTGTAGATGGCATATCCTTGTGAACTGCCGACTCAGCCACTTCTGTCGTGGACACAGGAGTGCGACCACGCACGCGCTTGGAATCAGTGTCAGATGAGCGGGAATCTTTCTTGCTTAGGTTCATCTCGGGAGCGTCCACTTCAACACTTGCTGATGGGGTGGCATGGCTCACATCAGCATCCTTCATTGCCAGTAGAGTTGGCAATATTTCAGCTGTCCTGGCAGATACCGACTCGTCACTCCCTGATGTACGGATGCCTGTTGTTCTAGCCTGCACATCTGCAGCCGGCGGAGATGGTCGGCCACTTGCATCAGAGTTGGTGGGAGCGATCAACGGTGCAGCAGCAGTACTGTCGCCTGGTGCCTCATGTACATCTGAGTTGCCCCCTGTTAACAACTTTGAATGTAGGCATTCGAGCGGGTCCTTACTGGTATGCTTGGCCCCGCGTGTAGTGGTCTTCTTCACCCTGCAAAAAAAAGCACATGAAAAAGATATTGAAAAATGAACAAAAATATGTTTGGCATGGTAGAAATCTTTAAAAAATTATAAACGAGTGGAAAAGCTGGTAGTTGCCATGTAAGGGGGACGTGAGTGGCCATGTGTCATAATTAGCAGTTGCCATCCAGCAGCAGTTGGGATGCTAGCCAACTTGAAGAATGATAAGAATGTCTGATCTGACATGAATGCAATTTCAAACCTAGGTGTGGGATGAGCTCACAAGCCAACGGGAAAAAATGGCAGTTGCCATTTGGCTTAGATGCCAGTTGCCATGTAAAAACCAATATGACTTGCCATACACTTTAAAATGAAGGAAGAAATCATTTGGAAAAACAGCAGTTGCCGTGTGGGGGACGATGACAGAAGACCATGTGACAAGCTAAACGGATGCATTGGAAAATCAAGAAAATATAGCGCTATGTCAATGAAAGCACATGGAGAAACCTACTTCTTGACTGGCTTCCTTAGGTCTGGCAACACGACAGGATCCCCGGTGTTGGTCGTCGTCGTACGAGGAGAAGACCTGGTGGAAGGGGTGTCACCGGCAATGGGGGCACCTTTGTTCAAGCGAGCAGAAACACGGTTTGGCGTTGGCGCCTGTTTCGTCGTTACTGCTCGTCCACCAGCGGTCGGCTCGCTGCACGTATGAGTTGGAGGAAAAAAGGTGGCAATTGTTAGACAACAAACTCATTACCGCGCTTGACAAAAAACAAGTGCAAGAAATGGATTAGACTGTTCCAAGAAAATAGACACAGCAAAAAACTAAAATTAAGTTGAACCTCCTCCTGGCAGCTATGGGATCGGTCCTAGACCTCTTGCCACGAGAACCCTGCCCAACATCTCCTGGAGCCCTCCCCCTCCTTGATGGCAACACCCCCTCGCCTCTCGCAGCCATATGTTCTTTGACTTTCTCCGGTGGGGGGACATCTGTTGCATCCTTGTCCTTGTTACCACCTGCGCGAACTTAAGCATGTTCATCATGATCGGTGTCCTGTTGCACGTTCTCCATGTCATCGTCGTCATCCTTGCTGAGGCCAGCGTCTCCATCTAGATCATCTTGTGTGTCACCGGGCTCTTGTGAACTGTTGTAGTCATACCGACCATGGCAACCGGTTGACCGATGTGTACGTTCTGGGACAAATGAAGTGAACTGCCTCGCAACCACGTCACTATCAGAGCCACTGAGAGACGTCCAGCCCTCAACCAAATTCCCGAGCAAGCCGGTCATTCCAGATGCAAACTTCCCAATTAGATGCTCAACAGGTGCCCTCACCTGTGCACGAAACAAGAAGCATCAACAACCACCCATATTGCAGTCACTTGCGCAACATCAACAAATAATCCACGGCAAACCATAGATGTACATATTCTGATTACCTCAGTAGGGCAAGATGGAGCTGAGTGCACGTCCATCCACTTTCCAAAGTTTTGAGGCCCCCCAAACACGCTGTAGTCTATAGCATGCTTGGCCATCAGCTAGAAAAAACAAAAAAAAATGGCAAGGATGTAAGAGATAGAAGGTAAGTTTCAACACGAATGAAAAAGAGTTCCCTTGTGGGGTGAAACATGGATACAATACGCATACAACCATGGATAACAAAAGGTGGTCATCCCTTATGGACCACGGACGGTTTCCTGATGTCAAATTTGTAAGCATGCCATGTGCAAAGAGAAACCAAAACTAACCTGCAATTTTCCATATTTGGTATCAGTTGCCCCGTCTGCGGCAAGCACAACCTTGACAGCGTTGATAGTCCATGCAGAAACAGCAAACTTGTGCGTAGGCGGCGGGCCTCCTACCCCAGTGAAGTCCACAGTGGACAGATCAAGATAGTCGACATACATGAGCTGATTTAAGACAATTTTACAAAGAAAGAAATATCAGTTGCAGTCATGTGTACTTTGTAGGTAAAAAAACAAGATAATGTATGTTCCCCTGATAATCAAGTGGATGTGCATGGAAAAGAATGGAATAAAAAAAGAAGTTGCCTTCTGTATGTGCTAGTTGACATCATGGTGTGATGGCAATTGCCATATTGCTAAGATGGCAGTTGCCATCATAGTCTGATAACAGTTGCCATACTAATATGATGGCAGTTGCCATATTGTCATTATAACAGTTGCCATATTGTCATTATGGTAGTTGCCATCTTGTTATAATCAGGTTGACATGCATGAATAAAAGTGTGTTATAAAAGAGTGTTCACAGAAAGAACTGGTAAAAAAATACCATTAAATGCAGTCGACAACCCTTTTGGTACATCTTGCTTGAGAATGCATCATGGAGGAAGTCGGCAATAAACTTGCCGCATCAGAAATCTAAAAATGGAAGAAAACATCGAAAACACTGGCAGTCACTAACTTTACACATGACAACGGAGCCAAAAGATTGAAGGAAAATAACGTAGCAAAGATGGATCATTCACCAGAATGGGGAAGCATTTGTTGCTTGGGCGAAGAGAGGTGGTTGGTGCGAAAACAGCTGAGATGAGGTACATGAGTAGCTTCATCTTGAAAACATCTCCATGCGTCGTCATGGCCTGCAGCGAATCTGCCACTGCAGACGTTTTCGGCATGGATTCCGACTCAGGAAACAAACAGGGGAACAACGCTTCCTCGATCTCATTGTTGACCTCATACGGGACTTTGATATGTCCACGAGGCACGCCTAGAGTGCAGAAGGCGGATTCCTCGTTTAACGGGAGCCTTCCACGTCCCGGAATCACGAACTCCCTGGAGGCGGGCTCGTAGATCTCAGCAAGCCAGTTGCATACACGGTTGACAAGGTTCGTGCACCGGACAACCATCATAGACTGCATACCCATCTCAGCAGCAGCCCCCTTCTGATCGTCGGTGAATTTGTTAGTCAACGCAGTCAGACGTTCTTGGGAGGCTCTGTTGCGAATACGTTTCTTCTTCTGCAAAAAACAGACAATAAGTGCTCAGTTATTGCCATGTTTTCCAATGTCATGAAATTTTGGTCCGTGTCAGACGACTGCAAGCTCGAGGTGTCAACCAGTAGCATAAAGCAGGATTGAGGGGGGGGGGATGTGTGAACATTTACCTCATCACCCTCTTTTATCCGGCCAGCTGCCCGATTACGCTGTGGTGGATCCATGAAATCATTATCATCGTTTTGATGATCGCCACGAGCCATTCTGCTGAGATAGGGACAGACCAAATTGTCATGGATGAAATGTAAATGCAAGAGGTAAGCAGTTGCCACCTTACAGAAAATGTCAACAAGTGAATGCAGGAAAAATAACATATATATGACATCTGACAGAATTGATATGCAAATTTGGTTGCCACATTATGTAGCCAATTTGCCACACTGTCGTATCTGCAGAATGGCAACAGACAGTGTGTTCACATTCTATTTCCCACATGAATATACTATCCGAGTGGCAACAGACACACATGAAGTGCACATTAGTTGCCGTCCAGTGTAATTGGCTGCTGAAACTGCATTGACTACAGATTGTGGCGACTATCACAAAGTGGTAACTACCAAAAATCATTTAAAAAAATTTGATGCCACAATGAAAAAGCATGTTAGTGGCTACTGTCACAGTAATTCAGCAAATTCAGTTGCACATAGAAGAGCGTGTGTGTGGCAACTATCACAGTCATTCAATAAAAAAAGTTGCCACATGCGAAAGCTTATATGTGGCAACTATCACAGTCATTTCAGTAATTTCTTGCCGCAAAGGAAATCACGTTTGTGGCAACTATCACATTTGTTCAGGGGGTTAGTTGCCACACAATCATGATAGTTAATCAAACAACCAAGTTCGCCTCATACTACAGTTTCAAAACCCAACTAACTAGATCTAGGGTCCAATGGCAACTACCGCGACCTCAAATTCACCCTCAAAGTTCAACCCCGAACTGACTGCAAACACAAATTCCAACAAATGCGCATCAAACAACCCGGGAGACACCTTCCCAATCCATAGGCAAGACTAGTGCGTGCCTCCGAACAAGCATAACCACACCGACGATGCCGCCGCCACGGCGGCAATGATACTGCCCAGTGCAACCAAAAACGGCTAGCAGACGACTTCGGTGCCGGTGGGAACGCCGACGAACCGCAGAATCGCCTGAATCTCTACGAACTCAATCGAGGAATCAAGCAGGGAAGGAAGGGGGGGAAATGCAGGAAGGGGTTGCGAGAGTTGTAGCGACCATTACCTTCAAGCTGCAGCCGCTCCGGCGCAGCCGCTCCGTTCCGGCGAGCACCACCGACGGCCGCGAACGCCGTCGATTCTTCTGCCTCCACTGTCGCCTTCTCCCCTCGCCTTCTCCTCTAGTGGATTGAAATGCGAGTAGGTTGTGCCAGTAACTGCGTGCGGCTGGGTAAATGGAATCGTGAGGGAGAGGGGACAGAGGTGTGCGACGTGTTTGACGTCAACCGCGGTCGGAGCATGGCGTGCGGGCGCATTGCGGTTCCACCGCACGCCTCCGAGTGGCAACCGCTGACCGCGGGATGGCAACCAACGTGCGGGCGACCCGACTCGCACACCGCACACGCGCCTCGTCCTACGTGGCGCAGAAAACCAGCCGGTTTGTTCCAAGATTCATGCACAAAGTTGCCAACGAAGATGCTTGCGTGTGGTCGGGATGGTGAATGCCCACACGTGTGGGTGTTAACATTTTCGTTTCTTTATTTGTTGCTTTTATTTCGTTTTTTTTCTTTTGTTCATCGCCAGGGCCTTGCTTTCCTTTGACGCTGTTGTACATGCGAGCGCGCTTCCCACGCTCGCTCACTCGAAGGCCGTGATCGCTATCTCCCGCCTAGTGTAATACTCCATACAATTTGTGTTTTTTTTCTTTTTTTCCTTTTCTATTTTTTTCGTTTTCTCTTTCAGGTTTAGTTTTTCTTCTGTTTTATTTTTTTATACTTTTCTGTATTATATGTTGAACATTTTCCAAATACACACTGAACATTTTTTCCTATACGATGAACATTTTTTCAAATACACATTGAGCAATTATCTTAATATACAGTAAACATTTTTTGAAATACACATTGAACCAATATTTCGTATATGATGAACTTTTTTAATCTAGGCTGAGCTTTTTTCTATGTATGTTGATTTTTTAATATATAAGGTGAACCTTTTATCAATACACAGTGAACAATTTTAAAATGCATGTTTAACATTTCTACCAATAAATACGAAAGACACAAGAGAAAAATAAAAAAATGGTCAAAAACCTAGAATTTTTTTCACATGTTAAAAATATACATTTTAAGGTTATAAAAAATTATAAAATTTAGGATTGCAACATAGAAAAACAAAAGATAGTGACATAGAGCAAAGGAGAAACACAAATGGCTTATTGTTGTGTTTTTTAATTGAATATAAATTTTTAGTATAACTATGGTTATAATTGAAAACAAAAAGAAAAAACTACTCGCAAGTTATTTTATTTAGTAAAATGATAGCCGTTTCAAGTTGGGCCTAGATCAAGAGCGTTTGCGAGCTGATGGTTGACTCACTATTGGGACAAAAATACTTTGGCGCTAGTTGCGAGTCGAGGGTGGACTTGCAACTGAGGCGAAATAAAAAGTATGACCTAGTTGCGAGTCGAGGGTGGACTTGCAACTGAGGCAAAAAAAGGATTTGTCCTAGTTGCGTGTTGGGGGTGGACTTGCAACTGAGACTAAAATGGCCGGCTCCCAGTTGGAAGTGGGGTGTGGACCTGCGAATGAGACAAAAAAGGGTCGAGCCCAGTTGCGTATTAAGGGTGGACTTGCAACATGGACAAAGAAGGTGCAGGGAGGAGGGGACAATTGCATGTCGGGGGTGAAGTTGCAACCGAGGAAAAAAATGACTCCCCTGGCTGACCATTGAGATGGACTAGAAATTTGGATAAAAAATGGTAGGGCCCTCGAGGGTGGACTTGCAACTGGAAAAAGGGTGGCCCCCAGTTGCATGTCAGCGGTGGGCTTGCAACTTCGACAAAAGGGTCTGGGCCCACGTTTCATGTCAAGGATGGACTTGCAACTGGTACAGAAAAAATGGGTCAGACCTAGTTGCATGCCGATGGTGGACTTGCAACTTCAAAAAAATTGTTTGGGCCTAGTTGGGTTTCAATGGTGTACTTGCCATTCTGACATAAAAAGAGGCTTGCCTAGTTGTGTGTCAGGGATGGACTTGCAACTAGGACAAAAAGGGGGCCAGGGCCCTAGTTACACGTTCAGGATGGACTTGCAACTGGGATAAAAAAAATGGGTCTGATGCAGTTGCATGTCAAGGGTGGACTTGCAACTGGGACAAGAAAATGGGCGAGACCCAATTGCGCATAAATAGTCTAAAAAAGTTACACATAAATGATGAACTTGTAACTAGGACAAAAGATCAAGCGTACGTTGATACTACTCCCCTCTCCCTCGCGTCGCCTCCCCGCCAAGGGCCCCGAAACCCTAGCGCTGCCAGCACCTTCTAGCCTCCTCCTCCTGCCGCCGATGCCGCCGGTGTGGGCCGCGGTGGCGGCGGGCCTGGTGCTGAAGGCACCTGGGCTGGTGGATGCGGCGAATCCCATCTGAGGCGGCATGGGCGGCTCCTCTCGTGCGATCCAACGGCAGCGGCCGGGACGGCGACTCCAGGCTGTGCGGCGGGGGCAGGAGCACCATAGCCGGTGGAGCGGCGACCCTGATTGGACGGCGGCAGTGGCAGCGCCCCATCCGGTGTGGTGGGCTGTTCTGGTCGTCATGGTGACGGCGGTCACTGCGGATCCAACGCCCCATTTGGATCCGTTGCGAGAGGCCTTCCGCCGACCAATGGCGCGTGGAGGGACCGGTGAGGAGATGCCGGATCTCTGCCGGAGTACCGACGGCGACATACGTCTTCATGGCAAGGTTCCACTCGGTTCCAGCCAGACGCGAGGTCGGGAAGACGTGGCTTCCGGTGAAAATCGCGCCTGACTGCGGTCTTGGCGGACGATGACGACGTCCGAGACATCGTTCCCTTCTGGTGGCATCGTCGTTGCAGGTCACGTCAACCTGATCAAGAAGTTCCGGGGAAAACCCTAGATCTGGGTCTACTAGATCGGACGATGACAATGCCTTCGGTATTGTTCTCCCTCCTGGGGGCATCATTTTGAAGC
This sequence comes from Triticum aestivum, assembly GCF_018294505.1. Taxonomy (NCBI): domain Eukaryota; kingdom Viridiplantae; phylum Streptophyta; class Magnoliopsida; order Poales; family Poaceae; genus Triticum; species Triticum aestivum. The sequence goes on from NC_057810.1 coordinate 90,400,990, forward strand.
AAGTGCTGGTTGGAGGGGACAAGAGGAGGAGCGGTGATTCATCTGGTCCATTGATGACGGCGGATCTCGACGGCGTGGCGCAGTAGAGACTCGGCGCCTGATGAGTGGAGATGGACTCGCATAGGAGGGTGACGCTGACTGGCGTCGCGGTGGCATCGGCGGCAGCTAGACCAGGCAAGGTTGATGCAGCAGTACAATTTTGAAGATGGATTGGTGGCAGGTGACTGCGGCACCTCATACCCGGCAGGCATCCTGGTTGAGAAGCACGCCGGACTGGTGGGTGACCATACCCGGCAGGCGTCCTAGTTGGGACCTCAAGTCTTAGATGTTAGGTTTGGCTGCGAGGTCTGTTTGGTATTAGGCCCAGACTTTTAGCGCCCCTTCGTCAACTGGATAGGGATAGCGACATGTGTTGCTTAGTTGGTGGCTTTAGTCTTATTGTTGTATGACTTTGTAAGGTCTTGTGTCAATAATTAATAAAATGAACGTATGCATCGTCCAGATGCAGAGGCCGGGGGTCGTCCTCCTTTTCTAAAAAAACTAGGACAAAAAGGCGGGTCCAGTTGCATGTCAGTGGTGGGCCTGCAATTAGGACAAAAGCCCTCCCCACTTGCATGTCAACGGTGACTTGCAAATCGGATGAGAATAATGAGTCAGACCCAGTTGCATATTATGGGTGGACTTAAAACTGAGACAAAAAAGGCGGTCCCAATAACATGACTCAGGTGGACTTGCAAGTGGGACAAGTAAAAAGACAGGCTCCCCAATTACATTGGAGTTTCAATCGGGACAAAAAATGGTTGCCCCGGGTTGCATGTCGAGGATGGACTTGCAACTACAAAAATAGATCGAGCCACTAGTTACGTATTGAGGGTGAAGTTGCATCTGAGACAAAATTGGTCGGGCCACCAGTTGCGTAGTGTGGATAGACTTGAAACTAGGAAAAAAGGCCCCCCATTACATGCTAGGGTTGTAGTCGGATTTGCAATTAGGACAAAAATGAGTTGGACCCTGTCGCATATCGATGGTGGACTTGTAACTAGGACAAGAAAAAAAGTGTGTGCCCTCCAATTTGATGTTGGGTGTGGTTTACAACTGGGACAAAAATGGGTCGCCTCACATTCGTGTGTCAATGGCGAACCTGCAACTGGGGCAAAAAAGGGTCAAACTCTAGTTGCATGTCGATGGTGGAGTTGCAACCGGGACAAAACTGGTCGGTCCCTTAGTTTCTTATCGAGGATGGACTTGCAACTCCGACAAAAAGGGTAGCCCTCCAATTACATGTCAAGGGTGTAGTTGGACTTGAAACTTGGAGAAAAATAAATTGGCCCCCAGTTGCTTGTCGATGTCGGATTGGAACCGGGACAATAAAAAGGACAGGCATCCCAATAGTATGTCGGGATTGGAGTTGCAAGAGGGGCAAAAATGGTTGTCCCCCAATTGTATGTCGAAGATGGACTTGCAATTGGGAAAAAATGGACCAAGCCCCAGTTGTGTATTAAGAGCGGGGTTGCAATTGGGACAAACATCTGTTGGCCCCCAATTGCGTACTGAGGGTAGACTTGCAACTGAAAAAAAAGTGCCCCTTTACGTGTCAGGGGTGTAGTCGGAATTGCAACTAGGACAAAAATGGGTTGAGTCTGAGTTGCGTGTTGATGTAAGCTTGCAACTGGGTCAGGAAAAAAAATGTGGAGCCCCAATTGCATGTGAGGGTTGGATTTGCAACGGGGACAAAAATGATAGACACCCATTCGCGTGTCGAGAATTGACTTGCAACTAGGACAAAAGGGCCAAGACTCAAATTGGATATCAAGGATAGAGTTACAAAGGTGTGGCAAAATTGGTGAGGCCCCAGTTTCGTACTAAGGGTTGACTTGCATTTGGTATAGAAACGGTGGGCTTCCCATTTGCATGTGAGGGTGTAGTTGGACTTGTAACTAGGGCAAAAATGGGTTGAACCCCAATTGCATGTCGAAGATGAACTTTCAACTAGGACAAGAAAAAAAATGAGGCTCTCAATTCAATTGCAAGGGTGGAGTTATTAGGACAAAATAGTCGGAACATACTAAAAAGAAAAAAAGAGAAAACATATTAGAGAAAAAGTTCCTGAATTTGAAACTAATAAATGAAAAAGGAGGGAAACTGAACAAGAAAAAGAAAACAAAAAAATTAAAAATACAAAAATAATAATATGAGGGTGCTGTATCGGGACAGGTAGATAGAGCATCAAGTGCATAAACCGTGTGCATACATCCTAAAAATAGGCAACAAACAAAATAGTGGTTGGATGATTAGGAGGCCAGTGGGAATAACACTTAAAGCAATCGATCGGACAAGCCCCCCCCCTAGTATTGAGAATGCAAAAGTGGATTCATTCCCCAGGCGTGTGTGTGTGCTTTCCATGGGCCTGATCTCGATTTCTTCTTAAGCTGTTATGTCCTCCGAAGTGAAGTGGATTGGTCGGAAGCTAGACTCCAACAGCATCGATACTCAAATAACCGGCTCTGATACATGGCTTAGAACCTTCAATCTTTAGCCATTATTCCTAGTTCAGGTGGTTAGGTACCAAAAGTTATAAATAGGCCCAATTTCTCCTTTTATACTAGATTTCCTTAACAAGAGCATCCAATTCTTGAAACAAATCACGCTCCCTTCTCTTTCCACTTTCACTTTCATGCCTAGTTCTTTTTCGACTTGGCAATCATAGCAATTTATGTAAAGCCTCCTGATCCGGATAAAAATGCTCGATACATTCTAGTGAACTACGAAGAGAAGCTAGAACGGTGGAAGCCTGAATCGAGTGAGTGCCCATTCTTAATAAACTTGGGAATAGTAGCTCCTATGGTTTCTAGAGCGAGTGAATGAAACGCTATCTTCTTATGAGCGGAGATAGAGAGCTATGTCACAATCAATAAGTGAGATGCTGTGGGCGAGGAATCTTCTGTCACAATAGAGGTCTTCTTTTCGAATTTAGTTGGGACTAGCTTCTTCCTCAATTGATATTACTGACAATCTAGCAATTCCATCCTTTAGAAGAAGATAAGTAAACCATTTCTTTGAATTGCATGATTGAGTGACGGATGCGGACAATCACAAGCATACTTTGTTTATAGAAAAGAGCGTATAACCCCCGATCCCTACTTGTTGTAGAGAATCTATCGTCTAAACTCTTCTGTGCCATTTGCCACCTAATACACTATTTCAGTATAATGTTGTTTGTTGGTGCATATCTCTTGATTGACTATTTATTGGTTATTAAGCATTAGTGAGCTGACCTATGTACAAGTTCTGAGTCAACCCCCAGATCTGTATCTCCTTGCCTTGTAATCTCTCATTCCTCTATTTATGTGCATAGTTTAGCAAAGTCTCCAGCCCCATAAATATAGTTAATGCGTGATGCGTAAATCAATAACTAAAACTAAAGTGCCGATCATCCCATGCTACCACATGATTTTTCAACAACATGACATATTGAGAAAAATCTATGTTAGAGCCGCCATTTCTTTACGGTTACCTAGCTTCTGATTCTTATAGGCCTGGCACCCTAGCTTCGATAGATTTATTTGATTTTGCAAGATATGGCACAGGAATGTGATATGGGTCGTATCCCGCACCTCCCTTGATTCCGTGTGAAATCCACCCTAAAAAGCACGAGTTGGATCAGCGTAAAGAACAAGACGAACGTGGTATTATCTCTATTAGGACGGTTATGAGGCTCTGCTCTTTTTTTTCTTTATTCAATATCTATTCTTTGTTTCTTATATTCCGCTAATTGTTATCTTGAATCTTTCTATACCTTATGGAATGGACATCCAAATCTACCTATCTTAGCAAAGGAAGTGGCATTCAAATCTACATGTTTTTCTTCTTTAGCCTTTTCGCCCAGTGTTGTCATTATTGACACGTTTTTGCGATCCCTGTTTTTGAGATCCTCAATGACTACCACCAGAAAGGGAATGTGACCACCATTCTTATTTGAGAAAAGTGTCTCCACTATAGCACTAACGATCCTAGACATCAGAGAAAGCTTGATTGGAGCTAAGAACTATTTCTAAAGGATCCGTTCCACTCTTGTGTGGAAAGATCTTTCTTCGTTCAGTCCAGTCTGATTTAAAACATGTTGTCTACTATTACTGGGGCCGTCGTTAGGGTCACTCCTTCTTATGCCGGGAGATGGCAGTTATCTATATTTAGAAATAATAAAGAATATGGGTGTGATTGTCATCACAATGGAGTGATCGAGTAATCAGCCCTGTAGGTTCCTCTCTATTTAGATAGACACCATCAACATGGCCATTCCCTTCTCCTGGTAGCAAAAACCCATTAGAGGTTTGATTCTCAAAAGAAAACAGACCAGAAACTCGAAACTATTCCTACTTGCCAGGTGTCTTTATCAATTTGAGTTTAAAAATAGGAAAAAAGGGTGGCAAAAGTAGAAGTATCATATCTTCTTAAGGAGCCCAACTCTAGCTAGAGAATAAGAGGATTAGGTTTTGGCAGGATGCGAGGTGCCAACTTATTAAGCACGAGAGTCATAAGATCCCGGTTATAGAAGAAGAGTAGGCCAATCCCAATCTTAGGCTGCAACAAACAAGGAAATTCCTGTCATCAAATCGGCCTGATCCCCAAAAGGAAATCGCAATCCAAAATCATTATATACGATATACGATAGATTCCGGGCACCTTGCTACATGACACTTGTCTCGCATTGCATTACTAACTGCTTCTTCTTCTGATTTCTTTGCTTTGATGATGCCCTTGTCCCAAAGAGAGTTCTTCATCTGAAGAGTACTTTGGCACCCTAGAACACATCTCCCTCTGGATGAAGACAATAGGTCTCAGACAAGAGTAGTATCTGTGGCTTCATCGAAAACTATCAGCCAAAATCCAAATAAAATGCATCATAGACCCAACATCATCGTTCACTGGGAACTACAAAAGCAACATCCAACTTCAACCTGGCGGGCTCTGCACACAAAACCTCTGATATATCAGAAAATAAAACCTTTTTTTACAGTATGGGAATTTGGCCCAATAGTCCCTCCAATTTGAAGTGATCAAGCCACCACTAGTACCAGTAGGGAACAGGTACTACCACCTCCTCCAGCTCTAGCTGAGCTCTCCAGTTCTTCTCCACCAGTGAGTTGCAATGGGAGCATCTCAACATCCTCTGGTAGAATCTGTGCAATCCAAGCCTTCTGGGATATCATCCACCCGCAACTGCTTTCTCTCTTGCAGCTCTTTCATAGCAATGGCCTTTATGTTTGCAGGCTAACCCAGGCATCCATCACTCTCCTCCCAAAGAAAAAAGATGCCAACACCGTCAAGGATTTCAGGCCAATTAGTATCATCTTGAGATTCATGAAAATCGTTTCAAAGAAGAGGAACAAACATTGTCTTTAACAACACTCATCCACTTACTGACATTGACACGTGTCAATCGGCGTTTATCAAGGGTCGCTCACTCATAGAAACTTTCTTGGTTGTGACATAACCACTTATCTTTCGCCACAAACATAAGATCCCTATGGTCCTACTCAAGGTAGACTATCACAAGTCATTTGACCGAGAAAGAGAAGAGTTGTGTCTTTCAGGCCCAGCCCACCAGAGATTTCCAAATCGTTAGCGGCGGGTCTTTCTTCTTCTAGGCGAGCTGCGGAGCTACCTTTTCTTTCTTTCATTCCATCTGTCTCTGTATGCTCGGGTGAATGCCATAAGAGGATTTATATGCCCCGGTTCCCAGGGTTAGGGTATTCCCTATGTTGAGCCTACTCAGATCAGAACAAAACTTTTGGATTCTCTTTTGCCCACACACACCTCGACATGGTGCAGGCCACAAGAGCATGTCTCCATGAATCCTCGCATACACACAGCGGGCAAGCGTCACGGGCAGACATGTTTCTCCGTTTCAGGATATCTATAGTTGGAAGTGAATGGTGTGCCAACCTCCATAGGAAAATTCTTATCTTCGACGGCACATTGATCTTCCACAACATACTCCAGGATTTCTCGTATCCCTCGGAGCTAGACGACCCGGATCTTCCTTCCAACCATTCCTCCCTCTGGATCTTTGTTTGTTGCAAAAATTTGTAGGCCAAGCTGACCGTGAACTTTCCCTTGTTCTCTGGGTACCAAGCCTAGAAATTTTCTATGTTGCGAGTGCAAACATGTATCCTCAAAATGGCTTCAGCGTCGATTGGAAGAAATACTGCTTTGACAAGCTCTTCGTTCCAAGATGATGTAGCTGGAAGGATTAACTCCTAAACGTACTTGGGAGGGTCGGCCACAAGCAAAGTTATCGGTCATGGAGTCATCTCCTTTGGTACCCAGTTGTCAGCCCAAATCTTCGTTGTTTGTCTGTTGCCGATCCGGCAAATAATGCCTTGTTGTAACAAGTCACGACCCTCCAAGATTGCATGCCAAATCTGTGATGGTCTTGTACCCAGCATTGCATCTAAGATTGTCCCCTCGGGGCAGTACGCAACCTTCAAGATTCTTGTGCTGTGGCTCGCCGGTTCTTGAAGTAATCTCCAAGCTTGGCGTGCCAACAGGGCCAGGTTAAAGAGCTCAAGTTCTCTGAACCCATGGCCTCCCAAATGCTTTGGCCGCGTCATGATATCCCAAGAAACCCAAGCAGGTTTTTGTTCCACCTGTTTGCATCCCCACCAGAATTTCCGGATGATAGCTTTTATGTGATCACATAAACCTCGCGGTGATACGTCTCCAACGTATCTATAATTTTTGATTGTTCCATGCTATTATATTACCTATTTTGGATGTTTATGGGCTTTATTTTATACATTATTATCATTTTTGGGACAAACCTACTAACCGGAGGCCCAGCTCGTATTGCTGTTTTTTTGTCTATTTCAGTATTTCGAAGGAAAGGAATATCAAACGGAGTCCAAACGGAACAAAACCTTCGAAAGCGTGATTTTTGGAACGAACGTGATCCAGGGGACTTGAAGTGCAAGTCAAGAAGCAGCCGAGGTAGCCAAGAGAGGGTAGGGCGCGCCCCCTTATAGGGCGCGCCCCCTATCTTGTGGGCCCCTCGGGCGGCCACCGACGTACTTCTTCCTCCTATATAAGCCTACATACCCCAAAAACATCCGAGGAGCAACTGAAACACAATTTCCACCACCGTAACCTTCTGTATCCGTGAGATCCCATCTTGGAGCCGTCGCCGGCGTTCTGTCAGAGGTGGAATCCACCATGGAGGGCTTCTACATCAACACCATAGCCCTTCCGATGAGTTGTGAGTAGTTTACCACAGACCTTCGGGTCCATAGATATTAGCTAGTTGTCTTCTTCTCTCTTTTTGGATCTCAATACAATGTTCTCCCCCTCTCTTGTGGAGATCTATTCGATGTAATCTCTTTTTGCGGTGTGTTTGTCGAGATCTGATGAATTGTGGGTTTATGATAAGTTTATCTATGGATAATAATTGAATCTTCTCTGAATTCTTTTATATGATTGAGTTATCTTTGCAAGTCTCTTCGAATTATCGGTTTGGTTTGGCCTACTAGATTGATCTTTCTTGCCATGGGAGAAGTGGTTAGCTTTGGGTTCAATCTTGCGGTGATCTTACCTAGTGACATAAAGGGTTGCAAGACACGTATTGTATTGTTGCCATCGAGGATAAAAAGATGGGGTTTATATCATATTGCTTGAGTTTATCCCTCTACATCATGTCATCTTGCTTAATGCTTTACTATGTTCTTATGAACTTAATACTCTAGATGCATGCTGGATAGCGGTCGATGTGTGGAGTAATAGTAGTAGATGCAGGCAGGAGTCGGTCTACTTGTTGCGGACGTGATGCCTATATACATGATCATGCCTAGATAACATCATAATTATTAGCTTTTCTATCAATTGCTCGACAGTAATTTTTCACCCACCGTAATACTTATGCTCTTGAGAGAAGTCACTAGTGAAACCTATGTCCCCCGGGTCTATCTCTTATCATATTTGCTTCCAATCTACTTTATTTGCATCTTTATTTTCTGCATCTATATTATAAAATACCAAAAATGTATTTATCTTATCATATTATCTCTATCAGATCTCACTTTTGCAAGTGTCCGTGAAGGGATTGACAACCCCTTTGTCGCATTGGTTGCGGGTTCTTTGTTTGTTTGTGTAGGTTCGTGGGACTTGTTGAGAAGCCTCCTACTGGATCGATACCTTGGTTCTCAAAATTTGAGGGAAATACTTACGCTACTGTGCTGCATCACCCTTTCCTCTTCAAGGAAAACCAACGCAAGCTCAAGACGTAGCAAGAATGATTTCTGGCGCCGTTGCCGGGGAGGTCTTCGCTCAAGTCAAGAGATACCAAGTACCCATCACAAACTCATCTCCCTCGCATTTACATTATTTGCCATTTGCCTCTGTTTTCCTCTCCCCCACTTCACCTTTGCCGTTTTATTTGCCCTCTCTTTCCCAATCTCTTCTCCTTGCTATTTCCCGTTTTTTGTTTGCTTGTGTGCTTGTTTGTCCTCATGGCTTTGCCTAAGAGTACCGACCTCCTTCTTAGGAGGGTCGAAGAGATTGAGTCAAATATTAGAAACTTTATGAATTTGTAATTTGAGCATAATAATTTCTTCAGAAAAGAGTTTAAAGAACAAAGAGATTTTTTGGGTCTTATGAATAAGGAGCTTGATGATATGAATAAAGAATTTTATGGCGTGAACTCTCAAATTATCTCGCTTGAGAAGGCTATAGCTCAAATTTCTGATAAGCAAGCCACCTTAGTCAATAAGATGGCTGCCAAACCAGAAAAGTTAGATGAAAATAATGATGAAGATCTTAAAGTTACTGATGTGTCCCCTATTAGATATTTGTTTTGTAGTATGAATCTTGAAAATAATGGGACTGGAGATGAGTCAACTTTATTTAGAAGGCGTCCCAACAATTCGGAGTTTTTAGATCTTGATGCTAAATTTGGTAAAAGTGGGATTGGAGAGGTCATGAATTTAAATAGTATTGAACCCACTATCTCGGATTTCGAGGAATTTGATTATGACAATTGTTCTTTAGAAAGTTGTATTTCCTTGTTGCAATCCGTTGTTAATTCTCCACATGCTTATAGTCAAAATAAAGCTTTTACCAAACATATCGCTGATGCCTTGATGCAATCTTTTGATGAAAAACTTAATTTGGAAGTTTCTATACCTAGAAAACTTAATTATGAGTCGGAACCTACTATAAAGATTAAAATTAAAGATCATGAGTGTTTTGCTTTGTGTGATTTGGGTGCTAGTGTTTCCACGATTCCGAAAACTTTATGTGATTTTCTAGGTTTCCATGATCTTGATGATTGCTCTTTAAATTTGCATCTTGCGGATTCCACCATTAAAAAGCCAATAGGAAGGATCAATGATGTCCTTATTGTTGCAAATAGAAATTTGGTGCCCCTTGATTTTATCATTCTTGATATAGATTGCAATCTTTCTTGCCGTATTATTCTTGGTAGACCTTTCCTTAGAACGATTGGTGCGATTATTGATATGAAGGAAGTGAATATTAGATTCCAATTTCCACTAAAGAAAGGCATGGAGCACTTTCCAAGAAAGAAACTCAAATTACCTTATGAATCTATCACGTGAGCTACTTATGAGTCAAGTGCCAAAGATGGCACTACTTAGATCTATCTTCGCTTTTATGCCTAGCTAGGGGCGTTAAACAATAGCGCTAGTTGGGAGGGAACCCAATTTTCTTTATGTTTTATGTTTTTGTTCTTGTTTAGTGTTAAATTTTCCTTCTACTTTCTGTTTAGATGTGTTTTTATCTTTTAATTAGTGTTTGTGCCAAGTAGAACCTATAGGATAACCTATGATGATAGTTGATTTGATTCTGCTGAAAAACAGAAACTTTGCGCTCACGAGAAAAAAAATCAATAAATCACAGGAACAAGATTTTGCATTGATTCTTTTTGCTTCTGATCAATAAACAAATTGTTTAGGACGTCCTATTTTGGTAGGATTTTTAAGCTTCCAGAACTTTGGGTTAGTTACAGATGCTACAGACTGTTCTTTTTTTTGACAGATTCCGCCTTTCGTGTGTTGTTTTCTTATTTCGATGCATCTATGGCTAGTATGTAAGGGTATGAACCATAGAAAACTTGGAATACAGTAGGTTTAACAACAAAATAAATAAATAATGAGTTCATTACAGTACCTTATGTGGTGGTTTTGTTTTCTTTCACTAACGGAGCTTATAAGATTTCCTGTTGAGTTTTGTGTTGTGAAGTTTTCAGGGTTTGGGTAAAGCTTTTATGGACTATGGAATAAAGGGTGGCAAAGAGCCGAAGCTTGGGGATGCCCATGGCACCCCAAGATATTCAAGGATAGCCAAAATCCTAAGCTTGGGGATGCCCCGGGAAGGCATCCCCTCTTTCGTCTTCGTTCATTGGTAACTTCCAGAACAAAAAAAATACACTTCCGTGATGATACGGGTTTGTCACAGTAGGTCGCGTTTTTTGTCATGCATGTACATCCATGAAAAATTTATGACATAATCAAGATAGTCATACCTGTGTTGTCGTAGAAGTGTTCCATGACATTACCAAAATTATCATCACGGAAGTGCCCACTTCCATGATGATAAATCACGCGTCACAGAAGTGCTTTCGTCAAGGGTGACCGACACGTGGCGTCCACCATAATGGAACGCTGTTAAGCTATCGGGTCGGGTTTTGGATCCAATAACCCGTTAACATCCCCGACCAATGGGGATATTCCACGTGTAAAATCATCATTGGCTGGAGGAAACACGTGTCGGCTCATCGTTGGGACAGATGTCATCCACTCATTGGACAGAAGGCGCCTATGATACGTCGACATGTGGCACGGCCCAATAGTGGCCCATTCCTGTGAAAAGGCCGGCCCATTTGACTTGGTCAAAAGGTGGCGGGCGGCCCATGGAAAGCCTGTTAACGACATGTTCGCGTATAGCCCATTTACAACCCGCTAACCCAAGGCCTGTTACGCCCTATCCGAATTAGACCCAGTAGCGTCATCTGGGCCATCAAATATGATTCCAGCCCATTTTCACTTCTGGCCCATGTATGGTCCATGATGTCTTTCGGCCCATATGAGGCCCTTTGTAACTATTGGCCCATTAACGTCCCATGGTGAAACTGGCCCGTAATGAACAGTGTATCACTTTACACCCATAAACGGCCCATGGTGAAACTGGCCCGTAATGAATAGTGTATCACTTTATACCCATTAACGGCCCATTATTCCATTGGGTCGTTTCCAGCCCAAGTTATCTTTCGGGCTTCTGAGGGCCCATTTATTCTTGGGCTCATTTGCAGCAATCGGTTACTTACGGCCCGTTACTGTCATTTTCTGCTTGTGGGCCAAATTCAGCCCGTCGTTACAGTAGGCCCGTTTGTGTACCATTAATCTGTCGGGCCATCTTCATAGCATCACCAAATACGGCCTATTAACGGCCCGATATGGTCAGCCCATAAAATGTACGATTTCCATTAAAAGCCCGTCTATGGCCCATTAAAGGCCCGTACGATGCCCATAAATGAGTCGGCCCTTACAAGGCCCAACGATCCTACGAGACGTAGAAGGACCATGGATCCTACGAGCCATAGAAGGCCCATGGATCCGACAGCCCGTTGAAGGCCCATGGATCCGACGGTACATTGAAGGCCCATGGATCTGACGGCCCATTGAAGGCCCATGGATCCGACGGCCCGTACATGACCCATGGATCGTACGGCCCGTGAAGGGCCATGGTCGGGCGAGTTGGCCCCCGTTAGAACGATATAGCATATCCAAAGAATTATCCTACTCAATACTATCACCTCTAAAAAGCATACACTATACAACAAAGAGATCAAGGCATAGAAAGGTAGAATAATCCTACACTATACAATAAAGAAATTACAGCTGATTATACCCACTCGCATTATGGTTCGTCACAAGTGTTAATAAAGTATACACAAACAACAAATTACATACACTGGGCAAATACAACTCATACATCATGGACGCGCATCAACTTAACTCCATTTGAACTATAATCGATTGGCCGGATTCAGGTAGCACAAATTTCAGTCTGCAAAATCTCCAATTCCTTCATGGTTACCTCAGTGTCTTGTTTCATTTTTTTGACTCCTGCATCTAATACTTTCATGTCCAGTCTCAACTTGTTGATTAAATGTTGACAATCATGTACATGTTGTCTTGCCACCTCTAGTTGATGCTCGAGAACATCAGCACATTCCAATTCGAATCCATAATCATTGGGTAACGGCCATGCCGCACTGCTCGCAGATCTTTGTGTTGATGTCACTTCATCCTGAAATGTTTCTGTAAGTACACATGACTAGGGCAAAAATATAGTTACAACAGTGAAGCGAGCAAGACACTATTTTGTACTACATGGCAAAACTGGACTAACAATAATGTTACACGTCATGAAGCATAAGTAGGTGATATTTTAAAATTATAAGAAAGATAGTCTGTGCAGCCCGCATACAGAAATCCCTCTTAGTTCACCAGAGGAGCATGATGTTGGGGCCCAATCAAAAACACAGACAAGTTTCAAATTTAGACAACACGTTGCATATAAGCAAGCAGTTGGCCATTCTGTATCTCAATTAAAGTCTTAGGGAGCATAATGAACAGCAGAGGGTTTCATACAAACATAGTACAACAGGCAAAAATATGCAATCATTAGCATAGTATAAAATAGATTGTGAGCCTCATGCAATAATAGTTGGTTAATAGACTTCAAAGCTTTAGGCACAATTTAGCAGAGTAATTAAATGGTAATGCCTTTAATTATGTCAACTAATAGTTATGCAAGTACCGAACATTAGGCATGATTATTAGGGCATCTCATTAACTGAGGATAAATAAAACAATTGAAAAGAGCAAATTAACTATGCTTGAAAGAAACAAGGAATTGAACTGTTGAGTTGCATATAGTGACTTACCTTAGCAGGTTGAAGAGGCTCAGCGCAGCTCCTACTTCTCTTGCAAGGCTCCTTCCTAACATCTTGTATGGCTGGCTGATGCAAACAAGCAATTGAACAGATGTGTGAGCAAATCTTACATATCAAGAAAAGAAGCAAAGAAGGAGGCTTAAAGACCATCACTTGACTGACCAGATTTAAGGGGCATTTAAACATCATGTGCAACGTATGAACTAACATAAACATTGCATATTCTAGATTCTACAATGGAATGCACATGTATTATGTTATGCCATGTATGATGATGCCTAAATGTACAGATAGCAGGCAGCGGTGATTCATTATTGCACGCACAATTGAATTGCAGGTTAAGGGCCAGTTTGATTCCGCCTTTTCAGGGCATATTGTCAAAATAAGCCATAAAAGATGTAAAGAAGTTATTTTTGATTTATGGGCTTGGGCTTAACTAATTTCGCTTTGGAGGGGGGTGTTTCGGGTAGAACCTCACTAAAAATTGAAGGGAAGGGGAACTGTGAAATGACTCTGTTGTCTGCCTATATTACACTCAAAATACAACTGCTGACGCCCGTGTCACACGTGACCCTCAAGTAAAAACAAACACGCAAGCATTCATTGCCTGCCCGCTTGCATCTCCTCTCCCCTTTCCCTCTACCTCGATCCCCTGCCTGGAGCACTAGGGTTCCTCCAGCGAGCCATCACCACTGGTCCCATCTGGACTGGTCCTCAATGATGCTATGTCCAGCTAGGCTACATGGCCGGCGGGTAGGGGCAAATCTCCCTGGATGCTCCTCCCTCTGATGCCGCCCCTCATTCTCATGGTCTCCAGTAGCTGCTCCACTGTGGTTTGTCCAACACACTACTCCGGCGAGCGCTACACAACTATGGTTGATGCCACACTGCGGTAGAAGGCACCTTATTGCCCCTCCCCTCCTCCCAGGCCATGGCCTTGAGGTGCTGTTAAAGGATGTGCTCATCCAACAAGGTGAGAATCTCCTATGAGCTGCTTCTGCTGCTGCTATATGATGCATTGCTATGAGTTGCTGCTGCTGTATGATGAGTTGCTATGAGCTGCTGCTGCTGCTGCTATGAGCTGCTGCTGCTGCTATATGATGAGTTGCTATAAGCTGCTCCTGCTGCTTCTATATGATGAATTGCTATGAGCTGCTCCTGCTGCTGCTATATGATGAATTGCTATGAGCTGCTCCTGCTACTGTTATATGATGAATTGCTATGAGCTGCTGCTGGTATATGATGAATTGCAGACTATTGGTGCTGTATGATGAGTTGCTATGAGCTGCTGCTGCTGCTATATGATGCTTTCAGGTGGTGCTGCTATATGATAATAACCAGCCACTTGGACCATCGAATTTCAATAAATAATTGTTCTTCATTTAAATGTGGGTCATGCATTCTTCGTTTAAATTAGGCAATGTGATCTCTATGGAAAACACTGACCAAAGTAGATTGTGCCAAGTAGATGGTATCTTTGTATTTGCATTTTGAGCAAATAGTGATGGTCTATTTTCCCATCATATTAATTACTGCACTGGGTTCAATTTGTGATGTTTGCAAGTCAAATTAATTTCCATATGGGCAGCAAAATGAAAAAAATATAATGCAATCTAGACTTTCCACTGATCATACCAAAGATAAGCTGAAAACGCAATGAAAAGAACTGGTTGACTTATTACATGGAGCTTATATTCACAGGTGCTTATTTTATTAGGATAACTCGTAATAACTGTACCAAAGAAACTTGGCTAATAGAACTGGCATACAAATAACTGCAATGGAGGAGTGACGTACCATAGCACACTGTATAGGCTCACCGCTGCCTCTCCTTTTTTTGCGATGTTCCATGAAATTGCCACATACATCTTGTACTTCTTCATTGTGTAACCCTATCTGCAAGTTGACATGGCTAATTTCAGACATCTCTACATGATACTACATTGCATATCCCTTGCACATATTTAAACCACCAATTAGTGATTGTGTGCGTACCATAAACTAGCCATGACGTTGTATGCTGGACTAGTAGTGCACTGGAATTCCTACATGCCACCTATGATTTTGTGTAATGTACTGCCCCTGTTCCTAAATATATGTCTTTGTAGAAATTACAGTATGGACCACATACATATGTATATAGATGCATTTTCGAGTGTAGATTCACTCATTTTGCTCCGTATGTAGCCTATAGTGGAATCTCTAGAAAGACTTATATTTAGGAACGGAGGTACAAGGTAGTATCATGTATGACATCTACATATCTAATTTAGTAGCCAGTAGTAGAAATCATTGTCTGCACAAAGGGATTACTGGTCGAAAATCCTAGCAAAGCACGCTGGCAGGCACAGAACAATACAAGAGAGAGAGACGCGCTTACAAGATCATAGCAATGCCTCAGTCCAGGATCTTGGTTGGCCAAGCTGTTAGATCCAAAAGAAACATCGTCCTTGTAGTTTTTGCCAGCTGCATAACAGGTAACAGGGACCGGTTAGTATATTTGAAGTACATCGGGCAGGTGATGCTGGGCGGGTTTAAAGGTGACAAGTACCTAGACCGTGGCGGGTGCTTCGAATCTCTCCAGACAGTGGGAATCAGGTTAGGAACGTCAAGGGTGATGACGCCGCGCTGGCTGTAAGGGTCTGGTAAGGAGATCTAGAACCATTGAGTAGGGTGTTTGTGGAGCGGCTCCGGTAGGGTGGACTACGGTGTGGGCAAAGCGGATCTATGGCCGTGGACGAGGGCGTAGGTGAAGCTACTCCGGTGGTTGGGTTAAGGATGGTGTCGACGACGCGGATCTGCGGCCGTGGACGGCATCAGAAGCTGCTCTGGTGGTTGGGTTAAGGGTGGTGTCAATGATGCGGATCTGCGGCCGTGGACGTGGCGTCACAAGCTGCTCCGGTAGGTTGGATGAGGGTGCGAGGAAGTGGATCTAAGGCCGTGGACTTGTGAGTTGGCAAAGCGGCCCCGGTAGGGTTGAGAATGCTATAGGCGAAGCTACTCCGGTAGGGTTGACGATGGTGTCAGCGAAGCGGCTCCGGTAGGGTTGAGGAAGGTGTCGGCGAACCGGCTCCGATAGGGTTGAGGAAGGTGTCGGCGAAGAGGATCAGAGACCATCGACGAGGGCATCGGTGGGGCGGCTCCGGGGTGTGTGGAAGAAGCATCTCCGGTGGGGAGTACGAATGAGCCGCTGCAGATGCGCGGCGGTTGACGAGAGTATGGCGAAGCAGATCCGGCGCCGTGGAGAAGGCCGATACTGAATGGGGTGTGGTACAGTGCTGGATGAGCAGTCTACTTGTTTCTAGGGGAGGTGTGAGGGGTAGATGCGGCCGCAGAAGCAGATCCGGTGAGGTGGACGCCGCGGGCAGTGAATGGGCTATGGTACACCGGTGGATGAGCAGTCTAGGGTTTCAAGAGGGGAAGGGAGAAAGGGCGATGAAGTACGGACGGCGTGATGTAAGATGCTCTGGTGCTATGGAGTTAGTCGTTTTCGCGGGAGGGGGAGAGGAAATGGGGGTGCCGTGTAGTGGGGGGAACCGGAAGTTACCAAAGTAGCCCCGACCTATCATGTATATGAGGGCGGTATTGTAACTGTTGGTCTGCGTGCACCAAGGACAAAATGGGGATTTCGCATGCTAAAGACTAAGGTGGCGGAAATTTTAGAAGGAGGCGGGAGATTTTGCCGCCCGCGGGATCGTTCGTATCCGGTTTCAACTAATTTTGGACCATGCTAGCGGGAAGGTCATGCTAGACTGTGTACACGGGGCACGCGTCAGCAGTTAATAACTGGTGTGAAGTCCACACCAGAAAAAAAGACAATAACTCGGGATGATGCACCGATAACTTGGACGTTCACACGGGTGCGGCCAATCATACGGGTGTAGTGGCGCGTTCACAAAAAGAGAGATCAAACGCTCAACCTATGTATTTCTCGTGTAAATAGATAATTTAGTGCCATTGGTTATTTACTTTAAACATAATGCATTGACGTGTTAGTGTAGAGGCACACAAAAAGAAATGGATATTGTAGTCAGCTACTTAAAAGTGTTACCTCATATTATTACATAGCCTCCATTTCATAAATTGCGTACCCGTTGAATTCATATATGAATATTACATAAATTACTTCAAAATAGAAACTTAAATCATCCAAGCCTAATGAAATTGAATGCAAGAGTAACAATGGTGCATGTACATGATAGCTACATTGGTTGTTTGAAGAAACATCACTGTAACTTTGGCATGCACAACTGAAAAGGTTTATTTAAATGGAAAAATGGGATATGTGAGTGTCCAAACTTTATAGCGTTGAATCGATATTGTACCTTTGGCCACAATACGAAGTAGATATTGACTTATGTTCAAGCCATGCACGTCCACGATCGCTAGATAGTGATACGTGAATGAATTGTGCAATCTCTCTCACATGCATACATATCTCATTTCCCTGTGGGCATCGGAATCACACATGCGCACTTCGTGTATTTCCCTCCCTCCGACAGGGTTAAATTCATCTTTCTACCCCGTCCTACAAGTCTCTCACATAGAAACACACACGCTCTCAATGTCTAACACGCCCACCCCTTTAATTCCGCCCACCCACAACCACTAATGTCTCAAAGTATAATAATGTCTCTCACACATATGCTATCTACCTATCCCTTAATATAGCTAGATATGTGTCACACAAACTCCTTCTCCCTACTAGCAAGATGCCCATGCGTTGCACGGAACATCAAGATGCATTTGTATGATAAGTTTATCTTGTGGGACAAAATGATGAATGACGGAATGCCTTGTTTGCAAATGCGGAGAGGGGTGTGGGTATCTTTTTGCAAAATTTCCATAGTTTCCTTTCTATCCGTCGGATATAAATTGGATGGCCTATATTGCAGGATGGGAGGAACACCATCATCACCAACTCTGTTTTTTATAAGAGTAGAGATATGTGAGTGTCACTGTGCCCCCCATAGACACACCCACACACCCACACTTCCCAACACCGAAGGAGTAGGGTGACACCTCAATCTTGATACTAATCTATCGACTGGCTTCTCTCTCAAACATACACACACACACACTACCCGGCACCGAAGGAGTAGGGTGGCACATCGATCTTGATAATAATCTATCTACTCCTCTTTCAAACACACACACACACACACACACTCGATAGTTGCGCCTCTGTGCCTACCGCGCACACTCTCGATACGTCTTTCTGTCCCCCCCCCCAACAGTGGCAGCAGAAGGGTGACAACTCGATCTGATCATAATCTGTCAATTGGTTTCTCTCTCAAACATTGTGTCTCGGTGCCTCGCTCGGTAGCCCCCTCGATATGTAGACTTCTCGCGCGCGCACAACTATAGTGACGATGACGCTGAACCCAGGGTGCCTTGTTTTTACCGGCCTGATGTGATAGTTTTCACCCTGTTTTCTGTTAATTAACAAGGCAACCTTTTCTTTGTTACTACTGGTGAATCTGAAATCATTCGGGGTAGACATAAAATATATCACTTCAACCGAATTATCGCAGCAACTATTTTAAAAGAAATTAGCTAACTGCCCATGCGTTGCACGGAACATCAAGATGCATTTGTTGTTGGGGAACATAGCAGAAATTCAAAAATTTCCTACGAGTCACCAAGATCTATCTATGGAGAGACTAGCAACGAGATAGAGGGGAGTGCATCTACATACCCTTGTAGATCACTAAGCGGAAGCGTTCAAGAGAACGGGGTTGAAGGAGTCGTACTCGCCGTGATCCAAATCACCAGAGATCCTAGTGCCGAACGGACGGCACCTCCACGTTCAACACACGTACAACCCAGCGACGTCTCCCATGCCTTGATCCAGCAAGGAGAGAGGGAGAGGTTGGGGAAGTCTCCATCCAGCAGCAGCACAACGGCGTGGTGGTGGTCGAGGAGCGTGGCAATCCTGCAAGGCTTCGCCAAGCACGTCCTGTTGCCCTTAGAGGGATAATGGACAAGCACGTCCGTGACACGCTTATTGGTCTCTGCAACTTTTTCGACGTCATCTGTCGAAAGTTGATCAGTGTGAAGCAGCTCCAAAGGCTACAGGAAGAGATCGTTGTGATACTGAATGAGCTTGAGATGTACTTCCCGCCCGCGTTGTTTGACGTGATGGTGCATCTTTGTGTCCATATTGTGGATGACATAATAGACCTGGGGCCGTCATTCCTGCACAACATGATGCCGTTTGAGAGGATGAATGGGATCATCAAAGGATTCGTTCGTAACATGTCCCGTACGGATGGAAGCATCGTCCAGGGCTATTTGGCACAAGAGTGCATCTCTTTCTGTGAGAATTTTCTATATGGCGCAGACCAGCCGCCTGGTGTTAGTGTTGGTTTACCCGTTAACAAGCACGATGGGAGGCTCGAAGGATATGGTCACTGCAACGATCGCAGGGAACTGCACGTGGCATACTCAGCTCGATGCAGCGACTTTGACAGAGGAAACTTGGTAGTGCTACAACACGTAGACGAGGTAGATCCTCTCGTGGCACTGCACAAAGAAATTATCGCAAAGAATTATCGTGACCGGGGGGTATGCAGGACGGACGCCGAAGTTACTAGAGAGCACAACTCCACTTTCCTGCATTGGTTCAAAGAGCATATTATTGCTAATCCCCCGGAGGAGGGCTCTAACGACGGATTGCTCATATATGCCTTAGCACATGGCCCCTCGCCCAACCTCGTAACCTATCAGGCATATGATATCAACGGATACACGTTCTACATGGAGGCCAAAGATATGGACAGTGATGATCAGAACTCAGGGGTGACGATGGAATGCATGACCAGCAGCGACAATGGCGCAACTGAACGATTTTATGGAAGGGTCAAGGAGATCTGGGAGCTTGACTACTCTAGACTGCACAGCACGACGATGTTCCGTGTCAGATGGGCTAAGAATGTAGAAAGAGAAAGCCGGATTTTCACTACCATGACTATACCCAACGCCAAGAGCGCTACCGTGAACGCTATCGCAAAAAACGAGCCATGGGTACACGCTAAGCACGTGACACAATGCTTCTTCATAACTGAGCTGCGCAATCCCAGCCGTGTTGTCATGAGGAGAGGCAAAAGGAACATCATTGGAATGGATGGAGTCGCCAACGAGGAAGACTATGATCAGTACGGCAACCCAATGAGGGAAGATGACGATGATGATGAAGTATACGTCAAAAGAAGAATCAATACTACATTACCTAAGAAAGATCGTACTCCATGGAAAAGGCAAAGTCACAATGAGGGGCTCAATTATTCTTCGACGAACAAGAAGGGAAAGAAGCTGACTCAAAAACGAAAATGTCAGCACTGAGCAAACGTATGTTATCGGTCAAATGATGTAATATATATATATATATATATATATATATATATATATATATATATATGTTCCTACTTTATATACACACTTAGCCATTATTATGCATGGGTCCAATGATGTGTAATATATATATTCCTATTTTGCATACATATTTAACCGTCCAATGATGCAATATATATTGCCCTCCCTTCGTTCACTGCCCTCGGGAAATAAAAGTGGGATAAAATAAAGGAAAAGAAAAAGGAAAACTGGCAGTAGCGAAGGTAGTAGCAGCGCGTTTTGCCTAAACCGCTACAGCTACTAAAGTTAGTAGTAGCGAATTTCGTATAAAGCGCTACATCTACTGAAGGTAGTACCAGCGCATTTTGTCCAAATGCGCTACTGCTACGTCCACTTAACCCAAAATTCTCACTCGCCATACTTCATCCCGCCTTTTCCCCCCAAATCCGCACTCTCTCTTCCGCCGTCGCACCGCCGCGCCCGACCCGGCCCCGGTGCTCGCCCTCGACTCCGGCGCCGGCGCTAGCCCCCGACACCAGCGCTCACCCCCGACCTGGCCCTCCCCCCCGACCCGACCCCGGCGCTCGCCCCCGACCCGGCCCTCGCCCCCGACCCCGACCCCGACGCTCGCCCCCGACCCGGCCCTCGCCCCCGACCCCGGCGCCGGCACTCGCCCCGACCCCGGCGCGCTCGCCCCCGACCCGTCGGCCCTCGCCTCCCTCCTCTCCCCTCCCGGCCGTCGTCGGCCTGCCTCCTCGCCCCTGCACCCTCTGTAACCCCCCTCTCTCTCTCTGCTAGGGTTCTTTGGTTAATTTACTTAGGTTTTAGTTAGGGCAGTATATTAATTAGGTTATCTATTTAGTTATGAATTTAGCTAGGTTTCAAAATTAGCTGAATTTATATGCAAATTTGAACTGGACATGTGATATGTGCATATGTCATGTTTTGGACATGTCATGTTTGGAAAATGATCCGAGTGGCCTATGTTACGCCGGAATGTTGATTCATTTCCGTTCCGGTGAATTTCAGGCGCTCGATATGTCCATTTTTTAGCAAAGGTCATGCCGAAATTTCCAGTGAATAAAGGCATGATTTGTGCTACATAGTTGGCATATCGAGTGCTGGCACATAGATTTCTTTTTATGTCAATTCTCATTTATTCATACTTTTAGAAATAAATGAGGACACTTAATCATAGGAAACATGTCGAACAACGAAGAAACTGGGCCTTCTGACCAAGATGCAGACGAGATGGATTATGAGGGTGAACAAGAGTACCTCGAGTATTTGACTGCTAAGCAAGGTTTGCAGGTCGGCCTCGATGATGGTACTGACGCCGACATCGACACCGACGGTGCCCGCACCGATGGCGGCACCGAGACCGGTGGGGATGGTACCGGTGGGGAAGGTACCGACGGGGAAGGTACCTGCCCCGATGCCGCTACCGAAAAGGGGAAGCATAAGAATCAGAGGATACGAAAACCTAACAAACTAGGGATTGGACGACTTGTGATCACAAAGATGGCACCTGGCAAGTTTGAGCCGTTAGAGCCGGAAGAACCTCGCAAGTGCTATCGGAACCAAGTAGGATGCATCCTACGGGAATGCGCGAGCATCAACGACGATGACTTAAGGAGTAAAGTACATTTGACACAGTTGCTCCTAACAAAGTTGCACAAGAGATTCAAGTTCCCCGACCGGGATGATAACATAGAACAACCGTGGGATGATCCAAAGATGAAAAAGATTAACAATCACGCCATGGGCATGCTCAGCAATGATTTGGCCTCCTAGAAATGAAGGGTGAAACAAGCTATTGAGGCTGAGGAACCCCTGTCCAAGATTCTGGAGGAAAATCTGACACTTATGGAAAAGGAGTTCGAAAAGTTCAAGGACACTTGCGCTACCGAGGCAGCCAAGGCTAAGGCTGCGAAATTCAAGAGCCTTCAGCAAAGGAACACGGGGAAGCATCGCCTCGGAAGCCATGGCTACCTCGGTAAAAGGCCCATATGGGATAAGGAGGACGCGGAACGTGAAGCCGCGGGTCTCCAGACCCCTTCGCGAAGTTCACCAACCCCTTGGAGCATGACTTCATCAGGGCCCGCTACAAGTGGGACAAGGAGAAAAAGGTTTTTTACACGGACAAGATCACGAGGAAATTGATTTGACTACTAGAGAAGCAACACCAGCTTGTAGCCGAAAGCCCTACTTCTCCGATGAGGCCCAAGTGGGACACCCCTCTCAATGGGGCTTGAATGAACTTAAGGGACTCCCTTTGGACTAGCGGCCGCAATATGGTCGTGTGCACGGTGCTGGAGACGGCGCCACGTGGAAGGTGTTTTACAACGAGGGCCCGGAGGCCAAGAAGCAGAAAAAGAAGTTTAGTCAGGCGGACATCAACGCGAAGGTGAAGCTTGCAGTCGAGAAAAAAGCAGCCGAGGACGCAAAAAAAGCAGCCGAGGACAAATATGAGTTGCTACAGCAGGTAGTCAATGCAGCTGTAACTGCCTGCAGAAATGATTTCGCTACTAACTTGGTTCCAGTTCTCATCAACTGGGCGAAGGAAAATCCAGACAAGACAGTACATGATTTCCCGTTGCCCAGTTTCGTCGGGAGCAACTCCATGAACAACAACACCATCGCACCATCACTTGCTCACGCAACCGGGCCTCCTCTCACAGCCGCTCCCGCTCATAGCAGCCCGTCCTCAGTCTCAAGCGCGCTAGGTGGGCCTTCGTCTTTGGCTGAGCTCGACGCCGTCATGGTAATTACATGTCGCACCAACATGTATATATATATATATAATATTCCATTTTTGTTGCCTTTCGGTTGTTTTACGCCACAGACATATGTGTTTGCAGGAGAAAGAAACCACGTGCACCATACTCTACTTGATCAAAGGCCAGAAGGTGGACGTGGGAAAGGGGATGATAATGGACCCCTCTCAACGCACGTTCCAACACCAGCCGATCCCCGATGGGCACTTCAGGGTTAGTTTGACCAGTGTGAAATCGGGGCACGAGGATTTTCCTCCTTTAGTACATCATGTGGGAGCGGACGACGAAACCCCGCCACAGATTGGAAGCTGCAAGAATTGGGTGCTACTATGGCCGAAGAATCTTATTCGTCTGGAGCCGGCCGAGAGCACACCAATAACTACCACACATCAACAAGCATGTGCAGAGACCACCACCCCTCCTACGTAATTACCAGCTCCTGTAGTGCCGGGTGAGAGCGGCGGATGACATGATGAAGGGGGTGCAATAGTACTGGCTGATGTAATTTCTCCTGTAGAACAGAGAATGGATGATGAGACGGAGGTCGACCCTATGGATTACCTCAATACAAACACGTATGAATGTGACATAGATATGATGAGTCAACCATATGATGAATCGGGCTATCAGCTTGCTAATGAGGATATGGATGATATGCCCAGGCAGGGTCATAGCATGGATTCCAAAAAATCTCTCTTCATGAAATCCTCACAGGACACGCCTGAAGATGCCGCCTCAAAACAGGCTCAACTAGCCGGGCGCGAGGGTCGTACAGTACTTAGCCCGGGAACACTGGGGCAGGGGTTAAGGAAGGTTCTGGAAGGTGTGCCCAAGAAAAAGGAGAGGAAGAGATCGAGGAAGGTAACTGCCTCCAAACAAGCTAGAGCACATAGCAGCCAGACGATGCATTCTGAAGATCGTGTACCCGTGAAAGGTGTGGTCATGTTCCATCTCAGCAGACTGCACGACCATGTGCTGTCGATTGAGAAAAGCCTACTAGCCTCAAAGGATCCAGGATATCCGACATACGCGGGTCGTGTGCCTGAGGGGAAGTGCTACATCGACACACGGCCCGCGGAGGTGTTCTTCCTGCGGTTTAACCATATCTTTTAGATGTTTCTAACAAGGCGGCTTGATTTTACTATCGTCCGCCTTTTTGCGCTACATATGAGCTCCGTCATGAAGAGTGAAGAAGTCTTGCAAATCTGTGTGGCAGATCCGTACTACATGCACGAGTCTTTCTTGAGTCTCGGCGACTTTGAGCGTGAAACTGCTGGGAGTACCTCGAAAACTTCATGGTACAGAATAAGGACCGGGAAATTGTCCTCGTGCCTTATCATCCAAAGTAAGTCAGTTCCGAACAACCCTTTCGTACATTTCAATCATTACTTCTCTCTCATATGGGGAATAATTTGAGGTGTCTTTTCCCCGCAGCAACGGGCGCACCGTCCTTATCGTTCTTTACCCGCATGTCTCCCACACAGTGTATTTTGACCCTTCCAGAGACTATGAGAAAAAAGACTACACCCACATAATGAATATTCTAGATGATACTCTCCAAGGCTTCAGATTTAGAGGTGGCCACGTGCAGATCAAGAAACAAAGGAACAAGAAGATGGGTTTCGCGCATAAAACTAACTTCTCCTACATCCATGTCCCAAAACCAAGCAAGAAGGATGGATTCTACATCGTCCATCTCATGATTCAGTTCAACACGGATCACCAAAAGCTTCGCATTAACAGCAGAAATGATGATCATATCCACAAGTGGCTAGAATCTCATGGAGAAGCGGATTACAAACTTAGAGATGACTTCTTTCACATCCGAAGCGACATTGCGACGATCATCATGAAAGAGGTCGTCGATGAGAAGGGGATGTTCCACCACGGCCCTATATCACGATCTGACGTCCGAACTCGCATAGGCATGGAACGTCTAGACCTCATGCCGTTCAAGAAGCTAGGGTTCGTCCTCGATGATATGGAAGGATGGAACTTCTAGTGATTTATGATGCCGATGATGATGATATGTGTCGGTTGAACTTGTATACTTTTTGTAGCGATGAAACTTTGTGATGTCCACGGTCCCTGCCGAACTTGCGTAACGCTACTTTGTTAGTTTGCGTACGATGACCTGCGTACCTCTAGTTAATTAATTTGCGTACTGTATGTTGCATCTAGTTGCTAACCCTTTCTTTTTCGGTGTTGCTCTAGTATATTTTGTTGCATATATATGATTGTACATCCTCTTCATGAACATGCATCTCTAACAGGTACCTAGTTTCTTGATGGAGAGATGGAATTGCTATGTCGTGTACAAAGGGAAGGTTCCGGGGGTGTACAAGGAGTGGCATGAGTGTCAGGCGCAAGTGATTGGGTTCACGGGCGCCAGCCATAAAGGCTTCAAAAGCAGACAAGAAGGAGAAGCTAGTTACTTGAGGTTCACGCTAGTGCGAGAGAGGACTCGTAACCGCCACCTCATGTACTGCATAGTTCCGCTCTCACTCATAGTGATAGCACTTCTTGCGTATACATTTGTTTAGATGGATGACGTTGTTGTAGTTGCAAGTATTTGAGACTTGCATGTATCGCTATTTTCGAGATGATGACAAGATATCACTTTGTGTTGGATGATGATTATGATGAGACTATTTGTATGTACATGCTATGATTACATTTGTGGTCTCGCAAGCATTTGTATGTGTATCATGATGACATTTCTATGTGCTAAAGATTCTTCTATAAAGCCTGTTCAAATACAAAACAAATATGCCAAAAAAACTACTTAAATTAGCAGTAGCGGGTGTATAAAAGTTAGCAGTAGCGCCGCGATAGCTAGCGCGTCCAGGCAAAGTGCGCTAGAGATACTAGCAGTAGCGAGCTTCCGCTAACAGCGCTGCTGCTACACTTGTGTAGCAGTAGCACCGGTGAGCACACGCTACTGCTATGTGTTAGCTGTAGCGCCTTATTAGTAGCGCCTATCCCCGTGCTACTGATACATCTAAAACCCACGCTGCTGCTAGCCTTTTCCCTAGTAGTGTAGTCATCATCGGTGAACATCTTCATGTTGATCGTGTCTACTATACGACTCCTTCTCGACCTTTCGGTCTCTTGTGTTCCGAGGCCATATCTATACATGCTAGGCTCGTCAAGTCAACCTAAGTGTTTCGCGTGTGTAGATCTGGCTTACACACATTGTATGTGAATGTTAGAATCTATCACACCCGATCATCACGTGGTGCTTCGAAACGACGAACTTTCGCAATGGTGCATAGTTAGGGGGAACACTTTATTGAAATTTTAATGAGGGATCATCTTATTTACTACCTCCATTCTAAGCAAATAAGATGCATAAACATGATAAACATCACATGCAATCAAAAATTGACATGATATGGCCAATATCATTTTGCTCCTTTTGATCTCTATCTTCGAGGCTCCACAATCATCATCGTCACCGGCATGACACCATGATCTCCATCATCGTGTCTTCATGAAGTTGTCTCGCCAACTATTACTTCTATTACTATGGCTACCGGTTAGCAATAAAGTAAAGTAATTACATGGCGTTATTCAATGACACACAGGTCATACAATAAATTAAGACAACTCCTATGGCTCCTTCCGGTTGTCATACTCATCGACATGCAAGTCGTGATTCCTATTACAAGAACATGATCAATCTCATGCATCACATATCATTCATCACATTCTTTTCGGCCATATCACATCACATAGCATACCCTGCAAAAACAAGTTAGACGTCCTCTAATTGTTGTTTGCATGTTTTACGTGGCTGCTATGGGTTTCTAGCAAGAATGTTTCTTACCTACGCAAAAACCACAACATGATATGTCAATTTCTATTTACCCTTCATAAGGACCCTTTTCATCGAATCAGATCCGACTAAAGTGGGAGAGACTGGGACCCGCTAGCCACCTTATGCAACAAGTTCATGTCAGTCGGTGGAACCTGTCTCACGTAAGTGTACGTGTAAGGTCAGTCCGGGCCGCTTCATCCCACAATATCGTCGAAACAAGATTGGACTAGTAACGGTAAGCATATTGAACAAAATCAACACCCACAACTACTTTGTGTTCTACTTGTGCATAGAATCTACGGAATAGACCTAGCTCATGCTGCCACTGTTGGGGAACGTAGTAGAAATTCAAAAATTTCCTATGAGTCACCAAGATCTATCTATGGAGAGACTAGCAACAAGAGAGAGGGGAGTGCATCTACATACCCTTGTAGATCGCTAAGCGGAAGCGTTCAAGAGAACGGGGCTGAAGGAGTCGTACTCGTCATGATCCAAATCACTGGAGATCCTAGTGCCGAACGGACGGCACCTCTGCGTTCAACACACGTACAGCCCGGCGACGTCTCCCATGCCTTGATTCAGCAAGGAGAGAGGGAGAGGTTGGGGAAGACTGCATCCAGCAGCAGCACAACGGCGTGGTGGTGGTGGAGGAGCGTGGCAATCCTGCAGGGCTTCGCCAAGCACCGCGGGAGAGGAGGAGAAAGAGAGGTAGGGCTGCGCCAACAGGAGAAGAACTTCGTGTGTTGGGCTGCCCCTTTGCCTCCACTATATATAGGGGGAGAGGGAGGGCTGCACCCCCTCCTAGGGTTCCCTCCCTAGGGGTGGCGGCAGCCCCAATCCCATCTAGGGTGAGGCCAAGGGGGAAGAGGGGGGAAACTTGCCCCCCAAGAAAGGTGGAAGCACCCCCTCCTCAAACCCTAGGCGCCTTGGGCCGTTGTGGGGGGGCGCACCAGCCCACCTGGGGCTGGTCCCCTCCCACACTTGGTCCATGCTGCCCTATGGGGCCAGTGGCCCCACTTGGTGGACCCCCGGGACCCTCTCGGTGGTCCCGGTACATTACCGATAACACCCGAAACTTTTCCGGTGATCAAAACAGGACTTCCCATATTTAAATCTTTACCTCCGGACCATTCCGGAACTCCTCGTGATGTCCGGGATCATCTGGGACTCCGAAAAACATTTGGTAACCATGTACATCTATTCCCTATAACCCTAGCGTCATCGAACCTTAAGTGTGTAGACCCTACGGGTTCGGGAGCCATGCAGACATGACCGAGACGTTCTCCGGTCAATAACCAACAGCGGGATCTAGATACCCATGTTGGCTCCCACATGTTCCACGATGATCTCATCGGATGAACCACGATGTCGAGGATTCAATCAATCCCGTATACAATTCCCATTGTCTAGCGGTATTGTACTTGCCCAAGATTCGATCGTCGGTATCCCGATACCTTGTTCAATCTCGTTACCGGCAAGTCTCTTTACTCGTTCCGTAACACATCATCCCGTGATCAACCCCTTGGTCACATTGTGCACATTATGATGATGTCCTACCGAGTGGGCCCAGAGATACCTCTCCGTCACGCGGAGTGACAAATCCCAGTCTCGATTCGTGCCAACCCAACAAACACTTTTGGAGATACCCGTAGTGCACCTTTATAGCCACCCAATTACATTGTGACGTTTGGTGCACCCAAAGCATTCCTACGGTATCCGGGAGTTGCACAATCTCATGGTCTAAGGAAATGATACTTGACATTAGAAAAGCTTTAGCATACGAACTACGATCTTTGTGCTAGGCTTAGGATTGGGTCTTGTCCATCACATCATTATCCTAATGATGTGATCCCGTTATCAACGACATCCAATGTCCATGGTCAGGAAACCGTAACCATCTATTGATCAACGAGCTAGTCAACTAGAAGCTTACTAGGGACATGGTGTTGTCTATGTACCCACACATGTATCTGAGTTTCCTATCAATACAATTATAGCATGGATAATAAATGATTATCATGAACAAGGAAATATAATAATAATAACTAATTTATTATTGCCTCTAGGGCATATTTCCAACATTTGTATGAGTAGTTTATCTTGTGAGAGAAAAGGCTAAACAAGGGAAGGCATTATTTGCGAACGTGGAGAGACATGCGGGTATATTTTTGCAAAATTGCCATAGTTTCTTTCCTATCCGTTAGATATAATCCGACGGCCTATATTGGAGGATGGCACACACACCATCATCACCAACTCTGTTTTCTACTCCCTTCGTTCGAAAATACTTGTCATCAAAATGGATAAAAAGAGATGTATCTAAAACTAAAATACGTCTAGATACATTTCCTTTTATCCATTTTGATGACAAGTATTTCCGGATGGAGGGAGTATTTGTCTTTTTAGAGATTTCAACAAGTGACTATGACTGGACCTTACCAACATACTCAAAAAAGTAGTCCATAATTTTGATGTTACCCTCTTTTCTTGGCGGTGCAGTGCCATCTGGATACCTCATAAATAAATCAAGGACAAATCTGACCCCTTCCTGAAAAGACATACGGAGCAAAATGAGTGAATCTACACTCTAAAATATGTCTACATACACATCCGTATGTGGTAGTCCATTTGAAATCTGAAAAAGACAAATATTTAGGAACGAATGGAGTATATATAAGAGTAGACATGGAGATATATCTCCAGCATGGTCTACAACAAAAATGTGCTGGGCTGGTTAGCGCCGGATGCTCGCAACGCGATGACATGAGTTCGAATTCTGTCTTTTAACTTCAGATTTTTATATTATATATTACTCTACTTATTTAATATATACTTCTTTCGCTACTGTACTGACAGTGGAACCCAAAGAGTACTTAGAATACAAGATTAAGGATGGACTTGTTTGTTTTTAACTTTCTGTACGAAGCTGTAGCCACCCTGCAAGTCACGTATACACTGTACATGCAATTAACTTTTTATAGAGGGACAATCATACATGCAATTAATGTTGGGGAACGTTGCATAAAATAAAATTTTCCTACGTTCACCAAGATCCATCTATGAGTTCATCTAGCAACGAGAGAGGGAGATGCATCTACATACCACTTGTAGATCGTGTGCGGAAGCGTTCAAGAGAACGGGGTTGAGGTAGTCGTTCTCGTCGTGATCCTATCACCGGAGATCCTAGCGCCGAACGGACGGCACCTCCGCGTTCAACACATGTACGGTCAACATGACGTCTCGTCCGTCTTGATCCAGAAAGGGGGAAGGAGAGGTTGATGAAGATCCAGCAGCACGACGGCGTGGTGGTGGATGCAGCAGGACTCCGGCAGGGCTTCGCCAAGCAACTGCGGGAGGAGGAAGAGGTGTAGCAGGGGGAGGGAGGCGCCAAGACTTAGGTGCGGCTGCCCTCCCTCCCTCCTCCTTTATATAGGCCCCCAGGGGGGGGCGCCGGCCCTAGAGATCAGATCTCCAAGGGGGGCGGCGGCCAGGGGGGGTGGAGTGCCCCCCAAGGCAAGTGGGGTGCGCCCCCCACCCTAGGGTTTTCAACCCTAGGCGCAGGGGGGCCCAAGGGGGGCGCACCAGACCACTAGGGGCTGTTTCCCCTCCCACTTCAGCCCACGTGGCCCTCCGAGATAGGTGGCCCCACCCGGTGGACCCCCGGGACCCTTCCGGTGGTCCCGATACAATACCGGGTGACCCCGAAACTTTCCCGATGGCCGAAGCAGCACATCCTATATATAATTCTTTACCTCCGGACCATTCCGGAACACCTCGTGACGTCCAGGATCTCATCCGGGACTCCGAACAACATTCGGTTTGCTGCATACTCATATTCATACAACCCTAGCGTCACCGAACCTTAAGTGTGTAGACCCTACGGGTTCGGGAGACATGCAGACATGACCGAGACGGCTCTCCTGTCAATAACCAAAAGCGGGATCTGGATACCCATGTTGGCTCCCACATACTCTTCGATGATCTCATAGGATGAATCACGATGTCGAGGATTCAAGCAACCCCGTATACTATTCCCTTTGTCAGACGGTATGTTACTTGCCCGAGATTCGATCATCGGTATCCCAATACCTCGTTCAATCTCGTTGCAGGCAAGTAACTTTACTCGTACCGTAATGCATGATTCCGTGACCAGACACTTGGTCACTTTGAGCTCATTATGGTGATGCACTACCGAGTGGGCCCAGTGATACCTCTTCGTAATACGGAGTGACAAATCCCAGTCTCGATCCGTGTCAACCCAACAGACACTTTCGGAGATACCTGTAGTGCACCTTTATAGTCACCCAGTTACGTTGTGACGTTTGGTACACCCAAAGCACTCCTACAGTATCTGGGAGTTACATGATCTCATGGTCTAAGGAAGAGATACTTGACATAAGAAAAGCTCTAGCAAAACGAACTACACGATCTTGTGCTATGCTTAGGATTGGGTCTTGTCCATCACATCATTCTCCAAATGATGTGATCCCTTTATCAACAACATCCAATGTCCAAAGTCAGGAAACCATGACTATCTGTTGATCAACGAGCTAGTCAACTGGAGGCTCACTAGGGACATGTTGTGGTCTAAGTATTCACACGTGTATTACGATTTCCGGATAATACAATTATAGCATGAATAAAAGACAACTATCATGAACAAAGAAATATAATAATCCTTTTATTATTGCCTCTAGGGCATATTTCCAACAGTCTCCCACTTGCACTAGAGTCAATAATCTAGTTACATTGTGATGAATTGAACACCCATAGAGTTCTGGTGTTGATCATGTTTTGCTCGCGGAAGGGGTTGAGTCAAAGGATCTGCGACATTCAAATCCGTATGTACTTTGCAAATATCTATGTTTCCATCTTGAACGTTTTCACTGATGGAGTTGAAACGACGCTTGATGTGCCTGGTCTTCTTGTGAAACCTAGGCTCCTTGGCAAGGGCAATAGCTCCAGTGTTGTCACAGAAGAGATTGATCGGCCCCGACGCATTGGGTATGACTCCTAGGTTGGTGATGAACTCCTTCATCCATATTGCTTCATGCGCTGCCTCTGAGGCTGCCATGTACTCCGCTTCACATGTAGATCCCGCCACGACGCTCTACTTGCAACTGCACCAGCTTACTGCTCCATGATTCAACATATACACGTATCCGGTTTGTGACTTAGAGTCATCCAGATCTGTGTCAAAGCTAGCATCGACGTAACCCTTTACGACGAGCTCTTCGTCACCTCCATAAACGAGAAACATGTCCTTTGTCCTTTTCAGGTACTTTAGGATATTCTTGACCGCTGTCCAATGTTCCTTGCCGGGATTACTTTGGCACCTACCTACCAAACTTATGGCAAGGTTTACATCTGGTCTAGTACACAGCATGGCATACATAATAGATCCTATGGCTGAGGCATAGGGGATGACACTCATCTCTTCTTTATCTTCTGCCGTGGTCGGGCATTGAGCCGAGCTCAATCTCACACCTTGCAATACAGGCAAGAACCCTTTCTTGGACTGGTCCATTTTGAACTTCTTCAAAATCTTATCAAGGTATGTGCTTTGTGAAAGACCTATGAGGCGTCTCGATCTGTCCCTATAGATCTTTATGCCTAATATATAAGCAGCTTCTCCAAGGTCCTTCATTGAAAAACACTTATTCAAGTAGGCCTTAATGTTGTCCAAGAATTCTATATCATTTCCCATCAAAAGTATGAGATCTACATATAATATGAGAAATGCTAAAGAGCTCCCACTCACTTTCTTGTAAACGCAGGCTTCTCCATAAGTCTGCATAAACCCAAACGCTTTGATCATCTCATCAAAGCGAATGTTCCAACTCCGAGATGCTTGCACCAGCCGATAAATGGATCGCTGGAGCTTGCATACTTTGTTAGCATTCTTAGGATCGACAAAACCTTCCGGCTGCATCATATACAGCTCTTCCTTAAGATAACCGTTAAGGAATGCCGTTTTGACGTCCATCTGCCATATCTCATAATCATAGTATGCGGCAATTGCTAACATGATTCGGACGGACTTAAGCTTCGCTACCGGAGAGAAAGTCTCATCGTAGTCATCCCCTTGAACTTGTCGATAACCCTTAGCAACAAGTCGAGCTTTACAGATGGTGACATTACCATCCGCGTCCGTCTTCTTCTTAAAGATCCATTTGTTTTCTATCGCTCGCCGATCATGGGGCAAGTCAGTCAAAGTCCATACTTTGTTTTCATACATGGATTCTATCTCAGACTGCATGGCTTCTAGCCATTTGTTGGAATCTGGGCCCGCCATCGCTTCTTCATAGTTTGAAGGTTCACCATTGTCTAACAACATGATTTCCAGGACAGGGTTGCCATACCACTATGGTGTGGAACGTGTCCTCGTGGACCTACGAAGTTCAGTAGCAACTTGATCCGAAGTACCTTGATCATCATCATTAATTTCCTCTCCAGTCGGTGTAGCCACCACAGGAACATTTTCCTGAGCTGCGCTAATTTCCGGTTCAAGAGGTAGTACTTCATCGAGTTCTACTTTCCTCCCACTTACTCCTTTCGAGAGAAACTGTTTTTCCAGAAAGGATCCGTTATTGGCAACAAAGATCTTGCCTTCGGATCTAAGGTAGAAGGTATACCCAATGGTTTCCTTAGGGTATCCTATGAAGACGCATTTTTCCTACTTGGGTTCGAGCTTTTCAGGTTGAAGTTTCTTGACATAAGCATCGCATCCCCAAACTTTTAGAAACGACAGATTAGGTTTCTTACCAAACCATAATTCATATGGTGTCTTCTCAACGGATTTAGACGGTGCCCTATTTAAAGTGAATGTAGATGTCTCTAGAGCGTATCCCCAAAATGATAGCGGTAAATCGGTAAGAGACATCATAGATTGCACCATATCTAATAGAGTGCGATTACGATGTTCGGACACACCGTTACGCTGAGGTGTTCCAGGCGGCGTGAGTTGTGAAACGATTCCACATTTCCTTAAGTGCGTACCAAATTCGTGACTTAAATATTCTCCTCCACGATCCGATCGTAAGAATTTTATCTTTTGGTCACGTTGATTCTCTACTTCATTCTGAAATTCCTTGAACTTTTCAAAGGTCTCAGACTTGTGTTTCATCAAGTAGACATACCCATATCTACTTAAGTCATCAGTGAGAGTGAGAACATAACGATATCCTCCGTGATCCTCAACGCTCATTGGACCACACACATCAGTATGTATGATTTCCAATAAGTTGGTTGCTCGCTCCATTGTTCCGGAGAACGGAGTCTTGGTCATTTTGCCGATGAGGCATGGTTCGCATGTGTCAAATGATCCATAATCGAGAGACTCTAAAAGTCCATCAGCATGGAGCTTCTTCATGCGCTTGAGACCAATGTGACCAAGGCGGCAGTGCCACAAGTATGTGGGACTATCGTTATCAACTTTACATCTTTTGGTATTCACACTATGAATATGTGTAACATTACGTTCGAGATTCATTAAGAATAAACCATTGACCATCGGGGCATGACCATAAAACATATCTCTTATATAAATAGAACAACCATTATTGTCGAATTTAAATGAGTAGCCATCTCATATTAAATGAGATCCATATACAATGTTCATGCTCAAACTTGGCACTAAATAACAATTATTGAGGTTTAAAACTAATCCCGTAGGTAAATGTAGAGGTAACGTGTCGGCGGCGATCACATCGACCTTGGAACCATTCTCGACGCGCATCGTCACCTCGTCCTTCGCCAGTCTCCACTTATTCCGCAGCTCGTGCTGTGATTTACAAATATGAGCAACGGCACCGGTATCAAATACCCAGGAGTTACTACGAGTACTGGTAAGGTACACATCAATTACATGTATATCACATATACCTTTAGTGTTTCCGGCCTTCTTGTCCGCTAAGTATTTGGGGTAGTTCCGCTTCCAGTGACACTTCCCTTTGCAATAAAAGCACTCAGTCTCAGGCTTGGGTCCATTCTTTGACTTCTTCCCGGCAACTGGCTTACCGGGCGCGGCAACATCTTTGCCGTCCTTCTTGAAGTTCTTCTTACCCTTGCCCATCTTGAACTTAGTGGTCTTATTGACCATCAACACTTGATGTTCTTTCTTGATTTCAACCTCTGCTGACTTCAGCATTGAAAATACTTCAGGAATGGTCTTCACCATCCCCTGTATATTGTAGTTCATCACAAAGCTCTTGTAGCTCGGTGGGAGCGACTGAAGGATTCTGTCAATGACCGCCTCATCCGGGAGGTTGATCTCCAGCTGGGACAGGCGGTTGTGCAACCCAGACATTTTGAGTATGTGCTCACTGACAGAACTGTTGTCCTCCATCTTACAACTATAGAACTTGTCGGAGACTTCATATCTCTCGACCCGGGCATTAGTTTGAAAAACCATTTTCAGCTCCTCGAACATCTCATATGCTCAGTGTTTCTCAAAACGCTTTTGGAGCCCCGGTTCTAAGCAGTAAAGCATGCCGCACTGAACGAGGGAGTAATCATCAGCATGTGACTGCTAAGCGTTCATAACGTCTTGGTTCTATGGGATGGGTGCTTCACCTAGCGGTCCTTCTAGGACATATGCTTTCTTGGCTGCTATGAGGATGATCCTTAGGTTCCGGACCCAGTCCGAATAGTTGCTGCCATCATCTTTCAGCTTGGTTTTCTCTAGGAACGCGTTGAAGTTCATGTTGACATGAGCGTTGGCCATTTGATCTACAAGACATATTTTGCAAAGATTTTAGACTAAGTTCATGATAATTAAGTTCATCCAATCAAATTATTTAATGAACTCCCACTCAGATTTGGCATCCCTCTAGTCATCTAAGTGTTACACGATCCGAGTCGACTAGGCCATGTCCGATCATCACGTGAGACGGACTAGTCATCATCGGTGAACATCTCCATGTTGATCGTATCTTCCATACGACTCATGTTCGACCTTTCGGTCTCTTGTGTTCCGAGGCCATGTCTGTACATGCTAGGCTCGTCAAGTTAACCCTAAGTGTTTATGCATGTGTAAAACTTTCTTACACCCATTGTATGTGAACGTAAGGATCTATCACACCCAATCATCACGTGGTGCTTCGAAACGACGAACTTTAGCAACGGTGCACAGTTAGGGGGAACACTTTCTTGAAATTATTATAAGGGATCATCTTATTTACTACCGCCGTTCTAAGTAAACATGATGCATAAAACATAATAAACATCACATGCAATTATATAAAGTAGTGACATGATATGGTCAATATCATATAGCTCCTTCGATCTCCATCTTCGGGGCTCCATGATCATCTTCGTCACCGGCATGACACCATCATCTCCATCATCATGATCTCCATCATTGTGCCTCCATGAAGTTGCTCGCCAACTATTACTTCTACTACTATATCTAACGGTTTAGCAATAAAGTGAAGTAATTACATGGCGTTAAATCATTGACACGCAGGTCATACAATAATTAAGACAACTCCTATGGCTCCTGCCGGTTGTCATACTCATCGACATGCAAGTCGTGATTCCTATTACAAGAACATGATCTGATACATCACAATATATCATTCATCATTCATCACAACTTCTGGCCATATCACATCACATGACAATTGCTGCAAAAACAAGTTAGACGTCCTCTAATTGTTGTTGCATCTTTTACGTGGCTGCAATTGGGTTCTAGGAAGAACGTTTTCTTACCTATGAATAAGCACAACGTGATTTTGTCAACTTCTATTTACCGTTCATAAGCACCCTTTTCATCGAATCCGCTCCAACTAAAGTAGGAGAGACGGACACCCGCTAGCCACCTTATGCAACTAGTGCATGTCAGTCGGTGGAACCTGTCTCACGTAAGCGTACGTGTAAGGTTGGTCCAGGCCGCTTCATCCCACAATACCGATGAAGAAAGAAAAGACTAGTAGTGGCAAGCAAGTTGACAAGATCTACGCCCACAACAGATTTGTGTTCTACTCGTGCAATAGAGAACTACGCATAGACCTAGCTCATGATGCCACTGTTGGGGAACGTTGCATAAAATAAAATTTTCCTACGTTCACCAAGATCCATCTATGAGTTCATCTAGCAACGAGAGAGAGAGATGCATCTACATACCACTTGTAGATCGCGTGCGGAAGCGTTCAAGAGAATGGGGTTGATGTAGTCGTTCTCATCGTGATCCTATCACCGGAGATCCTAGCGCCGAACGGACGGCACCTCCGCGTTCAACACACGTATGGTCAACGTGACGTCTCCTCCATCTTGATCCAGCAAGGGGGAAGGAGAGGTTGATGAAGATCCAGCAGCATGACGACGTGGTGGTGGATGCAGCAGGTCTCCGGCAGGGCTTCGCCAAGCAACTACGGGAGGAGGAAGAGGTGTAGCAGGGGGAGGGTGGCCCCAAGACTTAGGTGCGGCTGCCCTCCCTCCCCCTCCTTTATATAGGCCCCCAGGGGGGGAGCCGGCCCTGGAGATCAGATCTCCAAGGGGAGGCGGCAGCCAGGGGGGTGGAGTGCCCCCAAGGCAAGTGGGGTGTGCCCCCCACCCTAGGGTTTTCAACCCTAGGCGCAGCGGGGGGCCCAAGTGGGGGGGGGCGCACCAGCCCACTAGGGGCTGGTTCCCCTCCCACTTCAGCCCATGTGGCCCTCCGGGATAGGTGGCCCCACCCGGTGGACCCCCGGGACCCTTCCGGTGGTCCCGGTACAATACCGGGTGACCCCGAAACTTTCCCGATGGCCGAAACAACACTTCCTATATATAATTCTTTACCTCCGGACCATTCCGGAAATCCTCGTGACGTCCGGGATCTCATTCGGGACTCCGAACAACATTCAGTTTGCTGCATACTCATATTCATACAACCTTAGCGTCACCGAACCTTAAGTGTGTAGACCCTACGGGTTCGGGAGACATGCAGACATGACCGAGACGGCTCTCCGGTCAATAACCAACAGCGGGATCTAGATACCCATGTTGGCTCCCACATACTCCTCGATGATCTCATCGGATGAACCACGATTTCGAGGATTCAAGCAGCCCCGTATACTATTCACTTTGTCAGGCGGTATGTTACTTGCCCGAGATTCGATCGTCGGTATCCCAATACCTCGTTCAATCTCGTTGCCGGCAAGTCACTTTACTCGTACCGTAATGCATGATCCCGTGACCAGACACTTGGTCACTTTGAGCTCATTATGATGATGCACTAACGAGTGGGCCCAGTGATACCTGTCCGTAATACGGAGTGACAAATCCCAGTCTCGATCCGTGTCAACCCAACAGACACTTTCGGAGATACCTGTAGTGCACCTTTATAGTCACCCAGTTACGTTGTGACGTTTGGTACACCCAAAGAACTCCTACGGTATCCGGTAGTTACACGATCTCATGGTCTAAGGAAGAGATACTTGACATAAGAAAAGCTCTAGCAAAACGAACTACACGATCTTGTGCTATGCTTAGGATTGGGTCTTGTCCATCACATCATTCTCCTAATGATGTGATCCCGTTATCAACGACATCCAATGTCCATAGTCAGGAAACCATGACTATCTGTTGATCAACGAGCTAGTCAAATGGAGGCTCACTAGGGACATGTTGTGGTCTAAGTATTCACACATGTATTACAATTTTCGGATAATACAATTATAGCATGAATAAAAGGCAACTATCATGAACAAAGAAATATAATAATAATCCTTTTATTATTGCTAGCATAAAGAGCATCTCCAATGGCAGCCAGCAAATTTCCTCCCGCTTCCTTCCACGGAGGATGACATCAAACGCCAGCGGCATACATTTTTACAACTCTAACCAACCAGATGAAATTCGTGCAAACAAGGACTGATTTCATATAAGCATGAAGGATTTCGTATAAAAAGCCGGATCTTCATATAAACATGATGGATTTCATTACATTTACATGAACTAAGAGGTGCCAATCCGGCTCTCTTGTATAATTAATACTCCCTCTGTCCGGAAATACTTGTCCTAAAAATGGATGTATCTAGACTTATTTTAGTTCTAAATGGCCGCCCGCGGATCCCTTTGTCTTCCTCATGTCCGTCAGACACTTGCGGGGTTGACGAAGGTCCTCGAAAGAGACGAAGCAGCAAAGAAACCACCTAAATCCGCGGTCGTCACCTCGGCGGTGGCCTTCGTGGGTCCCAAGTGGCGGCGGCCTCCTGTGTTCTACTTCTCCTCGATGATGGTGGCGGACACGGAGAAGCTGGCCACCGACTCGGCGCTCTCCACGCACCCGGCTTCTGTCTCTGCCTGCATGGCGCTGCCGCAGGCACGGGGGGCGCGCCCACAGACACGGGAGGCGCGGCCACCACAGACACTGGTGGCGGTACGACGCGGCAGCGACGGCGCCCGTACCGGCGTGCTCGCCGCCATGCCGGCATGGAGCAACTCGCCACTCCTCATCGAGATGAACTGGAGCGGCGAGTTGCTGAACCACGCGCCTGCTTGGGGCGGCAACTGGCTCCGTCGGGCCAAGCGAGGTTGGTGAAGCACCGAGCGGCCTCGCCTGTATCCGGAGGGCTCGGCGGGCCACCCAGCCGGGTAATATGCAGGAGAATGGCTCATCGGAAGAGTGGAGAAAATGGTGAAGGAGGAGATGGGGGAGCGGCGGAGGGGTGCGATTCTTGCCCACTGTCTGTCTGGCCTCGTGTAAATAGAGGGCAGACGGTAGGAGCTTGGCCGGCGTCTGGCCTTGTTTAAACTGAGGGCGGATGGGAGGAGCTCGGCCGGTGTTGCGTTTAATTCCGTCCCGCTCATGAACGGACGTGTGGCCAGAGTAGGATTCTCGGTTTGCATGCGGGTTTAACAGAGTGGTTTAATGGAGGCACCGGGCGTGCAGCGGGCGGCGTAGTACTATTCGATTTGACAACAGTAATGAGCCATCAAATCACAAAGGCCCTCGCTTCTTGTGAAACCGACCGAGCTAGACTGCCCTGCCCTCTAGCCTTTTAAAAAATGTATACTTTTGTACAGCAGTAGTATCGATGGATGGCGCCATGGAGCAAAACTTGAAATAAAAAAAAGGTGGTACATATAGAGAGCGCTCGTCGCCAAATTATGCATATAGTACTATTAGAAAGGCTAGTCTCAATAATGGTGTCCAGCACAACCCACCCCTCAAATAAAACTAAGCATCCTGGAATTTTTTGACAAAACTAAGCACCCTGAAATTCTTTGACAACTAAACTGCTGGCTATATGATGTTGGCCACATATATTGTACGTATATAATTTGAAGAAACGAGTGGTAGTACTATACCAACTAAAAGATGAAATGTAAGAAATACTAGTATGTACATACTGAAGAATTAAAGTAACGAGAAGAAACATAACATAGTTCTGCTGGGGGCTCAACACAACACACCCTTCAAATTAAATTAAGCACACCTGAAATTAAACTTTGCAACTATTCCGGAGACACTACATTAGGCTGGCCATAGTGGGGGTAACATAAGTAGTAGTATCATGCACTTGGGACTCGCAAACATGCTTATGTGGCAGGCAATTAAAGAAGAGAGAGATGGTTATAGTAACATAGGTAGATACTATAACATAATAAATGTGATGCTACTATGTGTCATGCATAGCAATAAATGAGACCACCTATGATACTAATATATGATACTATGCACTGTAGAGGTAGTAATATATGCATGTTACTAGTCTAAGTTACTATGATACTAATATATGCATGTTACTAGTCTAAGTTACTCCCCACTATGACCAGCCTTAGAACCACCACGAGCAACGACACTACCACCTTACTCGGAGTCCTCGTCCACGTCCTCGACTTCGTCCTTGTCCCTCTTCCTCTTGGCCGATACTTCTTTGCTTGAACCACACACTTGGCTCTTGCTCTTCATCCAACCCTTGTAGATATTGAAACAAAGGTCGCCATCCATTGAAGCGTAGTGGATGTGGTCTATATCTAGTACATTCCACTGCCATGCATAACGATGAAACGTGTATGGAGGTTTCTCCAGTTTACCGTACGAAGGATGAACCATGGCTCCTGCCAGGGTCAGCATTGAAGGCTGACGAGAGGATACTAGCCGATTCTTCTGGAGGTCGAAGGTGTTGCCTACAACGAGGCCTATCCGACCCAGGACTTCTTTGTCGTTACCAAAGTCTACAGTAACGAATTTGACTAGGTTGCTCTCGAGGAAGTCCTTAAAATCCAGGCATTCAACGTCGGCATGGCATATGTGGTAGACCAAGCATAAGTCATGCATGCAAACCTGGATCATGGCGGTCTTCTTCCTCTCTTCGTCCTTTAGATCCTTCTCTCGTCCCAGGACTGTGGTGTACTCAACATCTAGCCCAGTGACCCGCTCATCATCTGAGTCTTCGAACATGCGTCTGAAGCGAGAAAGGCATCCTTTCACCGTCGCGGAAGAACGGGTGTAGATGACGTCGAACTCATCGCCGGTGATGGTTCTAACCTTGTACTCACCGCCGATCGTGGAGATTTGGGACGCAATGGATTTGGGAGGAGGGTTAAGATTAGTGGAACTGCCGTAATGTGAATGGATGGGACGACTAGGAGCGAACCACCATGGTATTGAAGTACGTGCGGGGACGAGTAGGAGCAAACTGCCAGCGTGCGAACGGTAGGTCCATTCTCCCATGATACGGGCTTCCGAGAGCCCTTGGATCTGAGATTGAATGGTTGCATGGCGTGATTCTAGACCTATGGGTGAATATCCTATCCTGGAGGGTTATTCTGCAAATTTTTAGCAACTTAGCATACGACCGTTTGATCTCAGATCCAAGGGCTGGCAGCAGCCCATATCATGGTCGCGCCAACCATGATCATCGCGTCGCTCGCGCGGTCGCGCCCTTGGAGATTTAACACGGTGTGTTAGGCTATCTGATTTTGGCATGTCATACATAGTCATCACTTAGTCACTCATACTACAACAAGGTTAGCTATAAGGTTGGCTATAAGTGTTTTTTTACTCCTGTCTATCTCTTTCTTCGTACTCCCTCCGTCCCATAATATAAGAATGTTTTTGACACTAGGACACATGGAGTACTATTATTTATTGCATTTGCCAAGGAGTGACCTCTTCCAATGAAATGGTGTTGCTAAGTTTGCTTCATTTAATTAGCTATAGACTCAAAATTGTCTTTTCACCTAGGTACACGCTCTTAGCACCGTTTCTTCCTTGGGTCACCAAACTAGTCTCTCTCTTCTTGATTAACTTGCCACATCAGACTTTATGCCTATGTGGCAAGCTTAGCACCTGTAGGAGCAAGTAAGGCTGCTTGTAATGGGAGTAGTATCATGCATGCCAACTATGCAATCTTGATGAGGTGACGTCGAATTAAATGAAGAAAAGAGAGAGTTGAGTATGATAATATGATACTGTAGTATCATATTAAATGATGTGCTATTATGTGTCATGCATGACAATAAATAAACTATCCTATGATACCAACACATGATAGTATACATTACGGATGTAGTATCATACAAAAGTATCATATGCATGATACTAGTATATGATACTCTCCATTATGACCAACCTAAGTACAATAGTGCACTTTACATGGCATTTTTGCATATGTGGAGGAAAGAGAGGCAAGGAAAAAGTGGAGAAGTGGGCTCTCATGCAAGAGCCAGACTCTACTATAGTCTATATGGTGGAGCATTGGGAGAGGTACCTGTATGGAGGTGGTCAGGAATCGGGAGACTCACGCCGGTCGTAGCGCCGCAGTTAAAATGATAATGGGAAGTCAAATCATGGGCCCCACATGTCCAGCAGTAACTCGATGTCAAATTACACAGCCCTACGTTTGCAGCAGTCTACTCCCTCGTCTTCTCGCGTCTCTGTCGAACCGACTAGGCGGAACTGCCCTGCCTCATACCGTGCAGGAAAAGCCCGCGCAGTATACTCCCTCCGTCTAGGTGACCAAGGTGGAGAGGAAAACGAGAGAACTTAATGTTTAGGGAGTAATGGTACTAGCCTTAGCAATTTTGATGAGGTGTCATAGAATTAAATGAAGAAAGAGAGAGAGAGAGTTGAGTACTATGTCTCATACATGGCAATAAATGAAGTACTACATGATACTAATATATGATACATGGCGCAGGAGTACTAAGTATTATTAATACAGTTTTGCTAGAACTCATCTAGATGAGATATAGTTTGGTCCCATTCATCTTTTATAGCCATTGGATGTGATGCTATAAGATGCCTGTGTGCTGACGTGGGTTGTAGTATTTGTTCTTGTGCAACGAACTGACCACTGCATGTCATGTTTGATAGTCTCAAGTCATTAAAAGCATACAAGCCCCGCATCTCTTATTGGTTGATTCCTCTATTTATGTCAAAAAATAAGAAACAACGTGAGAGTTAATGCACCACGCCTATGTGTTTACTATTTGGTTTTCCTAAGATGACTTAATACTCACCTAGACGGAGGGAGTATTTGATTTGACAGCGGGCGGCGCATTTCTTGAAACGGCTTTAATGCAGACAAGGGAGGGAGTAGCTGTTCCCGATATGTTGAACGGCCAATGCATCCTCCTTAAATTAATGCATGAGGGAAGTAATGGGAGGAGGTCCGGGAAAAGAGGCTGCACGATGTGAATGCAACGCAGTTTGCCCTCATTGCCCTCATATAAAGGCGCCCCTCCATTCCAATGCATCTACCACATCGTACGCACCTAAGCATTTGCCTAGGCACCTACACTAAGCGCAAAAGAGCTCGCTCCAGACCCATGGCGGCGATGCGCGTGAGCAGCCAGCAGCTGCGCCAGATGGTCCATGAAGCCGGCCTGCGGCATGGCACCGAGGATCGTCTCCAGAAGGTGTTGGAGACCGGCTGGTGGATGGCCGCCGTCGATGCCAACTACGACTCTCAATTGGACCAGATGATCGTTGCCACCAGCAACAAGTTCACCATCCTCAAGAAGCTCGCGGATGACATCGCCGTACTCCTCCAGCCCGCGCGCCCGGGCTCCTCATTGCCTGCCACCCTAATCGGCCTCCATGGTCCGAACCTCTTTCAAGCACTGGTGGCCCTGCGACTGCCCGCCGACACCACGAAGAATGTC
The DNA here is from genome assembly GCF_018294505.1 of Triticum aestivum. Lineage (NCBI taxonomy): Eukaryota > Viridiplantae > Streptophyta > Magnoliopsida > Poales > Poaceae > Triticum > Triticum aestivum. Next base: position 90,445,007 of record NC_057810.1, read on the forward strand.
CACCTGGAGGTCGCGCTCGCCGCGAGGCGCCTCGCCCTGCATGAATTCATCGACCTACACATCCACGTTTACGACCAAATCGTGTACATAGGTATCTACAAGGCCAGTGAGGACGCTACGACATTGGCCTTCCTCAACCGGCTGGAAGCCTTGGATGCCTTTGCTGAGAAGCACCTCGACCTCGCCACAAAAGCCACCGCTCCTTAGCCGCCGGTCAGTGGCCCGGTGCACTAAGTTGAGGAGGAGTAGGTCATACGTTCATGGATACATCTTTCTTCTTGCCTTCTGTAACCACCACTGCGATCGCATCATCATGGCCTTAATTGTTATTGTGCTGTTGCATTCTCGTTCCAGTCAATACCGACATGTGCGATCCCTTTGCTTAATTATATGCATCATTGTAACTAGTACTCCATCCATCAATTTATAAGTTGTGCTTACCTTTTCCATCAACTTCATGCAACGTGCGGGCATCTTGCTAGAAACACTAGAATATGTCTATATAATCCGTATGTGATAGTCCATTTGAAATCTCAAAAAAGACAAATATTTAGGTACGGAGGGAGTAATATATTAGGAGTATATCTAAACAATAGTGATTTCTTTCAAGTTTGAGAACAAATACTACTATTCTACTACTTTGGATCCGTCACAACGCACGAGCACATTACTAGTAAAAGGAAAAGGTCTGCCGCGTTTGCATCGCACCCCCACACGCCCGGGAATCGGGAGTACTCCACGGCCCGTCCGACATGACACATAGCTTAGGGAAGGCGTGTTTCCTAGCATTTTCACTTTCATGTGGGACCACCATTGAGAAAACCGACACCCCGCCCGCCGCCAGAAACGAGGGGAAGATCTAGCTGTAGCACGGAAGCCAAGAAATTTGGTGTCAGATGGGGCTCGTTGATAGAGTAGGAGCATTCCGTACTAGTACTACTCCTACTAGTACCAAGTTTGTACTCCTAACTATATTACTAGTACTACCACTATACAACTACTATAGTAGGTACGTGCACGGCACAACATCATAGGAACGAAAAATGGGAAGATCTTGTTTTGGGTGATTTATCTTTTTTTCAATCAACGTAGTATGAGTAATATGATGTGGGGGCACCCATGAAGCTTATGTGGCTTGGTTGCATGGCTACGAAAGGTTAGAGAAAAATAAATAGATAATGTGTTTAGAGTGCACTCCACTAAATAGATATACTTTGGATCCATTGCAACGGACTGGCACATCTATGTGTATACCCCCTACATAGTGTGTGAAAAACATTGAAAGTTGGTCATTGGATGAAGCCAATCCGACGGTACAAAGATGGCAAATCCGAGCACTACTGGCCGTTGGATATCATCCACCAGATTCTGCCACATGTATATTCTAGAAGACTCCATGGTTGAACTTAGGGGTTGTTTGGATTGTGACTATCTTTGCCATATATTGCTACATGATTTTTGCCACACTTGCCTTAGTTGAGTTGCTCAAATTGTTAGCCACACTTTGGATTGCCTAAGGGAATCTTGCCACAGTTTTTATGTCTATGACATATGGGGCTCACTGCTCATAAAAAAATCCTTGCCTTAGGTGTGGCTAGAACCAAACACCTACCTAACTTGGTCAAACTTGCCTAAGGTTAGGTGTGGCAAAGTGTGGCAAGGTGTGGCTAGGAACCAAACAACCCCTTAATTCATGACTAAATTTGCCACAACTAAGCTTAGGCAAAGTTATTAGTTCTTCAAAACGAGAGCCACAAATTGGCAAGCCTAAGGGAATCTTGCCACATTTTTTGTGTGTATGTCACGTGGGGCCTTAGTGTGTGTTGCCTAAGGTGTGGCTTGAACCAAACACTCACCTAAGTTAATCAAACTTGCCTAACCTTACATTCCACAAGATTTTGCCACATGTTAGAATCCAGAAAACTCCGCATGTAGAAGCATAATGCACAAACCACCAGAATCTCATGCGTGCAATGCACGTGTACCTTACTAGTACTAGTTGGTAGTAGTAAGAAACAAATTCCAGTTTTGGCACGAGCTCGTACTGCGAGAGCACCACAAGGCCTGCCACAGGAGTTACATTTCCCTCTCGGGGCCCATGGGACCGAACTTCAGTGGCTTAGTGCCCGGCCTATGAGTCAATGACCTGCGGACCTTAAATGCGGCTGTCCCACATGTCATTCTCATGGTGGTGGCGTGGTTCGCAACTCACTCGTTCGAGATGAACCGGCAGGTGGTGGCGTGGCCGTGGCGAGGGTGCCACAGCTGGGTGTCGGGGCGTTACGAGGCGTAGATGGCCACACCGGCGGGTACTACATGTAGTACATAAGTACTCCAGCTGAGGATTCGATGGTGAAGTAGTATGGATCGGAGCACAGCAGCGGAGCAGGCAAACCGCGTCCAATCGGGTGTGTCTGTGGTAGAAAGTTGATGGTCATCGCAGTTCAGCTGGCCCGCATGTCATTCACACAAAGGCAGAGGAGCAGTGGGGCCGACAGAGATGAGGGGCACGTCGGGGGATGAGGATCCCCTGACGCGAACAATCCTACCATTCTGTCTTTGACATGTGGGACCCATAAGCGTGGGTCCCACCTGTCAGCGAAGAAAAAGCATGGCAAGGCAGTGATAGCCACGTCAGAGGATCCATGTCCACGTCGGGGGACGTTGTGCCGTGGGTTGGAGCGGTGTTGTGGGAATCGCATGTGGGTGTGGCAGTGGTAGAAACAAGAAACGTGATCGTCGCCGTGGTTCAACTTCCATGGACAAGCTGTCATGTCTGCTGACACATGTATATCAAAACTAGAGTGTTTATATTTCAAGCACATGAATAAGTATTTTTCTACTACTTTGGATCCATTGCAACGCACGGGCCAGCACATTGGTAGTAGTAGTGTCAATCTCTATCTCTAGAGGCCTTCCCTCGTTCATCCTTTTCTCTCACAAGATAAACTACTCATACAAATGCATCTTGATGTTCCATGGAACGCACGAGGATGTTTCCTTGGGGGTCTCTCCAGCGCGGCGTGGCCGTAGTTGCAAGTTGACGCCCCTTGAGATGCCGACGTTGAGGGGCACTCGGATTTCCTCCGTGAGCAGGTAAGATGAGTTTGAGGATATAGCCAATGCATTCTAAAGACTACTTCCGTGTCCATTTCCAAATTCTCCCCCTGCCCACTGTTTCACAGGTTAGGCTCGGTGCGAGTGGAGATTGTCTTGCATATGTATGGGAGGGTACCAACATCAATTTGCACAACATTTACGACGGTGACACCGTTCCCGTAGAACCTTTGTCCAGCATTGGGATTATCCATGCAACGGGCCACCGCATGAATTGGTACGATGGAACCACAGTGAGATTGAATAAGATAGCACGAACCTTGCACATGGCGGTCAAAGGCGGACCATGTTGTCTGCGGCCGATTTGTTGTCGTACGAGTAGGACGACGCTGTGCTCCTTTCTAACCGCATCTTCGCGGTGACAAACCAGGGGACTTATTTTGTATGGGACACATCCTACGATATACTCCCTCTCTCCCAGTTTATTTGTTTTGATTCTTTTCATTTTATAAGTTTCAAATTCAAATTTAGAGCTCCCCATCACATGTTGAGATTACAATGTCCATTAAATCGTTGCGTTCATGTATACTAAAGAAACAAATCTCGAGTTTGGCACGAGTTCGTGCTGCGGGAGCACCACAAGCCTTGGCGCGGGAGTTACATTTCCCTCTCAGGGCCGTCGGGACTGAGCTTCAGCGCCTTTGAGTCAATAACATGTGGACCTAATAGGTGACTGGTCCACATGTAATGCTCCCAAAGGCAGAGGGGTAGTGGGGCCAAGAGGGTTGAGCCACAGGTCGGGGGACGTGTGGTGTCATGGGTTCGAGCGGCGTCGTGGGAATCACGTGTGGCTATGGTAGAAAGTTGATGCTCGCCGCATTTTAGGTGGCCCACATGCCATGCACACAAAGACAGAGGGGCGGTGCGGCCGAGAGGGGTGAGGCGCACATCGGGGGGCGTGGTGCCGTGGGTTGGATAGGCGTCGTGGGAATCGCGAGATGAAACATGATTGTCGCCGTAGTTGAACTTCCATGGACAAGTTGTCATATCTACGGACACATGCACTTCATACCGATCACTGGAAGGAGTAGCAGAGAAAGCTATATATGCGGATAAATAGTTCATTATAGTCAAGCGGACCCATGCTACTACTCTGTTCCAAAGACATGCACACCATCGAAATAGTCCATCTATATCAATATACACCGAGAGGGAATATTTTTTTACAAGAGAGGAAATAGTTCATCCATCCATAATGCCCTCCTGCTGGTGCAACCTTTTTCTTCATCTTCTTCTTCTTCTTCTTCTTCTTCTTCTTCTTCTTCTTCTTCTTCTTCTTCTTCTTCTTCTTCTTCTTCTTCTTCTTCTTCTTCTTCTTCTTCTTCTTCTTCTTAAACTTACACGGGCATCGAGGGCAGCATATTTTATCCGCTCGTACGTCAACGGATAATTCTCCCATCCGGACGACCTTAATGCCACCGTCTCGTCACCCTTCTGAAGATTTGTACTGAGCACAAATTTTGCTACGTCGAATAGGGATGGTGTCTGTTTATCACAATCTTCTACAGGAATTTTGATTCTGGTTTGTAGGTGAGCGATGCTTTTCAAATCAAGGTTGTACGGCTCCAGCTTCTGTTTGTCCCCTTCGATGGCTGCCCCACAGAAGTATACGTCCTCCCAAGACAAGAAATCGTGAAGCTCACCTAGTATGGAGGGCGAGTGTATGATGTGGTACACCAAAACATCATCTTCGAGGCACAACTGAAGGACGGTGGCGTGCTGGATCTTCCCAAGGGCACGCTCCGTGTACTCTGCATCAAGACAGATGACCCTCGTCTCTACCTTTTCGAGGGAGTTGGATACATTGTTGTTCCAATGCCGAACAACCCTTGGGTGGAAGGTGACGGTGGCAACTATGCGCATCGATCCTTCGACGAGGACATGTTGGACGCTAAAAACCTGCATCTCGATCTCTTTCGCCATTTGGAACCGCTGGAACGGAGGGCTATGGTTTGGAGAATTAGGATTAGATGGCTAGTCTAACTAAAGTAGTAGATTATTATTTAAAGAGGTTAAAACAATGTGAACGCAGTGGGGTTTGGATGCAAATGAAGACGAAGGGGAGGTGAAGAAGCCGAGGAGAATCAGTTCCCGATGGAGAAGTAAATGGGAGAAGTGGCGTGCAGGCAGTTGATTAGACGGCTAGGTAGACTAAATGAAAAGGCTATGCGGGTAGACTGATGAGTAGTACCTGTTCGTGTACGTGCCCATCCTTCCTGATAGGTGGGACCTATGCAAACAGATAAAAAAATGTGTCGTAGGTTCTTTTTTTTTTTGAGCGCGTGAGTGTGAGACACAACATTCTCTGGTTAAGGAATACTCCCTCCGTTTAGGTGAGTATAAGTCACCTTATGAAAATCAGGTTTTCCCAAAACCTTTAGGCCTGGAGCATTAACTTCCTGCTTGATCCCCTCCGAGCCTCATTAGCCAGCATTCTCTTCCTCTGCTGCCGCATTCTACCTTTCCATTTTTCCTCTTCTCAAGTGTGGAACGATCTGCATGCCCTCCTTGATGAACCAGAACGACCACTGCATGCATCACGGCAGGGCGTTGATTGGGCATGCACGAGAATTTGGTTCTGCTCGCAATATGGATGATACCTGAATGATGATGTGAACAGGCATGCTAGCACGGGAGACCTATTTCCGCTATATAATACTGGAGTACTCATGTTCCTACAAGTAGTAGTAGTAGTACAACTGTGGTACACTTGATGGTCAAAGTACTATTCATCCGGTCCTCACAGAGAAGTGACAACACCCTGCGCCTCACACTAGTCCAGGTGGCGTGTTCGGGTTACCAAAGTCAGCCTCACCCTGTGCACTGTGCACTCTGTCACCGCCGCTGTACAGCACATTGGCGCCTCGCCTCGTATCCCTCTTCGCTCACATAGCACCACTCCATCTCCATCTCCTTCTCTGTCTCCGTCTCCATCTCACTGTGCCCCAGTGTACCGTCGCCTCACTCGCCTCCCCCAGTACCACTATTCCCTCGCTAGCCGCTCCAGCACCGGACAACCTTCTCCCCCGTAAATCAATCCCCCAAAACCCCCACCTTCCAAACTCCACCATGGCTGAACGTGAACCGCGCAGCATCCATATGAGTCACGATTGGAGCAATCTCCCCAGTGACATCCTCGACCTCTGTTGTTCGTGTATGGATATGTTGAGCGCCCTGCGGCTCGCTGCATGCTCGAGGGACATGCACACGACCATCATCAAAGCGAGGCCTAAGCTTTTCAAGACACCCTGCTTGCTGCTATCTGGTCTTGCGAGATTGACTCACCTTGATACGGAGGCGTACATGATGCCCCTCGACTTCAATCCGATCTCCATTAGCCGAAACTTCTTTGTAGGTATGTAGTGGGTCGCCGTACATCATTTCCCTCGACATTGATCCGATCACCATCACCTGAAACTTCTTGGCAGGTATGTACTGGGTCGGCATGAACTCCCACTTGATGGCTGCCTTCAGAGAAGACGGTAAAAAGTTGGTGCTCGTGAACTTCCTGACCTCCCATGAGATTATCCTTCCTCCATTGGATTATATAGAGTATTAACATTGCGGTCCAAGTCATCTAGATTACCACGTCAGTTGGACGGACCTTGTTTTGCAGAAGATTGTAATCTTCCAAGTTCCCACATGACATGCTAAGTACGCAGACTTCAAGCTAATTGCCTTGTTCAACCGCGGACTCACCTATCTTTACGCCGGTGCCTTCTTTAGTTGGAGAGATCCCAGCTTGCAGTGGATCATCGTCAAAGTTCATACACACTTCTGTGATGCTATTGAAAACAATGGCATCATCTACGCGATCGACAAAGCAGATGGCACCATGTATTGCTGGGACGGCGCGTGTAAGTTGTTTCCGTCTCATGTTAATGATGACGCCATGACACTGTTTGAACTTTTTGTGATGATTGGCATATCCCTGTTTGAGCAGAATTTGAGTAGAACTATGGCAATGTATTAGAGACGCCGTAAATCAGCTATATTTGGAATGAGTTAATTCATGCGATTGTGACCATGTCATTACAGCCAATTTGTACCCTGAATAATCAAACGGTTAGCAATATATGGATATTATCCTTATTTTACAGTAATCTATATACTACTACTAAATATGAGTGTGTATCAATGGCCATGTTAGTTTCCTCATTTTCATGATGTAGAAACATGCACCACACTGTTGGTTTCATCTAACCATACATTAGGGATGTAAATGTCCATATGGAGAACTCTATATTTGGAACACAATTTTTTTGCCCACAGAACACGAGTATATAACAATGCATGGTCTGTTAGTTACCTTGAAGAATTTGTTTGTGAGGACAGAACATGATTACATAACATGCATGACATGGTGGTTTCCTATGAAGAATCGATTGCGAGATAACATGAGTATAACCATGCATGGCACTTCTATATTTTCGAACCTAGTATACATTTCCCTGTATTTTCCTCCCAGTTCCAACAGGGACATATCAATGATGTTTCTTGCATTATCCTACTCATACTCAATGCTGATCTTACATTAACAATGCCTGTCCTTTTTGATATGATGAAGTGTCCCTACAGTTACTGCCCTTTGTAATGACACCACCTTTGCCAAAAACAGGGAAGCACAACTGGTTCCTCGCTCGATCAGACAACGGCAAAAGACTAATGATCATTTAGACACATGAGCCGGAAAAGTTATATTGCAAAAACCCCACTGTATACAAGCACCGTGCAATACGTGAGTATCCGGACAGTGGCTGCTACGTCTATGAGCAGGATACCAGCTTGTTGGGGCCTTTAGGATTTTTTTAGTTGGAGGCGGGTAAACAGCCTTGGTTCACACTCTCTGTTTCTCGGACTCAATTATCCGATTAACCAGGAGATCACCGTCGGCAAGGACCTTGATGGCAGAGAGGCTCTGTTTGCTATGGAAAACTGTGTCTACATGGTGAGCCCTAGGAGTTCGGGAGCAAACTCCCCTGATTGCCAACTATACAGCCCGCAACCAAAAGAAGGTGAGAATGACAAAGGCATCCGGATTAACTTTGATCCTTGGATGTCTCAATTACGACAGGCAGTGATGTGGTTCAAGCCTTCAAGTTGATAGGTAATTGGGCTGTTGCATCAAAAGGGTGGAGTACTGGTGTCTCCGGATCACTGGTCGCTGAAGCGGGGCTGTAAATTATGATGGTGTTGGATCATATCTTTGAATGACTTTGTTGTCTTTGCTGGGGGTTCCGGATGGGTAGTTCTTTCTTTTGTTATGCATATTCCCTGTCATTTGGTCATCCTCGTCTATGTCACTTTTACCATGTGATAGTTGCTTCTGTTTAGAATGTCATTCTCGTCTGGATCACGAGAGTCTGAGCACTGCAGATGGGTGCGTTTTGGTGGTGTAGCAAGACTTCTTATGAACTATCATGTCTTGCTGTTTATGTCAGTAATAGTCAGTAGTCAGTGTTTGAATGTTGTATATATCGTTGTTTCGAACTTTTTATTGTCTCGAACTACTGGTGGGCTAAATGAGGGCATCACCATTCTCCAGTGTTCAGAGTATATCTCCTTTTTCAAGTTATATAATTTGAGCTCAGTGTCTTTTAGATGATGTACACTTGTTTGGGCCAGTGAGGTGTCGTTGAATATGGGCCGAGTAGTAATGCAATGCCAAATAGGTCAATTATGACTCTCAGGCCGGGCTCTCAAAAGATCCTGAAAAAAAAGTCTGGGCTCTCCAAAAAAGTAAGAATAAGGACTCTTAGGCCGACATGTGGGCACCACCGGTGTTTTCATGCGCTTGCGCCGCGAGAGCATATTGGCGCGTGCTCGAAATTCATACTACCTTTTCATCCCTAGTCTCCCGCCCCTTCCCCATCTCTGGAATCTCGATTCCTAGTCCAGTTCCCCCAAATCCCCCTCCTGTACTCCCTATACTCAAGCGCACTATCATGTCGCTGGTCAACGCGGATCTCCGAGCCGGAGATCCTGAGGTCCGTCCTGCCTTCGGCCGCTGCATGCTGTCGCTCAACAGTGGCATGGCGGCGCTTGATGACCAGTTTGCCGGCAAAGTGCTGATGGTAACCATCAACAGCGACCAGCCTCCCGTCTCACCGGACGACCTTGTCAAAGCTCTTGGCATTGCGCACGGCATCCAAATAAGTGACTTGCTTGTCGAAGTCTGTCTGCCACCGGCTGATTTCTTCGTCAAGTTCCAGATAACTTTTGACTGCAGTCATGTGTTGGAATCTTCCCGGCGTTTGTTCTACGATGGCGCGCTGGTGAGATTTGATCCGTGGCACCCAGGATGGGGCTCGGTGCCCTCTGAGCTTGAGTTTTTAACAAAGCTTACCTTCCACGGCATGCCTCGACGTGCTTGGAACAGCGAGTCCATGAACGAGCTTATCAACGACCTTGGAGGGGAGCTCGTAAGTATGTTTGTTCCTCCAGACAGCTGGGGTCTGACGGTTATGGCATGGATGAAGAAGCCGTCCACCATACCGAAGGTGATTGGTGTTGAGATACCGATGTAGAAACCGGGGTTGTACTATTCATCACCACCAAGGCCGCCGTGGACCACGTTAGGGATGTACCTGTATCGAGTGTTCGTGCATGTCGAAGAAGTGGTGAATCCATCAATCGGAGTCCTGCCGCCGCCGCTGGTGCCAGGGTCCGTCGATGACGTCAATTACAGGAGTCAACGTCAGACTTTCCCCGTGTTACTCAGAACGATGGATGGCACAGGGCCTACTCCATCGTGCGGTGGAGGCCACTGCTTCTTTGGGAGAAGAGGCATGGCTGGCTGCCTGGATGTGCTCTAATTTGAGGTAACAACTGAATCTTGTCAGATACTAGTCAAATCCGAGCTATGGGTGTGAAGCACTGATATGCCAGTACATTTGATTGTGACCTGTTCTAATTTTGTACCTGAACTTTTTTTAGAAAAGGCTGTACGTCAACTTAATGTGCTAGCAGAACTTATTGTGTTGTCTGTCTGTTTTCTTTGCACAACATTCAAGATATTTCCCCGTCATTGATAAAGACGATGAACCGTTATGTACGACTTTGTTGGTTTCAACATAGCCCTTCCCGTAGCGATCCGCTGCTTCCATCCTTATTGTGCCGCCTGCGTGAAATTTTTGTATGCAAGTTCAGTGTGTTATGATGTTCTATATGATTGTGTGAACTATATATAAGTTTTTACTGAGCATCAGCAATGCATATGGCTGAAAGATGTATTTACGAGCATCGACCGATGGGTCTCTCTCTCTCTCTCTCTCTCTCTCTCTCTCTCACACACACACACACACACACAGACACGCACGCGCGCGTGCGCGCACGCGAGCACATGCACAAGTGGGACCCGTTGAATTATTTATTTGCTCGTGACAGCTTTTAATTAGGTTCCACTATAATCTAACTTTTTTCTTAAGTTATTAATTGAGCTCAGTGTCTTCAAAAAGTTGTAGAGAAGCCTTGTTTGGGCCTTTCCGGCGTAGCTGAATGTGGGCTGAGTAACCATGTTAGGTTGTACTGTACTACAGAGGCCTTTTTTTCAACATCAGCAATGCAATTGGACCGAGAGTTGTACACAATATCCGGGTCAACTTGTTATTCTCCGCCCCACTAGGCTGCACACTTTCCTAGGAGGTATGCATTAGGCTTAACAAGAAAATGGACTTTAAGAAATAATAAATGGAATGCAATTATAATAACTGGGCAGTAACTATGCACCAAACACGTAATTAGTTTAAAAAATATATTATTTTTGGAATTTGAAAATTTTAATTTCATTACTTGTTGCGCTTGCAATATTTCGTTGGATTTTAATGTAATACAACTTTATTTTGAAATTATATTTACCACAACTAGAAATTTCGGATAAAAATATTTTGGATCCCATCAAAATGTGGGAATTTTTCTTGAATTCTGTTTTGAGCGGTTGTTTGAAATTATTAATCGTTTTCCTAGCTAGAAGTTGGGTTGTACTTTTAACAAACTGTAAATGGGTTGTAGTAAATTCCATTAGAATTAAAAAATGGGCTGTGCATTCTTACAAATCGCAAATGGGCTATATATTCTCTGCCAAATCCGAGCTGTGGGCCTACTAAGTTGACGCGTACCAAGGGCTTTGTCTTTGCTAAAAAACCAAGGGCTTTGTCAACTTAGTCAATATAAATGATTCTAGCTGTAGTGATCGTATGATGTCCATCCAACGGCCGTAGTGCTTCTTCAACCTCTGGTCTTCTTGCTCCAGCCGCCCAAAGCAGCGTCGGTCGTGCCGCATGCTCCTGCCTCCCGTGGCCGGCTGTGCTACCGTGGAGGCCTCACTGCCCCTACTATTCCCACCGCTGGCTAGGCCCTGCGGCGATGGCAGCCTCACACCGCAGCCGAACCAGTGAACCCTCGTACTCCTCTCCGCGCGGGCTTCCACTGCCGCATCTTCCCCGACTCCCAGTCGTCCCCTTCCTAGGCCTCGCCATCATCCACCGCCATGGTGCTCTCGGCGCGGCGTGGTCAAGGAACGACTTCCATTGGACGTGGCATGTACGTGGAGAGGCTGAAAGCTGGGTCCACGGCCGCAACAAGGAAGTGCCTCCTTATTACGCGGAAAATAATGATTCCTCCACGTGACAGCTGGGACCCACCGGACGGGCCACTGTATTTCGCGAAAAAACATTTCCCCCTCACTGCTGGGACCCACCAGCTACATCTTCGCACGCAAGGAAGTGCGTCCGAAAAAAACGATTCGCGCCCCTGACTGCTGGGACCCACCAGCTACATCTTCGCACGCAAGGAAGTGCCTGGCAGTCGGGACCCACCTGGTCGAAGCGTATGTAGCATTGTCATTCTGGTCGCGAACGTGTACATACATACTGGTCGTTGTAGAGGCGCGCACATGTCGTAGTAGAGGCGCGCACGTAGCATGTACACGTACGTACAGCGGCCACGGTGCAAGAAAGAAAATAAGGCCACATATGTGTACATACAGGCGGGGTCTCGAACGCCTACTCACGCATACGTACGGCCAAGACTCGTGTACATGGCTGGGTCCGAACGGAGAAACATCATCGTCGTCGTGTTCATGGGGAGCCAACCGGTTGGGTCGGAACGAAATGCGTCGTCGTGTTCATCAGGAGGGCTTGGATGGAATAGGCGATGGAAACGAGGCCCGACGTACTGCAGAACAGAGGAAACGGCCTTGAGTTTGACCGGCCACGTTCGAAACGGGATCCTGTTCATCGGGAGGGGTCTGGCATACCGCAAAACGGAGGAAACAGACCTCCTATGGTCGAAACGGGGTCCTGTTGATTGGGAGGGGTGTGGCGTACCGCAAAACGGACGAATTCGACCTCCTACGGTCGAAACGGGGGTCCTGTTGATCGGGAGGGGTGTGGCGTACCGCCAAATGGATGAAACGGACTTGTGTTGGAGCGCTACGGTCGAAACGGGGGTCCTGTTCATCGGGAGGGGTGTGGCGTACAAAAAAACGGGACTCCACGGGATACTATTCATCTCCACTGTCGACCCCCTCCAGCCTCCACGGGCTACTGTTCATCCACCATCGACCTCCTCCAGCCTCCACCTGCGACTGTACATCCACGGGCTCCTGTTCATCCAGCCTCCACCGCGCGCTACTCTACCGGCTACTGTTCAACCACCCCTCTACATGGGCTCCTGTTCAACCACCCCTCCACGGGCTACTGTTCATCCACCCCCTCCACCGTCTACTGTTCATCCAGCCCTCCACGGGGTCCTGTTCATCCAGCCCCAACCGGCTAGATCGATCGGGGTCCTGTTCATCCAGAGGCAACTCCACGGGTCCTGTTCATCCACTCTCACCGCTCACTGTTCATCCACCCCCCCCCCCCCCGCAACGCTCACTGTTCATCCAAAGAGGCAGCATCGATCGACTTCAGCTAGCAGCAGTAGCGAAGGAATCGATCGCTCGGGTTCAGTTAACAGCCATCGATCGATCACTTGGGTTCAGTAACGCGTAGCCTGCACTGCAATCGCTCGGGTTCAGTTAGAGCCCAACGCCTCGCTCAGGTTCAGTTAGAGCCAACGCCTCGCACACACGCGCGTACGTGTACGAGAGAAACGCGCATCGCTGGGCCCCCGACCACCCACCGTAACTGGGAACTCCCCGAAATTTTCCTCGCCCTTACTTCTACCACAGTTTTTTCCGTCATGGACGGCCAAAGAATGTCATGCAGCTGTGTCTCCAGCCCGCCCAGGACGAAAAGCCCATTTTTTGTCATGATTTTTTGTCATAGAAGTAGGATCCCACCACATCTATGGTGATACCGGGTTTTGTCACAATTATCGTCATAGAAGTGTCATATGTATGACAGAAAAAAATTTCGTTCGGCCCAAAATATCACGGATGTGTATTTTTTTTGTAGTGTTTACTTGGAGCTATATTTTTATTTGCTACATGATATGTGTTTTTCTTGGAGCATCGTGTATTATATTAGTCTTTGCTTGTTAGTTTACCAGAATCATCCTTGCTGTAACACACCATTTGGGAGAAGCCTATTTGCTTAGGATTTGATAGAATACTCTATGTGCTTCACTTATATCTTTTGAGCTTGATAGTTTTTGCTCTAGTGCTTCACTTATATCTTTTTGAGCACGGTGGCGGATTAATTTTGAAGAAATTGTTGATCTCTCATGCTTCACTTATACTATTTTGAGAGTCTTTTAGAACAGCATGGTATTTGCTATGGTTATAAATTGGTCCTAGAATGATGAGCATCCAAGTTGTGTATAATAAAAACTATCATAGGAAGTGAATTGGATGCTATGATCAACTTGATACTTTGTGATTGTTTTGAGATAGGGAGGTAGTGATATTAAAGTCATGCTAGTTGGGTGATTATGAATTTAAAGAATGCTTGTGTTGAAGTTAGCAAGTCCCATAGCATGCACGTATGGTTAAAGTTGTGTAACAAATTTGAAGCATGAAGTGTACCTGGCTTGTGCATCCTTATGAGTGGCAGTCGGGGACGAGTGATGGTCTTTTCCTACCAATCTATCCCCCTAGGAGCATGCACGTAGTGCTTGGTTTTTGATGACTTCTAAAATTTTGCAATAATTATATGAGTTCTTATGACTAATGTTGAGTCCATGGATTATACGCACTTTTACCTTTCCATCATTGCTAGCCTCTTCGGTACCGTGCATTGCCCTTTGTCACCTTGAGAGTTGGTGCAAACTTCGCCGGTGCATCCAAACCCCGTGATATGATACGCTCAATCACACATAAACCTCATTATATCTTCCTCAAAACAGCCACCATACCTACCTATTTATGGCATTTCCATAGCCATTCCGAGATATATTGCCATGCAACTTTCCACCGTTCCGTTCATCATCATCATGACATACATTAATTTTGTCATATTGCCATTGCATGGTCATGTAGTTGACATCGTATTTGTGGCAAAGCCACCATGCATAATTTTTATACATGTCACTCTTGATTCATTGCACCATCCCGGTACACCGCCTGAGGCATTCATATAGAGTCATATCTTGTTCTAGTTTCGAGTTGTAATTCATGTGTTCTAATCAATAAAAGTGTGATGATCATCATTATTATAGCATTGCCCAAAAAAAGGAAAGGCCAAAAGAAAAAAAAGAAAGGCCAAAAGAAAAAAAAGAAAAGAAAAAAAAGAAAAAAAGAAAAAGAAAATAAATAAAAGGGCAATGCTACAATCTCTTTTTTCCACACTTGTGCTTCAAAGTAGCACCTTGTTCTTTATTGAGTCTCATATATTGTGCTTCAAAGTAGCACCATGTTATTCATGTAGAGAGTCTCATAGGTTTTCACTTTCATATACTAGTGGAAATTTTTCGTTATAGAACTTGGCTTGTATATTCCTATGATGGGCTTCCTCAAATGCCCTAGGTCTTCGTGAGCAAGAAAGTTGGATGCACACCCACTAGTTTTCTTTTGTTGAGCTTTCATTCATTTATAGGTCTAGTGCATCCGTTGCATGGCAATCCCTACTCCTCATGTTGACATCAATTGATGGGCATTCCCATAGCCTATTGGTTATCCTCGTCAATGTGAGACTTTCTCCTTTTTTGTCTTCTCCACACAATCCCCAATCATTATTCTATTCCACCCATAGTGCTATATCCATGGCTCACGCTCATGTATTGCATGAATGTTGAAAAAGTTTGAGATTATTTAAGTATGAAACAATTGCTTGGCTTGTCATCGGGGGTATAGAAGTTGGGAACATCTTTGTGTGACAAAAATGAAGCATGGCCTAACTATATGATTTTGTAGGGATGAACTTTCTTTAGCCATGTTATTTTGAGAAGACATGATTCCTTTTATTAGTATGCTTGAAGTATTGCTATTTCTTTTGTCAATATGAACTTTTATCTTGAATCATTTGGATCTGAACATTCATGCCACAATAAAGAAAATTACATTGAGAATTATGCTAGGTAGCATTCCACATCAAAAATTCTGTTTTTATCATTTAGCTACTCAAGGACGAGCAGGAATTAAGCTTGGGGATGCTTGATACGTCTCCAACGTATCTATAATTTTTGATTGTTCCATGCTATTATATTACCTGTTTTGGATGTTTATGGGCTTTATTTTATACATTATTATCATTTTTGGGACTAACCTACTAACCGGAGGCCCAGCCCGTATTGCTGTTTTTTTGTCTATTTCAGTATTTCGAAGGAAAGGAAAATCAAACGGAGTCCAAACGGAATAAAACCTTCGAAAGCGTGATTTTTGGAATGAACGTGATCTAGGGGACTTGAAGTGCAAGTCAAGAAGCAGCCGAGGTAGCCACGAGAGGGTAGGCGCGCCCCCCTATAGGGCGCGCCCCCTGTCTTGTGGGCCCCTTGGGCGGCCACCGACGTACCTCTTCCTCCTATATAAGCCTACATACCCCGAAAACATCCGAGGAGAAACTGAAACACAATTTCCACCACCGTAACCTTCTGTATCCATGAGATCCCATCTTGGAGCCGTCGCCGGCGTTCTGTCAGAGGTGGAATCCACCATGGAGGGCTTCTACATCAACACCATAGCCCTTCCGATGAGTTGTGAGTAGTTTACCACAGACCTTCGGGTCCATAGATATTAGCTAGTTGGCTTCTTCTCTCTTTTTAGATCGCAATACAATGTTCTCCCCCTCTCTTGTGGAGATCTATTCGATGTAATCTCTTTTTGCGGTGTGTTTGTCGAGATCCGATGAATTGTGGGTTTATGATCAAGTTTATCTATGGATAATAATTGAATCTTCTCTGAATTCTTTTATATGATTGAGTTATCTTTGCAAGTCTCTTCAAATTATCGGTTTGGTTTGGCCTACTAGATTGATCTTTCTTGCCATGGGAGAAGTGCTTAGCCTTGGGTTCAATCTTGCGGTGATCTTACCCAGTGATAGAAAGGGTTGCAAGACACGTATTGTATTGTTGCCATCGAGGATAAAAAGATGGGGTTTATATCATATTGCTTGAGTTTATCCCTCTACATCATGTCATCTTGCTTAATGTGTTACTCTGTTCTTACGAACTTAATACTCTAGATGCATGCTGGATAGCGGCCGATGTGTGGAGTAATAGTAGTAGATGCAGGCAAGAGTCAGTCTACTTGTTGCGGACGTGATGCCTATATACATGATCTTACCTAGATAACGTCATAATTATTCGCTTTTCTATCAATTGCTCGACAGTAATTTGTTCACCCACCGTAATACTTATGCTCTTGAGAGAAGCCACTAGTGAAACCTATGGCCCCCGGGTCTATCTCTTATCATATTTGCTTCCAATCTACTTTTATTCGCATCTTTATTTTCTGCATCTATATTATAAAATACCAAAAATATATTTATCTTATCATATTATCTCTATCAGATCTCACTTCCGCAAGTGGCGGTGAAGGGATTGACAACCCCTTTGTCGCGTTGGTTGCGAGTTCTTTGTTTGTTTGTGTAGGTTCGTGGGACTTGTTGAGAAGCCTCCTACTGGATTGATACCTTGGTTCTCAAAAACTGAGGGAAATACTTACACTACTGTGCTGCATCACCCTTTCCTCTTCAAGGAAAATCAACACAAGCTCAAGACGTAGCACGCGGCAACTTAAAGCAAGACATAGAGTAAACTGGGATAGCTTGGGCTAGCGATTTGATTAGCACATCTTTTCCGCCAGCTGAAAGGCACTTGCTCATCCACCCTTTCACCTTATCCCAAACCCTATCACTTAGATATTTGAAAGTTCCCTTCTTTGAGTGACCTACATTAGTTGGCATGCCCAGGTATCTTTCACTCAATGATTCGTTTGGTACCTGGAGATATCCTTTAACTGTGTTGCGTACTATTTCTGTACATCCTTTGCTGAAAAAGATCGAAGATTTCTCCTTGTTAATTCTCTGTCCCAAGGCCATACAACACCTATCCAATAGGTTTGACACTGCTTCTGCTCCATCAACACTCGCCCTAAAGAATAGCAGGCTGTCATCCGTGAATAAAGATGGCTCACCGCCGGTGCCGATGGTGCCACCTTAATGCCGCTGAGTTGGGATGACGGATTATGGGATTTTAAGAGGCATGAAAGGCCCTCTGCTACTATCAATAAAAGGTATGGAGAGACTGGGTCTCCCTGTCGAATACCTCGTGAAGGTTTAAATACCTCAGACTTAACTCCATTGAACATGACTGAAAAGGTTACTGAACTAACCATGGTTATCAAAATATCAACCCATGCTGGTGCAAAAACCCAACTTGTGCATCATAGATCTCAAGTAAGTCCACTCCACATGATCATATGCCTTCATCATATCAAGTTTTAGTGCCGTATAACTATTATTTTTTGATGTACTCCTCTTCATGAAGTGCAAACATTCATAGGCTGAGATTATATTGTCTGTTATCAAACGCCCCGGTACGAATGCTGACTGCTCCTCCGATATGATATCCGGTAGAACCAGCTTCAGTCGGTTTGACATAACTTTCGAGGCAATCTTATAGAAAACATTGCACAAACTTATCGGCCGAAATTGAGAAAGTAATGTGGGGTTTTGTACCTTGTGAATGAGAACCAACATTATACCGTTTATGCATGTCAGGCTCTCCTCTCCTTTCACAATTGCTAGCACCGATCAAGTCACCACTTTGCCACAAATATCCCAATGCCATTGAAAAATGTGCTGGGAAGCCATATGGGCCCGGAGGTTTTATGCGAAACATTTGAAACAACGCTTCCTTCACCTCCTTATCACTGGAAGGTGCAAGAAGGGTTTCATTCATAGCCCATGTCACTTTCACCGGTACGTGATCAAGCACATATTCCACGCCCTGTACCCCCTCCGAGGCATATAGAGTTTTGTAAAAATTGAGGGCCATTTGTTGCATCTCTGTTAAGTAATCCGTCACTTGCCCATTCGGCCGTTGCAATGCCTTTATTAGATTCTTCCTCCGACGCATTGAGGCTGTCATATGGAAAAGGTGAGAGTTTTGGTCCCCCTCTGAGAGCCACTGAACACGTGATATTTGTCTCTACATTATTTCCTCCCGTAAGTACAGCTCAATCAAACAATCATTAATCTTAATCTCCGCATGTGATGGTCCGACACGCAAAACATCACTGCGCATTCGTTCAAGTTCTTTCTCACACTCCCAAAAGTAGTGTGTGACCAATCCCCAGATTGTTTGCAAGGGCCTCGAGTTTTGCACGCACTTCATGCACATGAAAGTTGTGACCGTTGGGCTCCCAAGCAGTTTTGATGGTATCCTTGAGTTCTGGGTGCCTGTCCCACATGACTTCGTAACGGAATGGGTTACTCCTTTTCCTGCTGATTGTTGGATGAGAAAGCTGGAGCAAGATTGGCGAGTGATCTGAGGTCGCTGCGGTAAGGTGCTCGACCGATGCCGCAGGGAAAAGGTCGCACCAGTCTACTGAACCCAGTGCCTTGTCCAGCCTTACTCGAGTGTAGGAACCACCTACCACTCTTTTTCCAAAAGTCCATCTATTCCCCTTGAACCCTAGATCAACCAGACCGCACACGTCTACAACGTCCCTAAAACCCTGAATTTGGGATTAGCTTCTTGAGCCGATGCCTTCGTGCTCATCATGTTTCAAGATGTCATTAAAATCTCCCATACACACCCATGGCAGGTCTTGGAGAGTTGAGAGGTTCTTCATTGTGTACCAGGTATGTTGCCGAAGATGAGTCTGGGCCTCCCCACAGAAGCAAGAAAGCCTCCATGTGTTTCCACCAAGACCAGATATTTTCCCATCTATATGGTACTTAGAGTAACCCAAAATCTCGATACACTAGTAGAAAACAGGGCATTTGTCCTGGTTTGTAAGGGCCTCTAGTCCCGGTTCTTGAACCGGGACTAATAGTTTGTTACTAATGCCTCCCCCCTTTAGTCCCGGTTCTTACACGAACCGGGACAGATGGGCCTCCATGTGGCCGTTGCAGGCAGCCCAGGCAGGGGGGCCTTCGTTCCCGGTTGGTGACATAAACCAGGACCAAAAGGCATCCATGCGTCAGAAGCTGGCTGCAGCTGAGGTTTTTTTTGAAAGTGGCTGGTTTAGGGGTTTAGGGGGTTAATTTAGGTTGTTATTAGCTAGCTAATAGAGAGAAGTGTCCTCTCTTATATCTTCGTGCTTGGTTTACCAACGCTACTGCTATGTTCATTTCACCCGCTGATATATAATAACTCTTCATGCTCGCATCATACATCATGATATATAATAACAAGTCCTACTAATCATGCATCATCATACAACTTGTACTCGTTATTAATAACAAGTCATACGGTCGATCATCATACTCATCGAACCCAACCCTACATAATTGTTCTTAGCACAGATCATCAGTATCAGGTAGGACATAAACACACTTAAGATAAAATAACATAAAACAATATAGACCCTAACTCTCCATTATGAAGAATGAAGATCATCCTGTCTCCAATTCTTGCGCTTTGCTTCCTTTTGCTTCCAAGAAGCTCCTTATGACTGTCCATACAATTTTTCGATTCTTTGATTGTCATGTCTCCACTTCTTTTAGAAATCCGGTATGGACAGTTGAGTTTCGTAGGACGACCGTGCGTATACATCAGATGAGGCACACAATCATTCGGGATTATCTATTGAAAATACTAGTAATAACTTCGTAGTTAGCAATGATGTACTAGTTTTAGAAGTATGCAAAAAGATGCATGAATGTCGTAATAGTAAAAAATCTTACCAGGGTATCTCCATGGTAGTTACCGTAGTTGAACACGTGCACTAGTGGCACGTATTGACCATAATGTTGAGGAGTTCGATTGTAGACATTGTAATTCTCAAGATCAGTACAAAATGCGATCAGATGATTTTTCTCCTTATAATTTAATTCGGAGCCATCGGTGTTGTGGGTTTTGTCTACCATCTTCCGCACATTCTTTGAAGAATGAAAATAAGCTGGCAATGGAAATAAGCTGTCAACTATTTTGAAATAAACAATATAAATTACTTAATAACTATGTTTGAGAAGCTCACATGGGGGAAGAATTGGAAGTGTATCCACAAGGACCCAAATGTCCATATTGTCTTGCTCGATTGTAGGATCACCAAGATCCATGGTGACAAGCAACCCTCATCAAAACCATACATCTTGAAAAGTGCTTCCCAATTTTTGCAACCAAAATGGGTTACACTCTCAGCATTGTACAACTTTACTTCAAAATCCACACCATGATGGGTCCTTAGGTGATTTTTTTGGTTTCCATACTTTCATGGTCTTCAAAACTCATCCTCTCCAAGACATAGTGTCTTGCATAGCATGGGATAAGCTAGTCGAATTGGAAAAGATGAAAAATACACGTTAAAATAGTTGAAGTCGTGCTTAATTACGAAAAAAACTATTGTCGTCGTTGCATACCGTATGAACATTGAAGGTCTCCTCGAGCTTAATGCTGAAGCGCCGATCTTCGTCCAGTTCAAGAAGCCTGTCGCACATACCTCGGTCGTCGTTGCACCAGTCGCACTCCCCCGGGCGGTTTTCATCGTCCGAGTACGACATTTCCGGCCTATGTTCATAATTCAAATATTAATCTTGTACAATTAAATATATGTACTAAAAACCTAAATTAGATCATTATTATTAATCACGGGTTGACTATCAGTGATGGTAGCTCCTCCTTTCATTCCCGAGTGCATTATTACACCAAATTGTCTAGCACACGGGAATGAAGGAGAAGCTACCCCCACGACGGCGTGGATGATGGAGGGGGCTCCTAGATTTCTGCATAGAGTGCTCTTCAATTTTAGCATTCAAAGTAGGAGTACTTTTCCAATGTGAGTATTCAATAAGCAAAACCAAATCGTTAAATAAAGTAGTGTCAAATTAGCATGCATTCAGTTATAACCAAAAGTACATCATCTCTTGTCTCCGTACATCATCGAATATTATCACTAATACTCCTCGAATACTATCATACATATAGCATCGGTAATACAGCTAGAACCATAGCGCCCGACGGGTATGGTCACGGGCGGTGGACACCCAAAGATAAGGAACCATCATAGGATCATAGCTCCAATGAGATCCCTGAAGAACCTGCCAGGTATTGTCGAACCTGCCCTCCAACGCAACCATGTAGAGACGGACGTGCTCGTCCTCCTCGCTGACACGGTGACATACGACCTCCGCGGTGTCTGGAAGCCTCGACACCGTCACTGGCCCACGCGACCGCCACCAAACAAGGATCAGGTCAACAACGGGCTGGCTCCTCAGCAACCTACATCCCCCGGAAGGTAGCACCTCCCAATACCAGCCCGGCGGAGCCCAGTCCCAGACATGGCCCCTCTGATCAAGTAGGCCTCCGCCGCTGAGTCAACGACGAGGATGCGGGATAGGCATCGTGGACGTCGATGCAGGAACTACTTCTATATATAGTAAAATAAAGTAGTTTTATTAATTAAATCAACTAGTTCAACTACTAAGCACTTACTATATAAATAAATGAAGTAGTAGTTACTAAAAATAAACTACTTCTATATATAGTAAAATAAAGTAGTTTATTAAATCAACTAGCTGGTTCAACTATATATTAAGCACTTACTATAAATAAAATAAAGTACTACTTACTAAAAATAAAGTACTTCTATATATAGTAAAATAAAGTAGTTTATTAAATCAACTAGCTAGTTCAACTATATATTAAGAACTTACTATAAATAAAATAAAGTAGTACTTACTAAAAATAAACTAGTTTAACTATAGTTCTACTATTTTTCTAACTAATTATATTAAACACTTTCTCTTCTTATTTTCCTTTTTCCTCTATTCTAAATATGAACATATTCATAAATGACTTTGATCATGCACAATTTTCCTATACATACACAATATGAACATATACATAAATTGACAAAGAAAATTCTATGAACAAAAAAATCATTAAAATTATATGAACAAAATTACAATAGAAAAAAATCATAAAAATTCTATGAACGGAAAAAAATCATAACAAATTGACATATTCGATATTTGCATATATATGAACATACAAACATGCATATTCAACAATAATATCACCAAACAAATCTATTAACAGAAAAAAAACTAACACAATATGAACAAATTACACAATATGAAGAAAATCTAACAGAAAAATCTATGAACTACACATCTAAATTACTACACATCTAACAAAAAAAAATCTATGAACTACAAAAAAATCTAACACAATATGAAAAAAAATCTAACAGAAAAATCTATGAAGTACACATCTAAATTACTACACATCTAACAAAAATATCTATGAACTACAAAAAATTAGCAACAAAATCTAACAAAAAATCTAACAAAATCTAACTCAATTAACTACACATATAAATTATACTTCACATCTAAATTAACTATTACATCAAATTAAATTAGCAAAATATTTGCTGACGATATGGCGACGGCGTGAGGGGCGCAGCGAGGGCGACGGGCAGGGGACAGCGACGGCGACGGTGCATGAGGGAACGGGGCGCGGGGCGGGGGCGGTGGCACCAACCGGGACCAATGCCCCCCTTTGGTCCAGGTTGGTGCCACCAACCAGGACCAAAGGCCTCTTTTCAGCAGCCCAAAGGGCGGGAAGCAGAGACCTTTGGTCCCGGTTGGTGCCACCAACCGGGACCAATGCACCCCTTTTAGTCTCGGTTGGTGGCACCAACCGGGACTAAAGGCCTTGTGCTGCCCGCGTCGCGACATGAAAGTTTAGTCCCACCTCGCTAGCTGAGGGAGCTCGAGAGTGGTTTATAAGCCCCAGTCCTGCTGCCCTCTCGAGCTCCTCCCAAATGCAGGCTTACGGGCCTAAACGCACTATATGTGCCTGTGGGCCTATTGGGCCTACTGCGGGCCTGAATCCTGGCCCATTGTTGGGTTTCTAGTCGTGTTCGGGCCGTGGTGGCCCTTTAGGTGGCACTTTTTCTTTTTTTTGCTTTGAATTATTTATTTTCTTTTGATTTTTGCTTTATTTTTTTATTCTTTTTCCTTTTAGCTTAGAATAATTATAATCTTTCTGTTACTCCATTAGTTTCCAAATTTGAACAATTATAATCTTTATGCAACTAAAAATATATTTGGAGTGATTCTTTTTCCTGCTATTTAATATTACTGTGTTTTATCATTATATTGAAAAATAGATTTTGTTATTTTAGTTTCTATAAAAAAAATCTTTATGACAATTCTTTTTGCTACTAAAGTTTCTAACAAAAAATTCTTTATGATAATTATTTCTGCTTTTCATGTTTGGAACAGAAAATACTATGATAATTTTAGTTGCATAAATTTTATATAATTTTAGTTTAAAAAATACTAGAGGTCTATAAAAGGTTTTTAGTTGATTCCTTTTGCTATTAGAGTT
Organism: Triticum aestivum; assembly: GCF_018294505.1. Classification (NCBI taxonomy): domain Eukaryota; kingdom Viridiplantae; phylum Streptophyta; class Magnoliopsida; order Poales; family Poaceae; genus Triticum; species Triticum aestivum. Next base: position 90,469,010 of record NC_057810.1, read on the forward strand.
TTATAAAAGCATTTACTGGTTTTTTTGTGAGCTATAAGACCTTGAAATTGAAAAGCACTTCAAATGAACTTTGAAAAGGTTGAAAGTTGGCATGGTATCATCATTTCACCCACATAGCATGTGCTAAAAAGTTGAGAGGGTTATGGGAAAAACTGGATACACTTCGTGTACAAAATGGACAATCTCTTTCGAAGTATCAGGGTTTCATACGGAAACTCATCTGTTACACAGGGATTTCATTTTTTTAAACTTATTTGACCTCCTGACTTTTTTTCTGTTCAAAATGCACCATTCAAAGCCACATTATCAATTTTCAACCCTTTCTGACTTCATTTGTTTTTTTTCATGCATTTACTGATTATTTTGAGCTATAAGACCCTGAAATTTAAAAGCATTTCAAATGAACTCTGAAAAGGTTGGAAGTTGGCACGGTATCATCATGTCATCCACATAGCATGTGTAAGAAAGTTGAGAGGGTTACGGCAAAAACTGGATGCACTTCATGTACAAAACGGACAATCTCTTTCGAAGTATCAAGATTTCATACGGGAACTTGTCTGTTACAACAGACATTTCAAATGAACTACGAAAAGGTTAAAAGTTGGCATGGTATCATCATAATAGTTGTGGACAAAGTCTTCACTTTTTCTTCGCTTGTGTCCTTTCCTTATTGCGCCGTAACCATGGATAATCTTCATCATTTATCAGATGCTTGGGTCAGCCTTGACTTTGAAGGGAGGAATTTCATGAAACTTTTCATAATCTTCTGACATGTCTGTCTTGCTGAAAGAAGTATGTGGCGCTTTGGCTCATCGTATGATGTATTCGCTTCCTTATTTTTCCTGAAAGAAGTATGTGGCGCTTTGGCTCATCGTATGATGTATTCGCTTCCTTATTTTTTCTTTTTCTCGGTTTGGTAGACATGTCCTTCACATAGATAACCTGTGCCACATCATTGGCTAGGACAAACGGTTCGTCAGTGTACCCAAGATTGTTCAGATCCACTGTTGTCATTCCGTACTATGGGTCTACCTGTACCCCGCTGTCGGTTCAATATCCGGCGTATCTCGTAGTAGGTGTCCTAACCTAGGCATCTTGGAGCGATGGTAACATGAACACGGGGTTTTACCCAGCTTCGGGCTCTCTTGAAGAGATAATACCCTACATGCTGCTTTTGATTGTTTTCATATGGGTGTAGTACAGAGTACATGTATCTACGACGAGACGGTAGTAATGAACATATATGATTGTCTATTGACTAGCCTGGCCTCGGTTTATATAAGACACCGGAGGCCTAGGGTTTAGGAGAGTCCTTGTCTTGGGCGCCAAGTCTTGTGGAGTCTTCCTAGTATGCGGCAGGGGTTGTCCGAACTGGCCCATGAGTATACGGCCATGGGGGTCCTCGGCCCAATCCAACTGATCGGGAGACAACGTGGTGAGTACCCCCTAGTCCAGGACACCGTCAGTAGCCCCCTGAACTAGTCTTCAAGTTGGGGACGCTCCTCGATTCTTCCGAACTATTCTTCATCTTCGGTCGTCGGTCTTGAAAACTGGTTCAACAAATCTTTCCATCTTCAATCTTGAGGGTCGCCAAAGTGAATCCGAAGAGTTTATACGTCGGGTATCCGAGGAGCCCCTTTAAATTTCCGTCCTTTATCAATGCCTTGTTATTTTTATACCATACCTCGGGTTTGAAGTTGTTCCCGAGCGGCAACGTCCTCTTGCGTCTGAGCTCCAACACCGAACTGCATTCGAGGTATCTTTAGCAGCTGAGCACCAACTCCGGACCGCTTCCGAGCTCCAACGCCGGAATGTGTCCAAGCTCCAACGCCGGACTATGTCCGAGCTCCAACAGTGGACTATGTCCAAGCTCCAACGCCGGGCTGTGTCCAAGCTCCAACGTCAGACTATATCCAAGGTGTCATAGATCACCTTGGTTCAAAAAAGTTGAAGGAGTTTAGCCGAGCTTAATGCCGGAAATGCCCTCTACGGAGCCAACCACTAGCGTTGGAGCTTTATGCCGGACTGCTTCCGGGGCATCTATTGTAGTCGAGCACCAACACCGAACTATATCCGAGGTGGTGCACCACCTCGGCCATGGGCCGATTTTTATGAATTTAATTACGAATTGTGCAATGTAATCTCTGTCGAGATGTATAGCCAGTAGCCCTCAAGGTGCGTGTTAGCCTAATATCCGGGATGCACCTGGAGGAAAAAATTAAACCGCTGATCCTAGTAGCCCCTGAGACTCAAGTCGATTCATAAAATCAGCCTGAGGATCAATTCCCAGCTCTGCAGCATACTTAGGAATAGAAACACGGTGTGCAAAGTCCTGGAGACTCAGGTTGGATGCCGCGGACCAACCTGAGGATAATAATCTCCTTGAAAACTATATTGCACTTTAAATTTTCTGCATTGGATTGTCAATGCAGTAGTCCCCGAGACACTGGTCAGGTGGCAACACCAGATTAGGGGATCGATGTGCCCTTTTTATATTTGTAAATAATAAGCCCGAAGCCTAGTAGCCCCCGAGCCTTAATGCGAGGCCGAATTAAGGGTCGATATCCATAGTAAAATCACAAATTATGTGTAATGACTCTATGTATCCAAGTACTTTACATCATTAATGATCGGATCCGCATTGTACAAAACTTTGTTGACCGATCATCGGCTTCAGCCTCCTTGGCCAGCAGCCAAGGAGTATTTCTCCTACTTTATAAAGCCTTTATGAGGGCAAAGATTTACGGCAAACAAGGCAATCCGGCCATACGGTTTTATAAATAAAGGTACGCAGAGGGACATGTTATATTATTGTTTAACATAAGAAACATCATCCAAAGAAAATAGTCCCGTTATCGGTTCCTTTCTTTGGGTTGCCCTGCTAAGCATGATCATGAAACCTCAGCTCCGATCAATGTGGGAGGAAAGTACTAAGGATTTAGTTCGGGAAAAGTTTCCAAACTCTGTGGTCTAAATGAACCCAAATTTTTACTTCCGTTGTGACCGTTTACAATCTGAAAGTGGCCCATCGTCGGCTTCTACCCCCTTGTAGATGCTACGCATGATGTTTCTGAAATAACAAAACAATCCTTAGCCGACGTCTCGGTGCCCGAAGGCGATTGTGTTGGCGGAAACAAGGCAATCAAATATGTGGGCTTTATAACTTTCACTTAGTCATAGGATCTTAAAGTTGGGAGGCCAGCAAGTAGCCCACGGGTTAGTGTCCGGCGACAGCGAGGTCAAGCCGTAAATACTTCGACCAATGTTATGAATGGCCCGTCATTTAATACAGACATCGGACCGCTGACCAGTTTATGCTTATTGTGATAGTCAGTTTTCGGCTTTCTCCACTGCGGTGCTTAACCATGCGAGCTGGAAGCACAATCGCAGTGGTTCTCCCTTTGCACACCTAACCGAACAAATCGGAACATAGGAGGCAAGCGCAGGAGCAGGGCAACCCAACAGTTGACCGAAGACACAATTCGAAACTGATGCATATATAGCAATATCCGAGAATTTTTGCCGAATCTCTAAAGGTGTTCGGCGTTGCACGACGAGACTTATGCGGAAAACACACAAATAGTTGAAAAGTGCCGCAGGATTGGAAAACCAAAAAACCTCAGGAAAAACTCGATGTCTGAACTAGATCAATTGTTCGGTGCCAATCAGAAAATTGGTCTTAGAAAAAAGAATTGTGCTTCTGTCGTGCTTTAACAGGACACATCCAATCTCAAGACTTCAAGCGGGTCAGCCTACGGCTTCAACCTCCTATCCCGAAGGTGAAGTGCTTCTCGTTAGGCTAGTTTAGCAAACTTTAGCGGCTATTAACCACACACTTGCATCGAAAAAAGGAGTGATAGAAAAAAGACTTTGCACCGACTAAGAAGAAGAACACTTATTATAAAACAGCTCACATAAATTTAAGAGCCCCAAGTGACTTGGGTAAAAGAATTTTATGTATAATGATTGTATGTACCGAAGTACTTGTATCATATCTGTGTTCACCCGAACTTTATACGCATCTTAATCGACCGTCGGCTATTTCCTCTTCGGTCAAGGACCGAAAAGTGTTATGTACTCCACCTGTCGTGAATATCAACGGTGTTTTCGATAACCAGGCAATCAGGCCATTAGGCTGTAAAAGACAAAGCGCGCTCAGGGAACTTATGCTATATTACGGACGAAGTGTAAGAAGCATCTTCGAAGAAAATAGTACCCCCATCGATACCTTTCTTCGGTTGCTCATTATGAGACTTGTGCAATAGATTTTTTGTACTCATGAGTTCCGTTGTGTGCCGACCATTATTGAGAACAGTAAGAGCGCTAGCTTTCGGTTTCACCTAGTCTGAGGTCCGGCTCGGATGAACCGACCGTGACAATCGCACAGGTGCTCCCTTTACTCCCTAGCCGAACAATCGGGAACGTAGGGGTAAGCACAGGAGCCAGGCAACCCAGCTTGTGAAACACTTAGGTCAATATGGTGCATATTATGGCGTAATACACGAACAAGGAACAAAGCCGTACAAGTATAATCATATGCAGGAGGAAAAGCTCCAGCAAGGGAGCCCCAAGTAAACGGGGTATTTGAATTTGTGTGTCACAAACAAAGTTTGAACAAGGAAGTTTGTCACAAACAAGAAAAGTATAATGCTTGACCGAACAAAATTTTAAAATTTTAAAACTTTAAGCATGAAAGCGACTTAGCTGGTTAATGTGTTCGGCACTGATGACGCGATCCGAGCTTACGGCGGGACAAGGTCCCAGCTCCCAAGCCGGTCCCGAGGTGGCGGAGCGAAGAGCTCGGCAATCCGAAGTGGTGACATAGTACGACCAATGCAGGCCGACAGAGTGACGCCGAAGTCCACGGCGTGGGGTAATGATGTGTTGATGATGGCCCCCGTCCAGCCAAGATTACGTAGTATGTCGGTACGCCGAGGTGGCAACACTGCCCGACCCGGATCGTTTTCCTGTGCACAAAAAATAGTGCGAACCAGAGATAATAGTAATAATAAATAAAAAAAATTCTTGCATGATAAATGATTTATGCAAAGTGAGTAATAAAAGAAATATGGCCTATGCGTCGAACACTCGATGAGGTAGTGCTTTCTCGGCGATGTTGAAGTCCCCGAGGCAACCGAACACGTCGGTATGGCAACGCGACCACCAAGTCAATCATGCGAGCCGATTTATGCCGATTGGGACGACGGTGTCGGCTTGCCGAAGAGACCATGTGACGCAGTCGAAGTCCATTATCTGCTTAATTAAATAATATAAAGGGAGAAAGGAAAAAAGGAGGTCAAATCTCCATGTGGTTGCGCTGAGCCGGACTCTCTTCGAACCCAATGGGCGTCATTGCGCCAGGTACTGCGCGGTGTAAGTCAATTGCCTGCACAGATAAAATAGTGCAAGCCAGAGGTAATAATATTTTTTATATAAAAAAGTCCTCTACTTAATGGATTTAAGTAAAGTAAATAATTAAAGAAATATATAGCCTGAGCGCCATGGACGGTCCGATGGAGTGGCAGCGCGGAAAGAGCCAACACAGGGACGCATGTCGAGGCGACGCCATGAGTTGGCCGATGCAGGCGGGACGGTGATATCGACTTGCCGAGGTATTAGCACGGTCCAGTCTAAATAGATTGCGGTGATGTCGGCGAAGGTTGGCCTGCCCAGGTGACAGGGAGATGTTGGCCGGACTGTTTGAGGGTGATGACAGTAGCTGATCGATGTGAATAGATGAAGCAGCTCTGTGATGTGCTAGTACGAACTAAGAGTAGGAATTAGGCACCAGTACCAAAAATTAGTACTCATCAACAACGTGAAGTAGTGTTACTAGTTGAATAGCTAGTTTTGTCATCTAGTAAATCTTGGAGACCACACAACAAAACTGATCGTGGACTGCATTAGCACTTCGGCGGACAGAGACAACGAAGAATACTACTACAAGTAAACGGTAGTGGCCATCTTGCGTAGAATTAAAAAAGGAAAGCACTATGCAACGCATATGATTTTCAATGCGGTGACATATTCCCATTTTGGTTGCTTGAATTGGGAAGCACCATGCAACGCATATGATTTTCAATGCGGTGACATATTCCCATTTTGGTTGCTTGAATTGGGAAGCACTATGCAACGCATATGATTTTCAGGAGGGTATGCATGTCACCTTCGGTCCTGGTTATCCTGAAGATGACACTGACGAAAATAATATCGATGAAGATAGTATCGACGAAGATAATATTGACATTTGGGTCGATGTTGGTACGCCTCCACTTCTACCTCTGTGTTAGTTTCTCAAACATATTTATTAAGTAATGTATATTGTTTATTCCAAAATAGTTAACAGCTTATTAACATTGACAACTTATTTCCATTCTTCAAAAAAATGTATGGAAGATAGTAGACAAAACTACTACACTGATGGCTTTGAATTAACTTATGAGGAGAAAGATCATCTTATCTCATTTATTATTGATGTTGAGAATTACAATATCAATTATGAAACTCCTGCGCATTATGATCAATACGTGTCACTAGTGCACGTGTTGAACTACGGTAACATCCATGGAGATGACATAGTAAGACTTTTTACTATTACGACATCAGTGCATCTTTTGCATACATTCTTCTAAACTACATTGCTAACTATGATGTTATTAGTATGTTTTTCAATAGAAAATCCCGAAGGATTATGTGCCTCACCTGATGTTTCCGAAAGGTCGCCTTGATGTTATTACCTTACGGCCAAGTCCGCCTAGGCTTCACCGCTGTTCATACAAGACTAGATAGGAAGTGCGGCTTGCCGCACCCCCCGACCCAAACTCAACTAGTCCCTATACATGATCATGACCCATCCCTAAGAGAACATTCTCAAAAGAAGCAAATTTACCCAATACAAAGTTTTCATTAGGCCTCAATAGCCAAGGACACATAATTCACTCATAAATAGCATATACAATTAGTTATTCTCTTAATTTTCAGGAGACGTCGATCATGCTAAGTTGCAGGAGCACAATCAATAGGACTTTAGTAGGCTTGCAAAAACTCAAATCAGACAATGATTATGCTAAAACACAACAAAAGAAGAAAATATGTATAGAAGTGTATGAATTCACTGCTTGAACTATCATCTACCATAGGGGATGAGCAAAAGAAATCTCAGATCCTAGAGTGAATGCCTGTATCGCGGTCACAGATAATGGTACTAATGGGACTCTAATTCCACCAGCTTTCATCTTGATTGATTCAGCAATCCGCACAAGGATCAAATTCTCTTAATAAATGAAACTTCAGGTCCCTGAAGATGCATTTGTTGCAAGACAACCTTTAATACATATGAGTTCAAACCAGGCCAAAGAATGAGAGAAACGTATAAAATGTCAATCAGACCATATTGTAATTACAAAAAATTAGGAAGCCATATCATTTGTTGGACTAATATATTGGAAATAAAGAAGCATGATAGTCAGAATAGAATATAGCAAGAATATGCAACTACACACATCAAGTGTAGTTGTGGTGTTCACAGCCGAACAGTACAATTACCTGATAGGCTGATCTTTTGCCCTACATATCTTACTATGGACATAACACAATCCATATTTAATTCATATAACAATGAGTCAAATTCTGGCTTGCTACTTGGCTAATAGCCACACACAAAAAAACTCAGTGTCAACAGGGAGGACTAACGAAGTAGACTTAACTATATATATGGAAAGCAATATATCTGGCTTGCTTCCTTGGACGCATATTATTTTTTGCATTATGACTTATGAGTCACATGAATAAGAACAATACGGAAACAATATATGACTCGGCAACTCGGGGGGTGGACGTCACACCGAGTACCCATGCGATGTTGATGACTCGGTTCACTGCCATACTAAACCACAAAATGGATATCAAGAGACAACTGCAGGTCGAGCAAGTGCCGCTGAGATCCAGCCCAGAGTCAAGCAACCACCGATGAGATCCAGCCCAGAGGTCCAAGGAAGTGTCTTCGAGGTCTAGTCTCGACACATCAGGGTGGAGTCAGCATGTCTACAGGATAGCACGATGGCGCGGTTTCTTCTTCCCCCATCCAGTAAAGGCTAAAATAAGACATATCAAGATGGAATGGTAACTTCAGAGAAATCACAACAGAACTAAAATCACTTTTCCAACTATGTTCGACTAATAGAGTAGCAATAATAAGTCTATACGACTAAGAAAAATCTCAGAGACAGAAAGATGCACTTTTTGAGGTGTGCAAGGCAAAGATAGACTGATAGAACTACAAAAACAGCGCCAAAATAAGTGTGCTTTATCCCTCTTCACAGCATGCTTTATCCAGGACCGAAGAGACTAATGTATCAGCAAACTATTCAAATCAGGGCCAAATAATGCTCATCTATATTTCATAATGCAAGTACCTTTGCATGATATTTTGATGCTTCTTGTCTCTTCTGATTTTTCTATGAATGAATGAAGGTCCTCAATTCTTCCATTTCCTGTAAAAGTTGGTCCTAGTACCACTCATCTTTGACCTTGGTCTCCGTCATAGTACCACAAGCCTTTGGTGTAACATGTGAAGAAGACAACGGTGCTTTCCTTATGTGTGTGTACCACCTAACATAATGCACAAACTTGTAGTAATAGGCATGCTTGGATAATCATAGTCTAGATATAAACTTGATCAGAAAATAGAATAAGAAAAGATACCTACTTCAATATATGGTTGAAGCTACTTTCATCCAACTCATAAATCTTGACAAAGACTTCGTATCTCGTACAAATCAATCAATCAGCATCATAAGATAGAATACAAGTTATCCAGTAGGCATACAGAGCAAAGGCATTACTGCAGTACCTCATCTGTAGTAATCTAATGACTCTTGACAGGTACATACGATATTCCAGTAGTGTCTGAGCATCACACCACATAAAATCTGATGCCATACTAACTTTCCTCCATACGGTGACTCTGCCGTCTCTCTAGCATGAATCATATATAATAGGAATTTATAAAGTGGATCTCCCACCAAAATGGATTATACTTCTAAATACATCTCCTTTTATCCATTTTGATGACAAGTATTTTCGGACGGAGGGAGTATAATTTAAGGTATGTGTTAGAAGGGAGAGAGGAGGATTGGTGGAATAGTCATTGTATTGCTTGAGCCTCGTGGGCATATATATAGGAGTACAAAGACCAACTTGGAGTACAAGACAAGGCAGGACCGAATCCTAGTCTATCCTATACTTCCTAATTATCAATATACTCAACATCCCCCCGCAGTCACAACGGTAGCGATGCAGACAGTGAGACTGGAGAAGAACCCGAAGGCAAGCCGACGAACACCCCCCACAGTCGTAACGGTCGACGCATCGCGGAGTCGTGGCTGGAGTGAAAACCAACAAGGTTGCTCAAGCAGGCGGTAGCCCTTTGTGCCGTTTGTCGATATAGCCGAGAGCGTGGGTGGTGGAGCCGGGGTCAAGGTAGCCGTGAGAAGAATGCCGTGGTCGATGTCGAGTCAGGGTAGCAGATGTCGAGGAAGTCGCCGTGGAGCCGCGGGCGCAAGGGGGCGCCGAGTTAGCATGGGCGCAGTGGTGTCGAAGTAGTGGTGCGCCAGGAAGTAGATGATGTTGACGACGCGTCGCGGCGGGTTTGCCAAGCCCGGGGGCACATCATGGACGAAGGCACGCACCGGTGTTGCCAGCACCGGGCATGCGTAGACGGACGAAGACGAAGTTGACGAAGCGCCACGCCAGGCTTGCCAGGCCCGGGGACACGTCGTGGACGAAGGCACGCGGCGGTGTTGCCAGCACCGGGCATGCGTAGACGAGGGACCTGCACGAGCTGTACACCATGTCGGAGAAGTCGGAGAGGCCAGCAGAGAAGGACTTGACGACGGTTGCGGCGCCAATCGGCGCGGGGCCAATGTCGCCCGCGGTTGTCGGAGTAGATGAAGCGGTCGGGGTAGATGACGGCGACGCTGGCGACGAACTGGTGCTGGACGAAGACGAAGGGGGTGGACGGGCGGCGGCGGCGGCTACAAAGGTAGCGGCGGCGGCCAACAAAGAAGAGCGGCAGCGACGGCCTGAAGGCGGCGGCGGCGGCTAGGTTAGGAGTGCGGCGGCGGTGCTCGACGTAGGCGAAGAACCCTGACAGCATGACGAAGACCGGCGTGGACGGTGGCGTTCCCGCGCCAAGGGAGACGGCGCGGCGCATACCACGGGAGGTCGACGCGCGGTGATGGCGGTGGACCGCGGGCCGCGGCGCTATGGCCCGAAGGGGCGACGCGGGGGCGGCGGGCAGGTCGGGGTGACGACGGAAGACCTCGGGACGGTCGCAGGGACCGCGGGCCGCGGTGCTATAGCCCGAAGGGGCGGCACAGCGGCGGAGCGCGGGGTGGTGCAACCGCGTGGACGGCCTCGAGACGGCGGCGTGGACCGCGTGCCACGCTCGCTACGGCCCGACGGGACGACGCAGTGGCGGCGCGAGGGTCGGTGCAGCCACGGGGACGGCCTGGAGTGGACGACCTCGGGGCGGCGGTAGACCGCGGGCCGCGGCACTACGGCCCAAAGGGGCGACGCAGCGGTGACGTGGGTCGGTGCAGCCGGGAGGAGAACCACGGGGCGGCGGCGCTGCGGCCCGACGGGGCGACGCAGCGGCAGCCCGTTGCTCGATCGACGCAGGGGCGCGCGGAACTCGGAGACGATCTTCACGGGACCTGCGAAGGCGCGCGTAACCGACGGGCCAGGTCGGTCGCGCGGCGTAGATGAGGCTGATAGCGGCGGCGAGCGGGTGATCAAGCCGATCGCGCGCGAGGTCGGGGACACCGCTCGGTAAAGGCGTGGTGGCGGCGGAGTCCAAGAGGAAGCCGGCGGCGGCGGGCGGCAGGGCGGCTATGATTGGCCGCCGCATGGCGCGAGGCCGCCGGGTCGGGAAGATGCAGGAGTCCCGGTCGGAGCAGGCGGTGACGGCCGGCGTAGATCGACGGGCGGGCCGTCGCGCGAACGGCGGCGGTGAAGGGCCGCCGCATGATGCGAGTCCGCCGGGTCGGGGCGACCGGCGGGTAGACGCGTGGACGACGCGCGAGGCCGCCAGGTCGGTGAAGACGCCGGTGTAGTCGATGCCGAAGTCGGAGTAGAGGCGCACGGGGTCGATGGCGGCGGTGGGTGACGCAAACCGGATCACAAAGACCGGAAAACCAAAAAGTAGACGCCGATCAAAGCGACCGGCGAGAGAGAAAAACCCAGATCAAAGGATCGGGAAAAAAAGACTCTCTAGGGCAGCCAGCCAACACGGCCGGCGGAAGAACCCTAGGTACGGGCGGCGCGGCCCCCGGCGGCGGTCATGGAGGCCGACCGCCCCAGGGGCGGCGCGCAAGTGCGAAAGCGGCGGCGGCTAGGGTTTAGGATCGACTTGCGATAGATACCATGTTAGAAGGGAGAGAGGAGGATTGGTGGAATAGTCGTTGTATTGCTTGAGCCTCATGGGCATATATATAGGAGTACATGATCTACTTGGAGTACAAGGCAAGCCAGAATATTTCCTAGTCTAACCTATGTTTCCTAATACAATCACGTTACTCAACAGTATGAAAGTATTAGAAAAAGGATCAACATGTTCAGATAATTCCAGTTCTTTACCATCACCACTTAACAAAGATAGCATAAAAGAGCAAAGTTATCAAGGTACTTAGACTTCTATAACATGTATCTGAAGCTAACCATGCTGATCAGTGAGGGCATCCTAAAGATTTTAGTAACATCACAAAGCACAGAACAACCACACGATGTCAATCATTGTCACTTTGTCAGGTGAGCGGCAATACCACAGGTAGTATATACGATAGTAAAAACGTAGATGTACAGACCCTAGCTGACCATATCGAAAAAAGCAGAGGAATGTGCTTTATTTGGCCCTGATTAGGTCCATCAAGGCCGCAAGGGACATATAGAGAAAGTAGTTCACAACATCATCTCTTCCTTCTGAATTAGCTCTTTGTGTTTCTCCCCTTTCTCCCTTGCTACCATGCCCTGAAGTCATAATTGTTAGGCGTTTATAAACAGCCGGTGCACACATCTGTAATCTGAAAGCCGAAAACAAATTGAGAAAATGTGCAGAGTCCCACCCTTGCGCAAATACCCTTGCAAATACAACCTGACCAATCTGAATGCATATGGTGAGGTGATAGCACACATAAACTGCAGTAGGATTAAGTCCTGGTTTTTCTAAGCTTACACACATAGAGAGCATAACCCAGACAAAATGAAACTAATTCATGGAATGGAAGGATATGTACTAACCATTAGTTATCTAAAATAAAAATTATTTTTTATTCAGGGTTTGTGTAATAGTAAATAGATCAAAATGGAAACATAACATCTTTACCAAATCCAGGAACAACATACAAAAAACTGAAGGATTGATCCTTTTCGAAGAAGAATTTTGGAAGATGATTTAACATTGGAAGAAGACTACTCTTCTTGTTTTTGGACCCAACAACATAAATCATCTAAAATGCTAACCTACGATTCAATTGCTAGCACCTAAGAAATTTACAGTGCACTAAATGAGAATATGTTGTTCAGTGCCATAAGAGCATCAGTAAGCCATATATACAATAAATTAGAAGTGATGTAAACTTTCTTTGGCTAGCATCTTAATACATCTATTATACCGGGTCAACATGCATCAGCCTTAGCAAGTCAAAAAGGCAGTACATATCTTCTGGCTAGCCTGCTTCGCTGCCAAGAAGTGGTAATTGGCCGTCGATGGCGTGTTGGTGGTGAGCCTCCTCATCGCTGGCCTGCTTCACTGCCAAGAAGTGGTGGCAGCGGCTGTAACTCTTGTTGATTGCTGAGGAGCGGCGGCTTCCAAGGTCCAGCTGCGAGGCAATGAACGAATCATGAAAAGACACACAACAGACAGCTAGGAGCTGACCAAAAGCAAGCGAGAGGAAAGACACCTGGCCGACGACGGCGAGCAAACCACGACAACGGTGACATGCAGATCGAGTGGGCAAGCGACCGAACTAAGTGAGGACCCTCACTTCTCTCCACCTTCCTCTCCCTCCCCCTTTGGCGCGTGGTGGTGGAGAGCTGGATGTGCGTGGATGCATCTTTTCACCGGAGAGCTCATCCCGGCGCGCCCATCATCGATGGCTCGCCCTGCATCTCCTTGTCCACCATAGTCTGCTGCCCCTCTATGACTCAAGCACAAGGGAGGGCCGGTCGCAATCCAATGGGGAGGAGGTTGGAGGCGCAGAGGAGGGCGGCGGCTCGAGTCGGAGAGAGGGAGGGCAAAGCAGCGACGGCGGCTCCAGGGCAGTAGTGGCGGCTAGGGTTTTCATGGGAAGGGCGGGGAAGGGAGGAGAGTGCGCAGGTGGAGGGGAACGGGAAGAGAGGAGACCGCCTCGCTCTCACGGTCTCGCCCCTGTCTCTATTGGGCAGTTTTCCAATGATGTGAAATACCGAAAATGCCCTCGGTGGGGCATCGAGTTTACATGCGGTGGCATGGCTGTTTCGACACTGTTTCGATCCACAGTGCCAGCTTTTGATCCGACGGCTGGCGTCCCCTCATCTCGTGATCGAACGGACGAAAACACATCAAGGACCAGATCCGACGGTCAAGAAGCATGAATCGCTGAGGGCGCTGGGTTACTCCCAGTATGTATCTTACCCTGATTTCTCAAACCGATGAAGACATGACAATCATAGAATGGAAAAAATGTATGAAGAATCATATGGAACTACTTGGAAGCAACATTGTGTGAAGCGCACGAATTGGAGACAGGATAATCTCCATTCTCCATAATGGAGTGTCAGGGGCTATCTTGTTTTATGATATTTTAACTTAGAGAGGGTAGTAGGTCCTAGATAATACTCATGATCATGTGCTAAGAACAATTAACTAGGGTTAGTTAGATGATTATAATGATGATGAGTATGACTTGTTATTATGATAACGAGTAGAAGTTGTTAGATGACTATGATGATGATGAGTATGACTTGTTATTACGATAACGAGTAGAAGTTGTTTGATGACCATGATGATGATGAGTATGCTTGTTATTATGATAAAGATGATGAGTTAATATTAATGATGATGATTCTTAGTTGTTAGATCATTATGAGCATGATCAGTTATTATATATATCAGTGGGTGAAATAAACATGGATTAGATTCAAGTGGACGCAACACATGGTGCAGATCGAAAGTACTACTAATCCAAACTTGATCATACTAATCCAATATAAAGTGATCAAGTTTGGATTATTAGTACTTTAGATCCGCATCATGTTACATCCACTTGAATCTAATCCATGTCTCTTTCACCCGCTGAAATAATAACTCATCGTGATTATAAAATCATATGATGAGACTACTATATAAAACCAGTACAAATACATCGGCAATATGCAGTAAAACACAACAAACTTTACCAGTAGCGCGGGTAGCCCACCAGGTGCTACTGCTAGGTAGGTGTAGTAGTAGCGCCGGGTGGAACAAACATGCTGCTGCTAGGAAGGTGTAGTAGTAGCGCTTGGTGTCCACACAATGCTACTGCTATCAAGGATAGTAGTAGCGCGCAACGCCCGCGGTACTGGTGAACATTAGCTGTAGCCCCATATCAGTACCCCCCCCCCCCCCCGGTGCCACTAGTAAGCCTCCAACCAGTGCTACTGCTAGGCTTTTCCCTAGTAGTGGGCCACCATGAAAATCTGAGGGAGTGGGCGCGACATTTAATGACCGAGTGGTTGACGGTCACGTCTACCCCCTCCCTCGTCACTGATGCATGGGAGGTCGCGCTACTTGAAATACCTATTGTGGTGCAAGGAAAAAAAGATGAAACTTTGTTCCCACACTGGCAATTAGGTTTGGAGCAAGCTCCAAACAATGCCTCTAGAACCTTCATATTTAGAGAATACGAGGTCATTTTTTAAACAAGCTCTATAATATATCGCGGTCGCGACGCATGGCATTTTTTCTAGTACCATTTTGTGTGTTGATCATCATACTATTATTATGACGATGGGTCGCCTATGGTGCATCAACTAGAATTGCTATTAGGCTTGAGAGAAGAGAAAATGAGGCAACTTATAAGTAGTACAAGGACAGAAGGTATTGCATTTTGTCACTTGTAGATGTATGTTGCATGTGAATGTGAATGTTATATGAACAATTTAGTTTGAGTGCCTTTGAAACAAATTAGATATCTAGCACAAATTGTATTGTGCACCTTTAGATGTATGGCTCTGATACCAGCAACCCATGTCCTGGCTCACCAGAAGCCGTCTTGCCCATCCTCAACATCCTCCTATGTGTAGCCAAGAGTTGCACCGCTCGTTGCCCCTGCCCACACCCTTGTCGTCCCCATCTAATCGCAAGAACGACTAGCTATAGCATACAAAGTAGGGTCGTCGCGGTGATGAAGCCGGCCATCGCAGCGAACTACGATGCACAACATGGATCCAACAATGATGACCATTGGCTGGCGGTGGCACAGGAACTTGCCAGGTAGCATGGTTGATGGTCTTCAGATGGTCGGTCCTCTAGTCGTCGGGCTAGCAGTTGACACCTCGTCCTCGTGGCGTCATGTACCACTCTTTTTCTTTCATTTTCGACATGTTTATGATGTTCAATGTATTACTCCACCCGATTTATATTAATTGTGTAGCTTTAGTACAACTTTGTACTAAAATTATACCAAAGTTGCGGCAATTAATATGGAGTAAAAGGAGTATGTGTTTTTTCTTTCGTACTTGTTCTTGCTAATGTATGCATTCTGGTTCATGTTTTATCTATAAATTGATATCAAAGCCTGTTTCAAGCACGTATGTAGCATCTCTTATCTGTTGAAATTCCTTTGGAAGTACTTGATTATGCACGGATTTGCCAAAGAAACCATGTTGCTTGCAAACCGATGATGCATGTTCAAGGCCTCGCTACATTTCTTGGTTGGATAAAAGGATGTGGCATGACGCATCCGCCTCCCAACCCTAGCCGCCGCCGTTGCCACAACTTCTGCCAAAGCCTCGGCCCCCCTCCTCTTTCCCGTCTGGCGGCCTCATCGGTGGCAAGAGGAGTGGGCATATGTCTATCTCGTTTTATTTTTCTTATTAGGTCTTTGATTCTCCGGCGTCATCGACGAGGTGGTGACGATGATGATGTGTTGGAATAAGGTCTCTCCAGTCCCTTCCTACTCCTATGATGTTCGAATTGGTGCCGATGAAGGGCCTTTGAGAGTTTGTGTCCCCGGATATGCTGTTCCCTTTAAATCTTGGCAGTCCGTGTGTCTTTCAAGGAGAGGTTTTGACTGACTATTGGTGTGGAAACTACGACATCTTCTGTGTTGTTCTGTGGCTTGGCTCGGTTTCTCCAAACCTCTTGTGCTGGTGGTGATGGATTGCAAGCCTGTTCTGCATGGGGTGATGCTCCAGCCGATGCTGCTTCAACGATTTTTAGATCGCATCTCAAGGTGTGAGTGACTATTGCGGTCTTCAAAGTCTTGTATTACGAGGGCGTTCACAAGTGTCGCTTTTTTTTTGTTGGTTCAGTGCAATTTTTAATGTTCGGCAGACAACGTTCAATAAGAGGAAGAACAAGACTTGTATGCTTTTTAGTTTAATTTAATTTTGTACCGGGCGTTCTAGGTCTGTCCATTGTATTGCCTTTCGTTGTCCCATTATTAATCAGATTTGATATGCCCTTTTGGGACTCATTCGGTTTGCAGGAAATCAAAATGTAGAAATTTTGAGTAGTATAGGAATTTGATAGGATGGCGATGACTATCTAATGAATTGTCTTGCCCTCATTCTTTGCTTAAAATGAGCTTTGAGCGGGTGTGTAGAATACTCCAAAAACACATAAATGAATAGTATTTATACAACATTTTCGTACACGTTTCCTACAAAACCAATGCATTTATAGGAAACTTTTCTATAAAATTCCAGTTCCTACGTGTTTTTTTCTTAAGATGTGCGCACGCGGCGTGAAGGTAATGTACACCGGCCCTTTGATTGATTGATAATACTGGCCAGGGACATGAATTCCAGTAAACATCAAGTCAAATTTCCATGCTTCCGTCAGACTTTTCCTGCACTACTAGACATATGGATACACTTCCTGTACGTGATGGGGCCTTTGGTGATGTGCCATTTCGCCGAACGGTCAGCATGATTCTCCAGATTTCTTCCGTCTTTGGTTCTGTCTGCCGTATACTAACGTGTGATTCTCGTTTTTCGCTTAGACTGCAGCAAATTAATTAATTAAAGCTAGCCGGCCCCAAGTCCAGGTCATTCTGATTATGATCTGATCTGTCCATCGAGCGAACGTGCTGGATCAGTGCTCACGTCGTGAGAGCCAGGGAATTGAATGGGTCCAATTGCAAACCCTGCCGACACCGGAAAAAGAATAACTGGGAAGCAAGAACAGTGGACGGGACCTATTCGTGAATCGCCGACAGATGTAATCAACAATCAAACCCACGCCTGAACTATGGGTTTTGCTAAGTCTAAGGTGTCTGTTTCTAAGTCGACTTTGAAAAGGTGACAAGTTATGTTCAGTGAAAAAAAATGCAAGTTCAATTGCATGTTTCCTAGAAAATGCAAACGGAAATGCTAAAAGTCTGACATCAGATTTTTAGGCATGATAAATCTGACGTTTTTCATGGTAATTTATATTGGCGCGATGATGATAAATTTAGTTTGTAAGGATGACAATTTTCTAGAAAAAAACTAAGCTGAGACGGATTGCCATGCTCGTCAACTGAACTTGTCATTCTCGACAAATATAATTTGCCATGAGAAAACATTTGATATATCATGTCTAAAAATCTAACATTAGCTCGATATTCGGGTCCGATGCAAATTTACTAAACTGAAATTACACTTTTTACAATTGACTTAGAAAATAAAAACACTTAGTTGATTTGATATCGAGGCATGACACGTGGCGTCGTGAGAGGGGTGATAATCCCCATGTGCAAGGATCGTCGTAGCACTTTTCAAAGATGGGTGTGGTAAGCATTAGCTCTCGTCTCCTCCGGTCCTCCCCCGCTCTAGTGCTAGATCATGCTTGTTATATGATGTCTGTAATGTTGCAGCTTTGTAGTGTTGTTTCTGAATTTCAATTAGGTAATGTTGTTAGCAGAAGTCCAGAACATCAAAAAGCTGTGTTTTGTTAGGAATTTTTGTTTTGTGAACAAAAGGAGCTCCAGAGGACTAGGCATGTGCCATTTTTGTTTGTGCTCTTTGTTTGCATGTATGCTCTAGTACTGCCGACATTATGTCCTAATTATATAACTAAATATGAAGAGGAATTGTGACATTAAGTCCTTTTTTAATTATGAGAAAAAAAAACAAGAAATGTTGCAGCCGAAGAGCAACCTGAACCTGATATTGATCCACCTTTAGTCCATTAAGTCCTTTTTCGGAATTATGAGGTCTCATGGTTGGGAAGAATTTCTTGCAAAGGTTACCTTATTTTGCAACAAACATGATGTTGAAGTTCCTTTGTGGGAGGATACTTATGAGCCTCATGGCATATCATGTTGCTGTTATGAAGTACAGACAAATGATGACCATTATAGAAGAGACGTATATCTTGGTGTCATTGATCAAATAATTCAAAGAGCTTGACAATCGGTTGATGAGGTTAATACATAGTTGCTTATTTGCATGTAGGCTTTGAATATCC
The DNA here is from genome assembly GCF_018294505.1 of Triticum aestivum. NCBI lineage: Eukaryota > Viridiplantae > Streptophyta > Magnoliopsida > Poales > Poaceae > Triticum > Triticum aestivum. The sequence continues at coordinate 90,487,701 of NC_057810.1, forward strand.
TCAATTCATTTGGGTCTTATAATGCACTCAAGTTAATGAGACTTGCCGAATTTATCCCATGGACATATCAAGCACATATTTGATAAGGCTAGAATTCCAACTTGCTAATTTTATTGAATATGAGACAAGATGATAGGTCTCTACTATGCTTGTTGCAACAAAGAAGCATGTTCTTTATGATTTGGTCTACTTACTCATCAAATTGATATTGATTTTACCGGTGTCAACGACGAGTGTTGAAAGGGTATTTTCGGCAATGAACCTAGTGAAAAGTAAATTGAGGACTAGTGTGAGTGATGATCGCTTGAATGATTGCTTGGTGACATTTATTGAGCAAGATGTGTTCATGAAAGTAAGTGAATAGACATAGTTGATGCTTTCATGGCAATGCAATGATGTAGAATTACCTAGTGTTGTAATTTCTACTTCTGCCTCTTTCATGTAAGACTGTTCATATTGCAATTGAGTACATTTGGTATATATTTTTTTAACAAAATTGTTGTGAGATTTGAATTGAGCTATTCATGTTATTCTTTTGCCATTTTGTGACACCTGGATTAGGTAGAAACAAAATAAGAGTGTGCACACCCATTATTTTATTCCTGGGTCCGTGACTGGTGGTAAGTATGGGTGTCGAATCCACAAAGAGTTAAAGGTAAGATCATGTCCTATCTACCACTGATACAACCCTACGTACACCGAGGGTTTGCTTTATCTAGAAAATGAAATTAGAACTACTTTGTTTGTATAAAAGAATATATATTGCAAGATAACAAAGAACTTGAACATAAAAGACAGGTGTTTCCTAAGTAAATGCTCCCTCTGTTCCCTTATATAAGGTGTATTTTTTCCAAAAGTAAAAGGAGTGTATTTTGACCAATTTTTAGAAAAATGTATCAATACGAAATTTATAACATTTGATATATCATGGAAAGGTGTCTCATGTTTTATCTATTAGGTGTTGGAGATGCTGTTATTTTATTCTATAATCTTAGTCAACCATTTAAATGGTTGACTTGCATGGAAATTAATACACCTTATATTCTGAAACGGAGGGAGTATGCAATATAATACAAATAGAGTGTGTGGGTGTGGTATGATGTGAGGAATTGTACCTAGGAAATTAGCTAAGTTATTAAACCAATAATCATCGCAAGTCTATATGTGGGAGATGCCTTTTCTAGCATGTCATCTCTTACTCAGAATTCTATGCACTTACGAGTGGAACTATTAGCAAGCATCCACAACTACTAGCTGATGACTCACAAGTATAGGGGATCTATCGTAGTCCTTTCGATATGTAAGAGTGTCGAACCCAACGAAGAGCAGAAGGAAATGACAAGCGGTTTTCAGTAAGGTATTCTCTGCAAGCATTGGAATTGTAGGTAACAGATAATTTTGTGATAAGATAATTTGTAACGGGTAACTAGCAATGAAAGTAAATAAGGTGCAGCAAGGGGGCTCAATCCTTTTTGTAGCAAAGGACAAGCCTGGAAAATTTCTTATAATGAGAAAAGCACTCCCGAGGACATATGGGAATTATCGTCAAGCTAGTTTCATCACGCTCATATGATTCGCGTTCGGTACTTTGATAATTTGATATGTGGGTGGACCGGTGCTTGGGTACTGCCCTTACTTGGACAAGCATCACACTCATGATTAACCCCTATTGCAAGCATACGCAACTACAAAATAAGTATTAAGGTAAATCTAACCATAGCATGAAACACATGGATCCAAATCAGCCCCTTACGAAGTAATGCATAAACTAGGGTTTAAGCTTCTGTCACTCTAGCAACCCATCATCTACTTATTACTTCCCAATGCCTTCCTCTAGGCCCAAATAATGGTGAAGTGTCATGTAGTCGACGTTCACATAAAAACACTAGAGGGGAGACAACATACATCTCATCAAAATATCGAACGAATACCAAATTCACATGACTACTAATAGCAAGACTTCACCCATGTCCTCAGGAACGAACGGAACTACTCACAAAGCATTTTCATGTTCATAATTAGAGAGGTATTAATATGCATAAAGGATCTGAACATATGATCTTCCACCAAGTAAACCAATTAGCATCAACTACAAGGACTAATCAATACTACTAGCAACCCACAGGTACCAATTTGTGGTTTTGATACAAGATTGGATACAAGAGATGAACTAGGGTTTGGAGAGGAGATGGCGCTGGTGAAGATGTTGATGGAGATTGACCCCCTCCAGATGAGAGGATCGTTGGTGATGATGATGGTGATGATTTCCCACTCCCGAAGGGGTGTTTCCCCGGCAGAACAGCTTCGCTGGAGCCCTAGATTGGTTCTGCCAAGGTTTCCGCCTCGTGGCGGCGGAGTTTCGTCCCGTGAGCTTCCTTATGATTTTTTCAGGACAAAAGATCTCATATAGCAGAAGATGGGCACTGGAGGGCCACCACGGGGCCCAGGAGACAGGGGGCATGCCCAGTAGGGGGGCACCCTCCTGGCCAGGGTGTGGGCCCCCTCAGGTACTTTCTTTGCTCATAAATTCTTATTAAATCCAAAAATGACTTTCGTGGAGTTGCGGGAGTTTTGGAGCTGTGCAGAATAGGTCTCAAGTATTTGTTCCTATTCCAGCCAGAATCCCAGCTGCCGACATTCCCCCTCTTCATGGTACACCTTGTAAAATAAGAGAGAATAGACATAAGTATTGTGACATAACGTGTAATAAAAGCCCATAATGCAATACATATTGATATAAAAGCATGATGCAAAATGGACGTATCAACTCCCCCAAGCTTAGACCTCGCTTGTCCTCAAGCGGAAGCCGAAATCGAAAAATATGTCCACATGTTTAGAGATAAAGGTGTCGATAAAAATAAAATACGGACATGAGGGCATCATGATCATTCTTATAACAGCAACATATATAGATTTTGTCATATGATTTCTTATGCTCAAGTAACAATCTATTCACAATGTCAAGTATGGAACATAAACTTCATTGGGAACTAACAAACTATAGTCTCAGTCATTGAATCAATTGCAATTTATCATAACGTCAGAAAGAGTCAAGAATAGAGCTTTTCAGCAAGTCCACATACTCAACTATCATATAGTCTTCTACAATTGCTAACACTCACGCAATACTTATGGTTATGGAATTTTAATTGGACACTGAGAAAGATAGGGCTTATAATGTTGCCTCCCAACGTTTTAACTCAAGGGTAATGTCAACAATAATAGTTCATGCTAACGAACATCCAATTGGATATAAGTATCAGGATCTTTCCAACACGAGGTGCTTGCCAAAGGATAAAATTAAAAAGGGAAAGGTGGAGATCACCTTGACTCTTGCATAAAGTAAAAGACATAAAGTAAAAGATAGGCCCTTCGCAGAGGGAAGCCGATGTTGTCATGTGCTTTTAGGGTTGGGTACACAAAATCTTAATACAAAAGAACGTCACTTTATATTGCCACTTGTATATGGACCTTTATTATGCAGTCCATCGCTTTTATTGCTTCCATAACAAGATCGTATAAAGCTTATTTTCTCCGCACTAATAAGTCATGCATATTTAGAGAGCAATTTTTATTGCCTGCACCGATGGCAACTTACTTGAAGGATCTTACTCAATCCATAGGTAGATATGGTGGACTCTCATGGCAAAACTGGGTTTAAGGATATTTGGAAGCACAAGTAGTATCTCTACTTGGTGCTAGGAGTTTGGCTAGCATGAGGGGGAAAGGCAAGCTCAACATGTTAGGAAGATCCATGATAATATACTTTAACTGGGATGTGAGAAAACATAAACCATTACGTTATCTTCCTTGTCCAACGTCAACTCATTAGCATGTCATACTTTAATGAGTGCTCAAAATCATAAAAGATGTCCAAGATAGTGTATTTATATGTGAAAACCTCTCTTTCCTTATTACTTACTATTAATTGCAACGATGACCAAAACTATGCTTGTCAACTCTCAACAACTTTTAAGCCTCATACTTTCTATGTGTGAAGTCATCACTATCCACAAGATCAATATGAACTCTTTTATTCTTTTTATATTCTTTCTATTTTTCTCCAGATCATAGCAAGATAGCAAAGCCCTTTGACTCAACACTAATCTTTATTATAGATAACTCACACACTCGATTACATAGAGATCACAAAGCAAAACTCAAAACTAATTCATACCAAGACTTCAAACTACTAGACCAAGATATTACTAAAGGATTGAACTAAGTAAAACGGTAAAGATAGGAGTGTGATGGTGATACGATACCGGGGCACCTCCCCCAAGCTTGGCAGTTGCCAAGGGGAGTGCCCATACCCATGTGATTATGTCCTCGGAGGTGGTGAAGTAGGAGTTGCCGATGATGTAGGCTTGTTTCTCAGCTTCCGCTTGAGAATGGAATTTTGCTCCCTTAAATCATCAATATCCTACTCGAGGCTTAATATTCTTTTGCACAATTCCTGTTTGTTTTCCTGCAAGAGATGAAAAGGGATAAACTCGACTCGATCTTGGGCTTCTTTGCTCTGTCAGGAAGGCTTGACTTTTTAAAATCCACGTGCATATCCCCCGGTTGAGGTAATGGGACTTCGTCTTCTTCTGAGCTTGTCTCCTCCTTTCCCTTAGGCTCATAGTCTTCTTCTTCCTCAGTGGTCCAGCCACAATGGTCCAAGTCCCCATAGACTTTAGGGTCCGCAAGGTAATCAGCCACATAGTTTTCTCCCTCCGAATCCTGAGATGACATGTTGCTCAAATCTGTGGCAAAAACAACTGAAAACGAAAACAGAAGATTTTTGCGTGATACGGTGGTCAAAACTTTCGGGAGATTATATAATGATTTTTTACCAACCAGAATACGTAATGTGCAAGAAAACAGAGTCCGGGGGGGGGGGGGGGCACACGAGGTGTCCACGAGATAGGGGGCGAGCCCAGTAGGGGGGCCCCTCCACCCTCGTGGAAGCCCTGTGTCCCTCTCGGACTACTTCTTTCTTCCCAAAATTCTTAAATATTCCAAAGTAGAGAAAAATTGCCATTAGAATTGTTTTGGAGTCGGTTTACTTACCGTACCACATACCTATTCCTTTTTGGAGTCTGAAACATTCTGGAAAGTGTCCCTTATGTATTCCTCCGGGGTTACGGTTTCAATAATATTAGTTTCAACATTAATAGGGTTACCTGAGATATAACGTTTGATTCTTTGACCGTTAACCACCCTCGGACTTGTGCCTTCGAAGTTGTTGATTTTTATGGAACCGGAACGATAGACCTCATCGATAACGTAAGGGCCTTCCCACTTAGAGAGAAGTTTTCCTGCAAAGAATCTTAAACGAGAGTTGAATAGTAACACATAATCACCTACCTTAAATTCTCGCTTTTGTATCCTTTTGTCATGCCATCTTTTAACTTTTTCTTTAAATAGCTTGGCATTCTCATATGCTTGGGTTCTCCATTCATCAAGTGAGCTAATGTCAAATAACCTCTTCTCACCGGCAAGTTTGAAGTCATATTTGAGCTCTTTAATAGCCCAGCATGCTTTATGTTCAAGTTCAAGAGGTAAGTGACATGCTTTTCCATAAACCATCTTATACGGAGACATACCCATAGGATTTTTATATGCAGTTCTATAAGCCCATAATGCATCATCAAGTTTCATGGACCAATTCTTTCTAGATCTATTAACAATCTTTTGCAAAATTAATTTGAGCTCTCTATTGCTCAACTCTACTTGACCACTAGACTGTAGGTGATAAGGAGATGCGATTCTATGATTAACATCATACTTAGCAAGCATTTTACAGAAAGCACCATGAATAAAATGTGAATCACCATCAGTCATGAGATACTTATGGACTCAAAACCTCAAAAAAAACAACTTCTTTAAGAATCTTAATAGAGGTGTTATGATCAGCACTACTAGTTGGAATATCTTCTACCCACTTAGTAACGTAATCAACAACAACTAAAATATGTGTATATCCATTAGAGGCAGGAAAAGGTCCCATATAATCAAAGCCCCAAACAACAAGTGGTTCAATAACAAAAGAATAATTCATAGGCATTTCTTGACGTCTACTAATATTACCAATTCTTTGACATTCATCACATGACAAGACAAACTTACGTGCATCTTTGAAGAGAGTAGGCCAATTAAAACCGGATTGCAATACCTTATGTGCAGTTCTGTCTCCAGCGTGGTGTCCTCCATATGGTTCGGGGTGACACTTGCGTAGGATCTGTTCCTATTCATGCTCAGGTACACAACGTCTAATAACACCATCTACTACTTCTTTATAAAGGTCTGGGTCACCCCAGAAGTAATGTCTTAAATCATAAAAGAACTTTTTCTTTTGTTGGTATGTGAAACTAGGTGGTATAAATTTAGCAACAATGTAATTAGCATAAGCAGCATACCATGGAGCAGTACGAGAAGCATTAATGACCACTAATTATTCATCAGGAAAGCTATCATCAATAGGTAGTGGGTCATCAAGAGCATTCTCTAGCCTAGACAAGTTGTCTGCAACGGGGTTCTCAGCTCCCTTTCTATCAATAATATGTAAATCAAATTCTTGAAGCAAGATGACCCATATGATAAGTCTAGGTTTAGCATCTTTCTTTTCCATAAGATATTTAATAGCAGCATGATCAGTGCGAATAGTAACTTTAGAATCAACAATGTAAGGTTTGAACTTATCACAAGCAAATACAACTATTAAGAATTCTTTTTCAGTAGTAACATAATTTCTCTGGGCAGTATCGAGAGGCTTGCTAGCATATTGAATAACATTTAATTTCTTATCGACTCTCTGCCCTAGAACAACACCTACAGCATAGTCACTAGCATCACACATAATTTCAAAGGGTAAATTCCAATCAGGTGGCTGAACAATAGGTGCAGTGATCAAAGCTTTCTTAAGTACTTCAAATGCTTCTACACAATCATCATCAAAGACAAAAGGGACATCTTTTTGTAATAAATTAGTCAGAGGCCTAGAGATTTTAGAAAAGTCCTTAATGAATCTCCTATAAAAACCGGCATGACCAAGGAAACTTCTTATACCTTTAATGTCCATGGGACATGGCATCTTTTCAATAGCATCAACTTTAGCTTTTTCAACTTCAATACCTCTTTCAGAAATTTTATGCCCCAAGACAATGCCTTCATTAACCATAAAGTGACACTTTTCCCAATTCAGGACGAGTCTAGTGTCTTCACATCTCTGCAAAACTCGATCAAGGTTGCTCAAGCAATCATCAAAAGAGGATCCATAGACTAAGAAGTCATCCATGAATACCTCACAAATCTTTTCACAAAAGTCAGAGAATATAGCCATCATGCATCTTTGAAAGGTAGCAGGTGCATTACATAAACCAAAAGGCATATGTCTATAAGCAAAAGTACCGAAAGGGCAAGTAAAAGTAGTTTTTGATTGATCTTCCGCTGACACAGGTATTTGAGAGAAACGAGAATAACCATCTAGGAAATAGAAATGTGTATGTTTGGATAGTCTTTCTAGCATTTGATCAATAAAAGGTAAAGGGTAATGATCTTTCTTAGTAGCTTTATTTAATTTATGGAAATGCATTACCATCCTATAACCTGTAATAATTATTTGCGGAATCAATTCATCTTTATCATTAGGAACAACAGTAATACCTCCCTTTTTAGGGACACAATGGACATGGCTTACCCATTCACTATCAGCAACGGGGTAAATTATACCCGCCTCTAGGAGCTTTAGTATCTCATTTCTTACCACTTCTTTCATCTTAGGGTTTAATCTTCATTGAGGATCTCTGACTGGTTGGGCATCTTTCTCCACTTTAATTTTGTGTTGGCATAGAGTGGGACTGATGCCCTTAAAATCATCCAGATTATATGCAATAGCAGCACGGTGCTTCTTCAGAGTTGTCAATAATCCTTCCTCTTCCTTCTCTGAAAGGTTAGCACTAATAATAGCATGATATATCTTCTTTTCATCAAGATAAGCATATTTAAGATTATCAGGTAATGGTTTAAGCTCAGACACGGGATCACCCTTGGGTGGAGGAGGATCCCCTAGGATTTCAACAGGTAAGTTGTGTTTCAAGATAGGAACCTGCCGCAGGAATACTTCATCTATTTCCCTTCTTTCAATTCATAAACATATCATTTTCATGGTTTAGCAAATATTGTTCTAATGGATCAGTAGGAGGCACGACAATAGAAGCAAGACAAATTATTTCATCTTTACTAGCTAATTCTTTATCACAGGTTGTCTATGAAATTTAGCAAAATTAAACTCATGAGTCATATCATCCAAGCCAATCATAAGAACATCCTTTTTGCAATCAATCTTAGCATTAACAGTGTTCAAGAAGGGTCTACTAAATATGATGGGACAAAAGTCATCTTGTGGGGAACCAAGAACAAGAAAATCAGGAGGGTATTTAACCTTCCCACACAAGACTTCAACATCTCTAACAATCCCAAAAGTCTTAACAGTATATCTATTGGCAAGCTTAATTGTAACATCAATATTTTCCAACTCAGCAGGTGTAATATCGTGCATAATTTCTTTATATAAGGAAAAATGTATTGCACTAGCACTAGCACCCATATCACATAAGCCATGATAACAATGATCTCCTATTTTAACAGAAATAACAGGCATGCCTACGACAAGTCTATGTACTTAGAATCTAGTCTAGCAATATTAGCAGCTTCATCACGATAAGTAAGAGTGTCGAACCCAACGAGGAGCAGAAGGAAATGACAAGCGGTTATCAGTAAGGTATTCTCTGCAAGCACTGAAATTGTAGGTAACAGATATTTTTGTGATAAGATAATTTGCAATGGGTAACAAGCAATGAAAGTAAATAAGGTTTAGCAAGGTGGCCCGATCCTTTTTTGTAGCAAAGGACAAGCCTGGACAATTTCTTATAATGAGAAAAGCGCTCCCGAGGACACATGGGAATTATTGTCAAGCTAGTTTCATCATGCTCATATGATTCGCGTTCGGTACTTTGATAATTTGATATGTGGGTGGACTGGTGCTTGGGTACTGCCCTTACTTGGACAAGCATACCACTTATGATTAACCCCTATTGCAAGCATCTGCAACTACAAAAGAAGTTCTAATGTAAACCTAACCATAGCATGAAACATATGGATCCAAATCAGCCCCTTATGAAGCAACGCATAAACTAGGGTTTAAGCTTCTGTCACTCTAGCAACCCATCATCTACTTATTACTTCCCAATGCCTTCCTCTAGATCCAAATAATGGTGAAGTGTCATGTAGTTGACGTTCATATAACACCACGAGAGGAGAGACAACATACATCTCATCAAAATATTGAACGAATACCAAATTCACATGACTACTAATAGCAAGACTTCACCCATCACTAGTAGAAAAGGGGGCAATGGTCCAGGCCGGGTCAGCCCATTAGTCCCGGTTCAATCTAGAACCGGGACCAATGGGGGCATTGGACCCGGTTCGTGAGCCCCGGGGGCCGGCCGGGCCATGTGGGCCATTGGTCCCGGTTCGGCTGGACCTATTGGTTCTGGTTGGTGGGACGAACCGGGACCAATGCGCCTCGCTCCTGGCCCACAACCATTGGTCCCGGTTGGTGGACTGAACCGGGACCAAAGGCTGCCCTTTAGTCCCGGTTGGTGGCACGAACCGGGACCAATTAGTTGCCTATATCTACGCCTCGCCCGCGAGCAGAGCACTCCCAGTGCTCTGTTTTTCGTGGCCGGCGAGGGGAGAGCTTTGTGGTGCTCTAGCTCACCTCCTATGCACACGAGGTGTTCGATGGAATGCCCGAGCCACACTACTTAAGCTTTCTCCTCTCCAAGCTCGACCTCCAAGCTCCATTTTCCTCAATATTTGTCTAGGTTTAGCGGTCCGTCACGTCCCGTCCCCGTCTTCACCGCCGTCGATCGCCCGCGCCGATCTCGTCGCCGGCACCACCGTGGTGAGCCTCTTGTTCTTATCTTCTTTCTGAAAGGAAAAAAAATCTTACTTGTATATTTATATAGATACTTGTATAATTTTCTTACTTTTATTATTGCATCTTATATAGTGCGATGGTTTTGGTATCCGCCCCCGTCGGCCCTCGTCCTGTCTATGATTCAGATGTGGTATATATTATCTTTTCATAACTATTGGTTCATTTATTGTTTATGACAATTATGCCGACCAACGTGACATAGATTTTATTTATCTAGGAGGTTGTTGAACCGGAAATTCCAACCGACCCTATTGTCGAGAGGTTAAATTTAGTTGAAGAAGAAAACAATTTGTTGAAGGAAAAAATTAGAAAAATTGAGGAGGAGAAGATGATATTGGAGTTGCATGTTGCGGATGTCGTCGATGATCACAAGATCAAGATGGATGCAATGCGCTTGAAGATTAGAAAGATTAGAAAATATGCCATTCATACCGAGGCTTGGTATCATTATGCCGTTGGATCAGTTGTTACATTGGTTGCGATTATGATCGCATTTGTTTTCGCATTGAAATGTTTTACATAGTTTCAGTGTATGGTTTAATTAATTTAGATGCTCTGCAGAGCTTTATGTTGTTAGATGAGAACTATGTATGTACTTTGGTTTTAATGTGATGATGAACTTCTATTAATTTGGTCACTTAATTATCTATTCATGATGTTCTGTAATGATTTTTGACACACTTAATTATATATAATGCACGCAGATGAACCGGCAATGGATGTACGGTTCAAGACACACCTCCGAGTACATTAAGGGCGTGCATGATTTTCTCGAAGTGGCTGAGGCAAACAAGCAGAATGGTTTTATGTGTTGTCCATGCCCTATATGTGGGAATACGAAGTCTTACTCTGACCGGAAAATCCTCCACACCCACCTGCTTTACAAGGGTTTCATGCCACACTATAATGTTTGGACGAGGCACGGAGAAATAGGGGTTATGATGGAAGACGGCGAAGAAGAAGAGTACGATGACAACTATGTGCCCCCTGAATACGGTGATGCTACTGAAGATCAAGAGGAACCAGACGATGTGCACGATGATGCTGCAACGGGCGAAGCTGCTGAAGATCAAGAGGAACCAGACGATGTGCCCGATGATGATGATCTCCGCCGGGTCATTGTCGATGCAAGGACGCAATGCGAAAGTCAAAAGGAGAAGCTGAAGTTCGATCGCATGTTAGAGGACCACAAAAAAGGGTTGTACCCCAATTGCGAAGATGGCAACACAAAGCTCGGTACCGTACTGGAATTGCTGCAGTGGAAGGCAGAGAATGCTGTGCCTGACAAAGGATTTGAGAAGCTACTGAAAATATTGAAGAAGAAGCTTCCAAAGGATAACGAATTGCCCGACAGTACATACGCAGCAAAGAAGGTCGTATGCCCTCTAGGATTGGAGGTGCAGAAGATACATGCATGCCCTAATGACTGCATCCTCTTCCGCGGTGCGTACAAGGATCTGAACGCATGCCCGGTATGCGGTGCATTACGGTATAAGATCAGACGAGATGACCCTGGTGATGTTGACGGCGAGCCCCCCAGGAAGAGGGTTCCTGCGAAGGTGATGTGGTATGCTCCTATAATACCACGGTTGAAACGTCTGTTCAGAAACAGAGAGCATGCCAAGTTGATGCGATGGCACAGTGAGGACCGTAAGAAAGACGGGAAGTTGAGAGCACCCGCTGACGGGTCGCAGTGGAGAAAAATCGAGAGAAAGTACTGGGATGAGTTTGCAAGTGAGCCAAGGAACGTATGGTTTGCTTTAAGCGCGGATGGCATTAATCCTTTCGGGGAGCAGAGCAGCAATCACAGCACCTGGCCCGTGACTCTATGTATGTATAACCTTCCTCCTTGGATGTGCATGAAGCGGAAGTTCATTATGATGCCAGTTCTCATCCAAGGCCCTAAGCAACCCGGCAACGACATTGATGTGTACCTAAGGCCATTAGTTGAAGAACTTTTACAGCTGTGGAATGGAAACGGTGTACGTACGTGGGATGAGCACAAACAGGAGGAATTTAACCTAAAGGCGTTGCTGTTCGTGACCATCAACGATTGGCCCGCTCTCAGTAACCTTTCAGGACAGACAAACAAGGGATACCACGCATGCACGCACTGTTTACTTGACACCGATAGTATATACCTGGCAAGCTGCAGGAAGAATGTGTACCTGGGCCATCGTCGATTTCTTCCGACCAACCATCAATGTCGAAAGAAAGGCAAGCATTTCAAAGGCGAGGCAGATCACCGGAAGAAGCCCGCCATGCGTACCGGTGATCACGTACTTGCTATGGTCAATGATTTACACGTAATCTTTGGAAAGGGTCCCGGCGCACTAGCTGTTCCGAGTGACGCTGGGGGACACGCACCCATGTGGAAGAAGAAATCTATATTTTGGGACCTACCCTACTGGAAAGACCTAGAGGTCCGCTCTTCGATCGACGTGATGCACGTGACGAAGAACCTTTGCGTGAATCTGCTAGGCTTCTTGGGCGTGTATGGGAAGACAAAAGATACAGCTGAGGCACGGGAGGACCTACAACGTTTGCACGAAAAAGACGGCATGCCTCCAAAGCAGTATGAAGGTCCTGCCAGCTATGCTCTTACCAAAGAAGAGAAGGAAATCTTCTTTGAATGCCTGCTTAGTATGAAGGTCCCGACTGGCTTCTCGTCTAATATAAAAGGAATAATAAATATGGCAGAGAAAAAGTTTCAGAACCTAAAGTCTCATGACTGCCACGTGATTATGACGCAACTGCTTCCGGTTGCATTGAGGGGGCTTCTACCGGAAAACGTCCGATTAGCCATTGTGAAGCTATGTGCATTCCTCAATGCAATCTCTCAGAAGGTGATCGATCCAGAAATCATACCAAGGCTAAGGAGTGATGTGGTGCAATGTCTTGTCAGTTTCGAGCTGGTGTTCCCACCATCCTTCTTCAATATCATGACGCACGTCCTAGTTCATCTAGTTGACGAGATTGTCATTCTGGGCCCCGTATTTCTACACAATATGTACCCCTTTGAGAGGTTCATGGGAGTCCTAAAGAAATATGTCCGTAACCGCGCTAGGCCAGAAGGAAGCATCTCCATGGGCCATCAAACAGAGGATGTCATCGGGTTTTGTGTTGACTTCATTCCTGGCCTTAAGAAGATAGGTCTCCCTAAATCGCGGTATGAGGGGAGACTGACTGGAAAAGGCACGCTTGGAAGGGACTCAATAATATGCAGGGACGGATATTCTTGGTCTCAAGCACACTACACAGTTCTACAGAACTCTACCTTGGTGACCCCGTATGTCGATGAACACAAGAACAGTCTGCGCTCCAAACAGCCGGAGCAGTGCGACGACTGGATTACATGTGAACACATCAGGACTTTCAGCAGTTGGTTGGAAGCACGTATCAGAGGTGACAACACTGTTTGTGATGAGCTGTACTTGTTGTCCAGGGGACCATCTTTGACTGTATTGATTTGGAAAGGATACGAGATAAACGGGAATACATTTTACACGATTGACCAAGATCAAAAGAGCACCAACCAAAACAGCGGTGTCCGCTTTGATGCAACAACCGAGAGGGGAAAGGACACATATTATGGTTACATAGTGGACATATGGGAACTTGACTACGGACATGATTTTAAGGTCCCTTTGTTTAAGTGCAAATGGGTCAATCTGTCAGGAGGCGGGGTACAGGTAGACCCACAGTACGGAATGACAACAGTGGATCTGAAAAATCTTGGGTACACTGACGAACCGTTCGTCCTAGCCAATGATGTGGCACAGGTTATCTATGTGAAGGACATGTCTACCAGACCGAGAAAGAGAAAAGATAAGGAAGCGAATACATCATACGATGAGCCAAAGCGCCACATAGTTCTTTCAGGAAAAAGGGACATCGTGGGAGTGGAGGACAAGACAGACATGTCTGAAGATTATGAAAAGTTTCATGAAATTCCTCCCTTCAAAGTCAAGGCTGACCCCAGCATCCTGATAAACGATGAAGATTATCCATGGTTACGGCGCAATAAGCAAATGACACAAGCGAAGAAAAAGTGAAGACTTTCTCCCGCAACTATTATGATGATACCATGCCAACTTTGTAACTGACGAGTATGATACCATTGTCCGTTTTGTACATGCACATGCTATGTGGGTCAATTTATGATACCATGCCAACTTTCAACTTTTTCAGAGTTCATTTGAAATGCTTTAATGTCTTATGGTTCGGCCCTCGTAATAATTAAAAATAGCAACAATAAGTATTTTGTTGTAAGTAGAAACAAAATAAAATAAATAAAGCAAGAAAGAAAACAAAAAAACAAAAAAGTGTTTTCAAATTTGAAAACTAATGGCACTAACAGAAAGTTTATAATTTTCCTAAAACTAAAAGCAAAAACAATTAAAAAATAAAGCAAAAAACAAAAGAAAATAAATAATGCAGAAAACAAAAGAAAAAAACAACAATAACTATTTTGTTGTAAGTAGAAACAAAATAAAATAAATAAAGCAAGAAAGAAAACAAAAAAACAAAAAAAGTGTTTTCAAATTTGACAACTAATGGCACTAACAGAAAGTTTATAATTTTCCTAAAACTAAAAGCAAAAACAATTAAAAAATAAAGCAAAAAACAAAAGAAAATAAATAATGCAGAAAACAAAAGAAAAAACAACAATAAGTATTTTGTTGTAAGTAGAAACAAAATAAAATAAATAAAGCAAGAAAGAAAACAAAAAACAAAAAAAGTGTTTTCAAATTTGAAAACTAATGGCACTAAGAGAAAGTTTATAATTTTCCTAAAACTAAAAGCAAAAACAATTAATAAATAAAGCAAAAAACAAAAGAAAATAAATAATGCAGAAAACAAAAGAAAAAAACTGGAAAATAAATAAATATTGCAACAATAAGTAAAGAAAACAAAAAAACAAAAAAAATGCCTCCTACTGGGCCCCCACGGCCTGAATACGACTAGAAACACTACTATGGGCTAGGATTCAGGCCCGCAGTAGGCCCAGAAGGCCCATCAGGCAAATCAATAGCAAGTAGGCCCGAAAGCCTGCGGTGGAGAGGAGCTCGAGAGGGGTGCGGCAGTGGGGCTTATAAACCACTGTGCGCCCCTCTCAACTAGCGAGGTGGGACTAAACTTTGGCCCCAAGGCGGGCAGCACAGAGGCCTTTGGTCCCGGTTGGTGGCACCAACCGGGACCAAAGGGTGCATTAGTCCCGGATGGTGCCACCAACCGGGACTAAAGGGTTTGCTATATAAGCAAACACTTAGTAGTTTCTGGCCAAATCGCCCACTTCTCCCCCGACGCGCCCCTGCTCCTCGTCGTCGCCGTCGCCGCCCCACGCCCCTGCTCCACCTTGCCGTCGCCGCCGCCACCGACGCCGTCAGGCTGCTCGCCTGTGCCGTCGCCGCTGCCCCCTATGAGCACAGCCTGCTCCCGCGCCCCTCCCGTCCCGCGCCCCTGCACGACCATCGCGCGCCGCCCTTGCCCCTGCGCGGCCCTGCGCCGCCGCCCTGCCCTGCGCGGCCGGCGCGCGCCGCCCCTGTCCTGCGCGGCCGGCGCGCCGCCGCCCCTGCCTGCGCGGCCGCCGCGCGCTGCCCCGCCGCCCCTGCAATTTTTTGCATTTTTTTTGTTTGTATATGTGTTTGTATGTGTATATATATATGTGTACATGTTCATAGTATTTTTTTTCATAAGTGTATTTTTTTTGTTCATTGCATTTTTTTCATATATATAATGTATATATGTGTGTGGTAGCTATATATATAATGTATATATAATGATGAATGGATGTGGCTATATATATATGTATGCATGAATATAATGTTCATAGCATTTTTTTGTTTATATATGTTTTTTCATATATGTATTAATTTTTTATTTAGGTTGTTAGTAGATATCGATTTTAGGTTAGTGCATTTTAGGTTAGTGTAGAGGAGAAATTTAAAGTAAAATAAGGAAAAGGAAGAAAAGAGGAAGAAGTAAGAAGGAAGAAAGAAGAAGAAAAAGAATGAGAGGAAAAAGGAAAATAAGAAGATGAAGAAGAGGAGAGGAAGAAGAGGAGAAATAAATAAGAAGAGGAAAAAGAAGAAAAAGAAGAGGAGAAGAAGAAAGGAATAGAGGAGAAGAAAAAAAATAGAAAAAAATTCTATTTTTTCTTCTTCTCCTCTATTCCTTTCTTCTTCTCCTCTTTTTTTCTTCTTCTTCTTCCTCTTCCTTCTTCCTCTTTTCTTCCTTTTCCTTAATTATTTTCCTTTCTCGTTGTTGTCGATATAACCCCCTCGAAATAACTTCGACATGAGGGGCGGTCGATATATATACCCTCCCTCGGCCCTCTCGCTCGACCAAAACTCTCGAGGACACCCAAACCCTAGAGAGAAAACGATGTTGGTCTCCTACCCCCTCCCGCCGCGCCCCTACCCGACAAATTAACTCTCTCGAGGCCACCCAAATTTACCAAGTTAAAAGAGCATTATCGTTAAGGCCACCCCAAACCTTTGAAGCGTTGTTGTGTCGAGGCGACCCCAAACCCTAGAGAAGCAGCGTCGAGGCCACTAACATGATTCCTTATTGTGATTAGCTGGCTAGTTCTACGTTTGCCACTAATATATATATATATATATATATATATATATATATATCCATCTGTACCATGTTTGAATAATAATTGACATGTTGTAAATATTTGCAGAAACTATGGAGCACTGCCGAGACGAAGAAACAAAAGCGATATTGAGGGACATAATCGCAAATGGAAGGGATGAAGTTGCGTCATTTCTCCTCGACACCGTTGGTCAGCTGGAAGAACAGGGTGAAGAAGAGGGCTATGTTCATGATGGCTTCGGCCCATTAATGCCGGTACAAGAACAGGACTATGTTCATGATGGCTCCGGTGACACAATGGAGGTACAAGAAGGAGACCGTGCTGACTGCTCCGGTGACCGAACCGAGCCCGGCCAGGTATATATATATTAGTTAAGCCCGTGCTGACTAGTTAATTGATGCTTCCATTGTTTTGGTATATGTACACATATTAATTACTCTCGTCTTTCTTCCTTATAATTTCTAGCCCTCCGGATCGAGCACAACTTCGGTAAGGAGACGAGGCCCGAAGAAAAAGTTGAGCTCGGATGAAAAGTTTGAGATCATAGAAATCGCGCCCGACGGCGAACCGATTGAACCCATCCGGACAAGGAAGGCATTTTCTGCTCAGTGCGGGGTTCTTGTTAGGGAGAAGATCCCGATCAGCATCCAGCAATGGTATAAGCCTAAGGAGGAAGACCCTGAGGTGTCTTATGTCAATGATATGCAGAAGGAATATCTTTGGACTGAGCTGAAGGCAAATTTCACCCTACCGCCAGAGGAGGATCCGAGAAGCCAGTTAAAGAGGAATTAATCAAGTCTTGTGCTCTTAAGAAGATGGCAACCCTAATGAGGAGGTGGAGGAAAGAGCTGAACCAGTTTTTCAAAAATAAAAAGACACCAGAATTCATCGGAAAATATGAGAAGATCAAAGATCACTGGCCCGCATTTGTGGCCCACAAGACATCGGAAAAGAGTAAGAAGATGTCGGAGACAAACAAGAAAAATGCTGCGAAGAAGACGCTTCACCATCGCACGGGGTCAGGTGGCTACCTGCAAGCCCGACCTAAGTGGTCCAAGGCTGAGAATGATCTGCTTGAAAAAGGGATCGAACCAGAGACAATGAGATGGCCAGACCGCTGCCGGACTTGGTTCTTCGGGTCTGGCGGAACCTCGGACCCTGTAACAGGGTTTTTCCAGTGGACGGACGAGCAACTGAGAATACCAGTCAAGAACCTTCGACACTATATCGATGCAGCGTAGCGAGGGACGTTCCTTCCAAACAGAGAGAAGGACAAGCTCACAATGGCCCTTGGGAATCCTGAGCACCCTGGATGGACACGAGGCACGCCAGGCTCCATTCTGTGGAAGATTGGTTTTCCGGACGCAGGGGGTTACAAAACCCACGAGAGGAGGAAGAAACTGGAGCAGGACCAACTGCAGGCGCTGCATGAAAGGGTAATGGGGCTAGAGGATCGAGAAGAGGAACGAGAAGAAGCAGATCGCAGCAAACGACCTGCCGAAGCTTCCCCGAAGCTACCCGCCATCTCAGCGGAGAAGCAGCGTGGCTTCCACGGAGCCGCTTCAGGCGGAGCATGTCTTGACGGCTCTTGCCAGCTATCCCGTGGATGGTATCACGGAGTCTCAAAATTGCCACATTATGGCGCGATGGATGAATTTGAAGGTCAAGGCTGCTGTTGGCCAAGTTTATCCTAGTGGACCCGGCACAACTTATCATTGCCAGCCAATTCCAAAAGGATATGCTAAGGTGATGGTGGATGAAATAATGGAGGGATTTGAGGACCTCGTGCTTCACCACCCTACCGGTGAAGGGGAGACTAGGATGGGCTCTGCTCTGAAGACTCCATGCCTATGGAAGAAGGAGCTCATCAACCTTTTGAACTGGATGCCTCCACCTCCTCCTCCTTCTCCGGCGAGTCAGGGCACTCCGCCTCCTCCACCGCCTTCTCCTCCAGCGAGTGATGATCAGGGCACGCGTGGCGGCACTCCGCCTCCTTCTTCGCCTGCGCCGGCGCTCCCGAGCAGCCAGCAGCATCCTCTTTCTCCGCCTCGCCAGCAAGGGCGGAAGAGACCCGCCGCCGCCCCGGCTGCTCCGACGCGTCGTACTCCTTCTCCTCCACCTTGTAAGCAAGCACGAAAGAAGACAGACGCCGCAGCCGCTCCGTCTGCTCCGGCGTCTAGCAGCACAACCAGAGGCGGGAGGCAATACAAATACGGTCCATCATCTCTCAAGCCTCTAGAGAAGTTAACGTACGAGAGGTCCGAGGAGGAAAACGATACGATTGTGCGGACCCACGTGAAGGAGTTCTTTGAAGGGGTGAAAGCAAAGAGACATCCACCTCCGGAGGAGAAGGTAGATTCGGTGAAAGCAAAGCGCACTATCGATGCCCTGAGGAAACCACCAAAGTCTCCGTCGAGAACCAACTATGAGCGCATTACTGAACAGACATATCTCCAAGCCCAGCGGTCGGGAACTACTGTTAGTGCTAAAAGGTGAAAAGAACGAGCAAAGGGGAAAAGAATTGCCCAGCTCGGTGAACAAGCACAACAATTGTGCCTCCCGCTCAATGTGTCTAATGCTCCGGGGATGGTGGCCGTTTATGGCAATCTTGACGATTACTTGCCTGATGATTTCTTGGAGGTGGACGAACACAGATACGAGTACGGGAAGCCTCTCATCAAAGATGAAAAATCTCTGACAACAATGATGCGAAGATACCATAATTGGTACATGGAAACTTGCAGAGAGTCTGAGGGTAAGAATGCTTTGTATCTGCATATTAAAGAGGAGCACGATCTCGTTGCAAATGATCTGTTGACTGCACCATTTGATGAGTTCTTCGCGTTCTTCAAGCAAAAGGCCCTCGATAAACTAATGGTCTTTTGCTACTGTCTGTAAGTACTATTTCTGTCATTAAGTCTCTATATATAGCTCGGCTCTTTCATTTCATGTATTTATAATTAATTATCCTCAATATATTATGGAGATTGAAGATCGTCAAGTGCAAAAAACAAGAAATTTATGATATTGGGTTCATTAACACAAATATCATAGATGAATTTCTGGTTAAAAAGGACATCAAAGAGGCCGAGGACAACGTGCTACAATCATTGATAAAAAATCAAAACAAAGATACCATACTCTTTCCTTATAACGGCAAGTGAGTGTTACTATCGTGTGCATATTCGGTTTCCCTTATTACTCGAGCGAGGTTATAGTAATGTAATTGATGAGTTATGCATGCGTGCGCAGGTACCACTATATTCTTCTGGAGATTAAGCTTGAGCGTGGACTAGTAACTGTCTTGGACTCGAGATGGAAAGATCCCAAATCCTATGCGGACATGACTGAAATGCTCAGCAAGTAAGTTCAATCGATCATTATCGCACCATATCGGCAACTTTTTGTTCATTTCCTGATATCTCAAGTAATAATAATTATTTTCTTTGTCTTGCAGGGTTTGGAAACAGTTCACCGCAGAAGCTCCGGGACTGCCGAAGGAGCTGCGATATACATACCTGAAAGTAAGTACTACTGGCTAGCTAGTTGCGCGCATCTCCTGTTGATTCTATAGCTATACTTTCATCAATGCCATTTATAATGCTTCATTATCAGTTTGATTGACCTCTATTTCTCGTAAAGTGCTTGTGGCAGGAAGAAGGGAATGATTTCTGTGGATACTACGTGTGCGAGTTCATCCACAACGCGACTATGAAAAACAAGCGGGGCTACTCTCAAAGACAATATGAAGTGCGTAAGCAATAATATTCACAATTTCATTTTATTACACCATCATTTCTGTTGAGTTTCATTCACATATATGTATTACTTAACCCCCTTCTTTAAATTAGACGTGGCAGATGCGGAATGAACTCCTAGAACCAGATTGCATGAAAGCAATTCAAGAGGAATTGGCGGGATTGTTTCTTGACCACGTCATCAATAGAGCCGGAGAATACCATGTGGAAATTGATTTCAATTGCTAGGGGATTGTAATTATAAGAGATCTTATACATATTGTACATGCATGTATGTAGCCAGTAGCGTCATATACTTGTTGTTCGACCAATCTCTCGGAGAAGGAGAGAGGTCGATCGATCACTTCTCTCGGTATGCATGAACTTCTGTACTGAATGGTTCTCTCGATCACTTATGTATATATAGTACGTAGAGTCGACCAAGCACGGACATAAGAGAGGACACTTCTCTCTATTAATTAGCTAGCTAACACAATATATGAAACACGTAAATTCACCCCCCAATCCCCCCCTCCTTTCAAAAAAAATAACAAAAACCCCAACCACTGGAATGCTGACGCGTGGATGCTTTTTGGCCCCGGTTGGTGCCACCAACCAGGACCAAAGGACCCCTGACTGGGCTCGGCGCACAGGGCCACGTGGAGGCACATTGGTCCCGGTTCTTGTTTGAACTAGGACTAATGGATGGAGGTATTAGTAACGGCCCATTAGTCCCGGTTCATGAACCGGGACTAAAGGCCCTTACGAACCGGGACTATTAGGTGTTTTTCTACTAGTGCATGTCCTCAGGAACAAACGGAACTACTCACAAAGCATATTCATGTTCTTTATCAGAGGGGTATTAATATGCATAAAGGATCTGAACATATGATCTTCCACCAAGTAAGCCAATGAGCATCAACTACAACGAGTAATCAACACTACTAGCAACCCACGGGTACCAATTTGTGGTTTTGATACAAAATTGGATACAAGAGATGAACTAGGGTTTGGAGAGTAGATGGTGCTGGTGAAGATGTTGACGGATATTGACCCCCTCCCGATGAGATGATCATTGGTGATGATGATGGTGAGGATTTCCCCCTCCCGGAGGGAAGTTTCCCTGGCAGAACAGCTCTGCCGGAGCCCTAGATTGGTTCCGCCAAGGTTCCTCCTCGTGGCGGCGGAGTTTCATCCCGTGAGCTTCCTTATCCTTTTTTTCAGGACAAAAGACCTCATATAGCAGAAGATGGGCACCGAAGGGCCACCAGGGGGCCCAGGAGACATGGGGCGCGCCCAGTAGGGGGGGCACACCCCCACCCTCTTGGCCAGGGTGTGGGCCCCCTCAGTTACTTTCTTTGCTGATAAATTCTTACTAAATCCAAAAATGACTTTCGTGGAGTTGCGGGACTTTTGGAGCTGTGCAGAATAGGTTTCCACTATTTGCTCCTTTTCCAGCCAGAATCCCAGCTGCCGGCATTCCCCCTCTTCATGGTAAACGTTGTAAAATAAGAGAGAATAACCATAAGTATTGTGGCATAACGTGTAATAATAGCCCATAATGCAATAAATATTTATATAAAAGCATGATGCAAAATGGACGTATCACTAGCAAGTTTGTTAAGGTAAACCCAACCATAGCATTAAGATATATTGGTCCCCCTTCAATCTCATATGCATTAATTTCTACACTCAGCCCCGGTAATATCTATCACCCCACCCGGCCTATGCATGGTCCTTTCAACATACTACTAACCCTATGATATGATTCATGCGCACGCTCATATGATGGGCAACACAAGATAGTAACATAACCAGAAGCGACTCAAACAAACCATGGCAATTCATCAATTAACCCACAGGACCACAATAGTCCACTCAACAGAATAGCGATGACACAAATCATTGGATAATAATTCATAGCACCAAAACATCATGTTCAATTAGTGATTACTACGGGTTGTGGGAGAGTGGATCATTGAAAAGAGGTGAGGAAGCTGACGAAGATTTTGATGAGGACGGCGATGATGATGAAGACAATCTCCACGAGGATGGTTCCCCCCGGCGGTACTCCGGCACCACCGAGAGAGTCTCGCCTTCCGCTTGCCCCTCCATGGCATCCCCCTGATGGGGAAAGGTTCACCCCTCTGGTCCTTGACCTCCATGGCGCCCGAAGGGGTCAGAGCCCCTTTGAGATGGGGCCACTCTCTCTGTTTCCGCTACATTTTGGGACCGTTTCTAAGACCAAACTCCGTTTCTTTTTTAGCCAGAGATCCATGACTCCCATCGGGCTGAAGTTTTTACACATTTTGTCTATAAGTCAGCTTTCTTGCGGCCGAGGGAGAGCTCTAACCGACTTAATGTATCTCCGCAAGGACGCATGGCATGGCCAGGGGGTGTTTGCGCCCCTTGTCCTTGTGGGGCACTCGGGCACCGTTTCGCCTTGATTCGTTCACCCAATAATTTGATGATTCCCAAAAATAATTCACAAAATATTTCTACGCATTCTGGCTCCATGATTTTTGATATATATTTCCAAAAATAGGAACTAACATTTGGCACTTGATTAATATGTTAGTTCAAATAAATATTGTGCCAAAAGCATTAATGATGTAAATATTGATGGGGAATGCTGCATGTAAAACAAAAAATGAAACACCCAAGATCTAATCTATGGAGATGCTAGCACCGAGAGGGGAGTGTGTCTACATACCCTTGTTGACCAGAAGCCTTAACGATCTAATGATCGTGGTTGGCGAAGACGTACTTGTTGGGGAAAGTAGTAATTCATAAAAATCCTATGATCACGCAAGATCTATCTAGGAGATGCATGGCAACAAGCGGAAGTGTTTAGTAACACGGTTGATGTAGTCAAATGTCTTCACGATCCAACCGATCCAAGTACCGAACGTACGGCACCTCCGTGTTCATCACACGTTTAGCACGATGACGTCCCTCGTGCTCTTGATCCAGTTGAGGACGATGGAGAGTTCCGTCAGCATGATAGTGTGGCGACAGTGATGATGAATTACCGGCGCAGGGCTTCGCCTAAGCACTACGACGATATGACTGAGGTGTTAAACTATGGAGCGGGGGGAGCACTGCACATGGCTAAGAGATTGTCTGTTGTGCTTTTGGGTGCCCTCGTATATAAAGGAGGGAGGGAGGAGGCCGGTGGCCAGGAGGGGCACGCCTATAGGGGGAGTCCAACTAGGATTCCCATGCCTAGTTGGAGTCCCCTTCCTTTTCCAAGAGGGGAGGGAGGGAAGGAGTAAGAGAGCGAGAAGGAAAGAGGGGGGAGCCGCCCCCTCCCTAGTCCAATTCAGACCTGCCATGGGGGGGGGCACACTGCGGCCCTCCTCTCCTGTCCACTAAAGCCCATAAAGGCCCACTACTTCCCCGGGGTGTGCTACGTCTTGAGCTTGTGTTGGTTTTCCTTGAAGAGGAAAGGGTGATGCAGCACAGTAGCATAAGTATTTCCCTCAGTTTTTTAGAACCAAGGTATCAATCCAGTAGGAGGCTCCTCAAAAGTCCCACGCACCTAAACAAATAAACAAAGAACTCGCAACCAACGCGATAAAGGGGTTGTCAATCCCTTCACGGCCACTTGCGAAAGTGAGACCTAATAGAGATAATATGATAAGACAAATATATTTTTGGTATTTTATGATATAGATTGGAAAAGTAAAGATGCAAATAAAAGTAGATTGAAAGCTTATATGATAAAAGATAGACCCGGGGGCCATAGGTTTCACTAGAGGCTTCTCTCAAGATAGCATAAGTATTAAAGTGGGTGAACAAATTACTATCGAGCAATTGATAGAAAAGCGAATAATTATGATATTATCTAGGCATAATCATGTATATAGGCATCACGTCCGTGACAAGTAGACCGACTCCTGCCTGCATCTACTACTATTACTCCACACATCGACCGCTATCCAGCATGCATCTAGAGTATTAAGTTCATAAGAACAGAGTAACGCTTTAATAAAGATGACATGCTGTAGAGGGATAAACTCATGCAATATGATATAAACCCCATCTTTTTATCCTCGATGGAAACAATACAATATGTGCCTTGCTGCCCTTGCAGTCACTGGGAAAGGACACCGCAAGATTGAACCCAGAGCTAAGCACTTCTCCCATGAAAAGAAACATCAATCTAGTAGGCCAAACCAAACCGATAATTCTAAGAGACTTGCAAAGATAACTCAATCATACATAAAAGAATTCAGAGGAGATTCAAATATTTCTCATAGATAAACTTGATCATAAACCCACAATTCATCGGATCTCGACAAACACAGCGCAAAAAGAGTTACATCAAATAGATCTCCACAAGAGAGGGGGAGAACATGGTATTGAGATCCAAAAAGAGAGAAGAATCCATCTAGCTAATAACTATGGACCCGAAGGTCTGTGGTAAACTACTCACAACTCATTGGAAGGGCTATGGTGTTGATGTAGAAGCCCTCCATGGTCGATTCCCCCTCCGGCGGAGCGCCGACAAAGGCTCCAAGATGGGATCTCGCGGATACAGAAGGTTATGGTGGAGGAAATATTTCTTCGGTGGCTCCCTGGATGTTTTTGGGGTACGTGGGTATATATAGGAGGAAGAAGTACGTCGGTGGCCACCCGAGGGGCCCATGAGATAGGGGGCGCACCCTGTAGGGGTGGGCGCGCCCTCCACCCTCGTGGCCGCCTCGGCTGCTTCTTGGCTTGCACTCCAAGTCCTTTGGATCATGTTTGTTCCAAAAATCTCGTTCCCAAAGAATTCATTCCGTTTGGACAACGTTTGATATTCCTTTTCTTCGAAATACTGAAATAGGCAAAAAAACAGCAATACGGGCTGGGCCTCCGGTTAGTAGGTTAGTCCCAAAAATGATATAAATGTGTAAAATAAAGCCCATAAACATCCAAAATATGTAATATAATAGCATGGAACAATCAATAATTATATACGTTGGAGACATATCAAGCATCCCCAAGCTTAATTCCCGCTCGTCCTCGAGTAGGTAAATGATAAAAACAGAATTCTGCATGTGGAATGCTACCTAGCATAATTCTCAATCTATTTCTCTTTATTCTGGCATACTAATAAAAGTTCATATTGACATATTGACATAAGAAATAGTAATACTTCAAGCATACTAATAAAAGTAATCATCTCTTCTCAAAATAACATGGCTAAAGAAAGTTCATCCCTACAAAATCATATAGTTAGGTTGTGCTTCATTTTTGTCACACAAAACTGTTCCCAAATTCTACACCCTCGATGACAAGCCAAGCAATTATTTCGTACTTAAATAATCTCAATTTTTTTCAACTTTCATGGAATACATGAGTGTGAGCCTTGGATATAGCACTATGGGTGGAATAGAATAATGATGGGGATTTAGTGGAGAAGACAAAAAAGGAGAAAGTCTCACATTGACGAGGATAATCAACGGGCTATGGAGATGCCCATCAATTGATGTCAACATGAGGAGTAGGGATTGCCATGCAACGGATGCACTAGAGCTATAAATGTATGAAAGCTCAACAAAAGAAACTAGTGGGTATGCATCCAACTTGCTTGCTCACGAAAACCTGGGCCATTTGAGGAAGCCCATCATAGGAATATACAAGCCAAGTTCTATAATGAAAAATTCCCACTAGTATATGAAAGTGACAACATATGAGACTCACTATATGAAGAACATGGTGCTACTTTGAAGCACAAGTGTGGAAAAGGGATAGTAACATTGCCCCCTTTTTTATTTTATTCTTTTATTCTTTTTTCTTTGGCCTTTTTTTTCTTTTGCCTTTCTTTTTTTTCTTTGGCCTTTCTTTTTTTTCTTTGGCCTTCCTTTTTTTTCTTTGGGGACAATGCTCTAATAATGATGATCATCACACTTCTATATATTTACAACTCATGAATTACAACTCGAAACTAGAACAAGATATGACTCTATATGAATGCCTCCGGCGGTGTACCAAGATGGGCAATGAATCAAGAGTGACATGTATGAAAATTTATGCATGATGGCTTTGTCACAAATACGATGTCAACTACATGATCATGCAAGGAAATATGACAATAGTAATGTGTGTCATGATGAAAAATGGAACGGTGGAAAGTTGCATGGCAATATATCTTGGAATGGCTATGGAAATGCCATAAATAGGTAGGTATGGTGGCTGTTTTGAGGAAGATATAAGGAGGTTTATGTGTGATAGAGTGTATCATATCACAGGGTTTGGATGCACCGACGAAGTTTGCACAACCTCGCAAGGTGAGAAAGGGCAATGCACGGTACCTAAGAGGCTAGCAATGATGGAAAGGTAAAAGTGCGTATAATCCATGAACTCAACATTAGTCAAAAGAACTCATATACTTATTGGAAAAATTTACAAGTCATCAAAAACCAAGCACTACGCGCATGCTCCTAGAGGGATAGATTTTTAGGAAAAGACCATCGCTCGTCCCCGACCGCCACTCATAAGGATGCACAATCCAAGGACACTTCATGTTTCAAATTTGTTACACAACTTTAACCATACGTGCCTGCTACGGGACATGCTAACTTCAACACAAGTATTCTTTAAATTCATAATCACCCAACTAGCATGACTTTAATATCACTACCTCCATATCTCAAAACAATTATCAAGTATCAAATTGATCATAGCATCCAATTCACTTCCTATGATAGTTTTTATTATACCCAACTTGGATGCCTACGATTCTAGGACCAATATTATAACCATAGCAAATACCATGCTGTTCTAAAAGACTCTAAAAATAATATAAGTGAAGCATGAGAGATCTACAATTTCTTCAAAATTAATCCACCGTCGTGCTCTAAAAGATATAAGTGAAGCACTAGAGCAAGAACTATCTAGCTCAAAAGATATAAGTGAAGCACATAGAGTATTCTAATAAATTTCTATCAAGTAGGCTTCTCCCAAAAGGTGTGTGCATCAAGGATGATTGTGGTAAAGTAAAAAAGCAAAGAATAATATCATACACGACACTCCAAGTAAAACACATATCATGTGGCGAATAAAAATATAGCTCCAAGTAAAGTTACCAAAGAACGAGGACGAAAGAGGGGATGCCTTCCCGGGGCATCCCCAAGCTTAGGCTTTTGGCTATTCTTCAATACCTTGGGGTGCCATGGGCATCCCCAAGCTTAGGATTTTGCCAGTACTTATTCCATAGTCCATCAAATCTTTACCCAAAACTTGAAAACTTCACAACACAAAACTCAACAGGAAATGTCATAAGCTCCATTAGTGAAAGAAATCAAAACCACCACATAAGGTACTGTAATTAACTCATTCTTTGTTTATATTGGTGTTAAACCTACTGTATTCCAAGTTCTCTATGGTTCATACCACTTAATACTAGCCATAGATGCATCAAAATAAGCAAACAACAGACGAAAGGCAGATCTGTCAAAAACAGAACAGTCTGTAGCAATCTGTAACTAACACAAACTTATGGAACTTGAAAAATCCTACCAAAATAGGAAGTCCTAGGAAATTTGTCTATTGATCTACAGAAAAAACAATCAACACAAAACCACGTTTCTGTGATTTATTCTATTTTTTCTCGTGAGCGCAAAGTTTCTGTTTTTCAGAAGAATCAAATTAACTCAAACCATAGGTTATCCTATAGATTCTACTTGGCACAAACACTAAATAAAACATGAGAACACATCTAAACAGAAACTATAAGCAAAATTTATTACTAAATAGGAACAAAAACAAAGAACATCAAGAAAATTGGGTTGCCTCCCACCTAGCGCTATCGTTTAACGCCCCTAGCTAGGCATAAAAGCGAAGATAGATCTAACTAGTGCCATCTTTGCCACTTGATTCATAAGTAGCTCGCAAGATAGATTCATAAGGTAATTTAATCTTCTTTCTTGGAAAGTTCTCCATGCCTTTCCTTAATAGAAATTGGAATCTAATATTCCCTTCTTTCATATCAATAATGGCGCCAATCATTCTAAGGAAAGGTCTACCAAGAATAATAGGGCAAGAAAGATTGCAATCTATATCAAGAACGATAAAATCAACAGGCACCAAGTTTCTATTAGCAACAATAAGGACATCACTGACTATTCCCATTGGCTTTTTAATGGTGGAAACCGCGAGGTGCAAATTTAAAGAGCAATCATCAAGATCATGGAAACCTAGAATATCACATAAAGTTTTCGGAATCGTGGAAACACTAGCACCAAAATCACACAAAGCAAAACACTCATGATCTTTAATTTTAATCTTTATAGTAGGTTCCCACTCATAATTAAGTTTTCTAGGTATAGAAACTTCCAAATTAAGTTTTTCATAAAAAGATTGCATCAAGGCATCAACGATATGTTTGGTAAAAGCTTTATGTTGACTATAAGCACAAGGAAAATTCACAACAGATTGCAACAAGGAAATACAACTTTCTAAAGAACAATAATCATAATCAAATTCCTTGAAATCCGAGATAGTGGGTTCAATGCTATTTAAAGTCATGACCTCTTCAATCCCACTTTTACCAAATTTAGCATCAAGATCTAAAAACTCCGAATTATTGGGATGCCTTCTAACTAAAGTTGACTCATCTCCAGTCCCATTATTATTAAGATTCATATTTCAAAACAAAGATCTAATATGGGACACATCAATAACTTTAAGATCTTTATCATTATTTTCATGGAAACTAGAAGAACACGCTTTTACAAAGCAATCTTTCATAGCACGCAATCTAGCGGTTCTTTCTTTGCACTCGTCAATGGACACTCTCATTGCTTTGAGAGACTCATTGATATCATGCTTAGGGGAAGTAGATCTAAGTTTAAGAGAATCAAGCTCAAGCGAAAGTCTATCAACGTTCCTATCCAAATCATCAACATTGAGCAATTTTTCTTCAAGCAAGGCATTACAATTATTTTGAGAGACCATAAAATCTTTCACACTATTTTCAAAATCAGAGGGCATCTTATTAAAATTACCAGAAGAATTATTGTAGGAATTTCCATAATTATTAGAGGAATTGCTAGGGAACGGTTTAGGATTAATGTTTCCTCTATAAGCATTGTTTCCAAAATTATTCCTACCAAAAAAATTTACATCCATAGATTCATTATTATTCTCAATCAAGGTAGATAAAGGCATATCATTGGGATCAATAGAAGAACTCTTAGTAGCAAACAATCTCATAAGCTCATCCATCTTTCAACTCAAAACATTAATTTTTTTTATAGCATGCACTTTTTTACTAGTAGATCGTTCGGTGTGCCATTGAGAATAATTAGCCATAATATTATCAAGAAGTTTTCTAGCATCTCCTAAAGTGATTTCCATAAGCGTGCCTCCGCCGGCCGAATCTAAAAGATTTCTAGAAGAAAAATTCAATCCGGCATAAAAGTTTTGTATGATCATCAATAAATTCAAACCATGAGTAGGGCAATTGCGAATCATTAATTTCATTCTTTCCCAAGATTGGGAAACATGCTCACGATCAAGTTGTTTAAAATTCATGATATCGTTCCTAAGGGAGATGATCCTAGCGGGAGGAAAATACTTAGAGATAAAAGCATCTTTGCACTTATTCAAAGAAACAATACTATTTTTAGGCAAAGACGAAAACCAAACTTTAGCACTATCTCTAAGTGAAAACGAAAATAACTTCAATTTAACAATATCATTATCCGTATTTTTTTTCTTTTGCATCTCACACAAATCAACAAAGTTGTTTAGATGGGTAGCAACATCTTCATTAGGAAGGCCGGAGAATTGATCTTTCATAACAAGATACAGCAAAGCAACATTGATTTCACAAGACTCAACATCATTAAGAGGAGCAATCGGAGTACTAAGGAAATCATTATTATTGGTTTTGGAGAAATCACACAATTTGGTATTATCTTGCGCCATGGCGACAAGTAATCCAACACACAAGCAAACAGAAAAAGGCAAGCGAAAGAGAGAGTAACAAGAAGGCAAGCGGAAAAGAGAGGAGATTGGGAAAGAGAGGGCAAATAAAACGGCAAGGGTGAAGTGGGGGAGAGGAAAACGAGAGGAAATGGAAAATAATGTAAATGCGAGGGAGATGAGTTTGTGATGGGTACTTGGCATGTCTTGACTTAAGCGAAGACCTCCCCGGCAACAGCGCCAGAAATCCTTCTTTCTACGTCTTGAGCTTGCGTTGGTTTTCCTTGAAGAGGAAAGGGTGATGCAGCACAGTAGCGTAAGTATTTCCCTTAGTTTTTGAGAACCAAGGTATCAATCCAGTAGGAGGCTCCTCAAAAGTCCCACACACCTACACAAACAAACAAAGAACTCGCAACCAACGCGATAAAGGGGTTGTCAATCCCTTCACTGCCACTTGCGAAAGTGAGATCTGATAGAGATAATATGATAAGATAAATATTTTTTTGGTATTTTATGATATAGATCGGAAAAGTAAAGATGCAAATAAAAGTAGATTGAAAGCTTATATGATAAACGATAGACCCGGGGACCATAGGTTTCACTAGAGGCTTCTCTCATGATAGCATAAGTATTACGGTGGGTGAACAAATTACTGTCCAGCAATTGATAGAAAAGTGAATAATTATGAGATTATCTAGGCATGATAATGTATATAGGCATATCTACTACTATTACTCCACACATCGACCTATATCCAGCATGCATCTAGAGTATTAAGTTCATAAGAACAGAGTAACGCTTTAATAAAGATGACATGATGTAGAGGGATAAACTCATGCAATATGATATAAACCCCATCTTTTTATCCTCGATGGCAACAATACAATACGTGCCTTGCTACCCCTGCTGTCACTAGGAAAGGACACTGCAAGATTGAACCCAAAGCTAACACGTTCTCCCATGGCAAGAAAGATCAATCTAGTAGGCCAAACCAAACCGATAATTCAAAGAGACTTGCAAAGATAACTCAATCATACATAAAAGAATTCAGAGGATATTCAAATATTTCTCATAGATAAACTTGATCATAAACCCACAATTCATCGGATCTCGACAAACACACCGCAAAGAGAGTTACATCGAGTAGATCTCCACAAGAGAGGGGGAGAACATGGTATTGAGATCCAAAAAGAGAGAAGAAGACATCTAGCTAATAACTAAGGACACAAAGGTCTGTGGTAAACTACTCACAACTCATCGGAAGGGCTATGGTGTTGATGTAGAAGCCCTCCATGGTTGATTGCCCCTCCGGCGGAGCGCCGACGAAGGCACTAAGATGGGATCATGGCTCCCCAAAAGGTTATGGTGGAGGAAATATTTCTTAGGTGGCTCCTCGGATGTTTTCGGGGTACGTGGGTATATATAGGAGGAAGAAGTACGTCGGTGGCCACCCGAGGGGCCCACGAGATAGGCGGCGTGCCCTGTAGGGGTGGGCGCGCCCTCCACCCTCGTGGCCGCCTCGGCTGCTTCTTGTCTGGCACTCCAAGTCCTCTGGATCATGTTTGTTCCAAAAATCACGTTCCCGAAGGTTTCATTCCGTTTGGACTCCGTTTGATATTCCTTTTCTTCGAAATACTAAAATAGGCCAAAAAAACAGCAATACGGGCTGGGCCTCCGGTTAGTAGGTTAGTCCCAAAAATGATATAACTGTATAAAATAAAGCCTATAAACATCCAATACAGGTAATATAATAGCATTGAAGAATAAAAAATTATAGATACGTTGGAGACGTATCAGGGTGTTGCGGTAACCTCCCGGTACTCCAAAAAATTCTGAACTCTTCCGAAACCTTTCCGGTGTCCGAACATAACCTTCCAATATATCCTTTTTTATGTCTCGACCATTTTGAGACTCATCGTCATGTCCGTGACCTCATCCGGGACTCCGTACGAACATCGGTCATCAAATCACATAACTCATAATACAAATCATCAACCAACGTTAAGCGTGCGGACCCTAAGAGTTCGAGAACTATGTAGACATGATCGATACCTATCTCCGATCAATAAAAAATAGCGGAACCTCGATGCTCATATTGGCTCCTACATATTCTACGAAGATCTTTAGCGGTCAAATCGCACAACAACATACGTTGTTCCCTTTGTCATCGGTATGTTACTTGCCCGAGATTCGAACATCGATATCATCATACCTAGTTCAATCTCGTTACCGGCAAGTCTCTTTACTCTTTTTGTAATGCTTCATCCTGCAACTAACTCATTAGTCATGATGCTTGCAAGGCTTATAGTGATGAGCATTACCGAGAGGGCCCAGAGATACCTCTCTGATACATGGAGTGACAAATCCTAATCTTGATCTACGCCAACCCAACAAACACCTTCAGAGACACCTGTAGAGCATCTTTATAATCACCCAGTTACGTTGTGACGTTTGATAGCACACAAGGTGTTCCTCCGGTATTCGGGAGTTGCATAATCTCATAGTCAGAGGAACATGTATAAGTCATGAAGAAAGCAATGGCAATAAAACTTATCGATCATTATGCTAAGCTAACGGATGGGTCTTGTCCATCACATCATTCTCTAATGATGTGATCCCATTCATCAAATGACAACACATGTCTATGGCCAGGAAACATAACCATCTTTGATTAACGAGCTAGTCAAGTAGAGGCATACTAGGGATACTTTGTTTTGTCTATGTATTCACACATGTACTAAGTTTCCTGTTAATACAATTCTAGCATGAATAATAAACATTTATCATGATATAAGGAAATATAAATAACAACTTTATTTTTTCCTCTAGGGCATATTTCTGTCAGTCTTCTATTTGCACCAGAGTCAATAATCTAGTTCACATCGCCATGTGATTTAACACCAATAGCTCACATGTGTATGTGATTAACACCCAAAGGGTTTACTAGAGTCAATACTCTAGTTCACATGGCTATGTGATTATCAACCAAATAGTACTAAGGTGTGATCATGTTTTGCTTATGAGAGAAGTTTAGTCACCGTGCCTGCTAAATAGAGCCATATGTATTTTGCAAAATTTCTATGTCTATAATGCGCTGCATGGAGATACTCTAGCTAATTGCTCCCACTTTCAATATGTATCCAGATTGAGACTCAGAGTAATCTGGATTGGTGTAAAGCTTACATCGATGTAAATCTTTATGACGAATTCTTTATCACCTCCATAATTGAGAAATACTTTCTTAGTCCTTTAGGTAACTAAGGATAATTTTGACTGCTATATAGTGATCCAATCCTGGATCACTATCGTACCCCCTTGCCAAACTGGTCTGGTACATAGCATGGCATACTTTATAGAACCCATGACTGAGGCATAGGAATGACTTTCATTCTCTTTCTATCTTCTGCCGTGGTCGAGCTTTGAGTCTTACTCAACTTTACACCTTGTAATACAGGAAAGAACTCCTTCTTTGACTGATCCATTTTGAACTCTTTCAAAAGAAATTCAAGGTATGTACTCACTGAAAAATCTTATCAAGCGTCTTGATCTATCTCTATAGATCTTGATGCCCAATATGTAAGCAACTTCACCGAAGTCTTTCTTTGAAAATATCCTTTATGCTTTCGAGAAAATTCTACATCATTTCCGATCAACAATATGTCATTCACATATACTTATCAGAAAGGCTATAGTGCTCCCACTCACTTTCTTGTAAATACAGGCTGCACCACAAGTGTGTATGAAACTTTATGCTTTGACCAACTCATCAAAGCGTATATTCCAACTATGAGATGATTGCACCAGTCTATAGATGGATCGCTGGAGCTTACACACCTTGTTAGTACCTTTAGGATCAACAAAACCTTCTGGTTGCATCATATACAACTCTTCTTTAAGAAATGTCCATTTAAGGAATGGAGTTTTGACATCCATTTGCCAGATTTCATAAAATATGGCAATTGCTAACATGATTCGTATGGATTTAAGCATCGCTACAGTTGAGAAAATCTCATTGTAGTCAACACCTTGAACTTGTAGAAAACCTTTTGCGACAAGTCGAGCTTTTATGATAGTAACACTACTATCAGCGTCCGTCTTCCTCTTGAAGATCCATTTATTTTCTATGGTTTGCTGTAACTCCCCGGATTCGATATGGCAGGTGTCTGCCAGTT
Source organism: Triticum aestivum (assembly GCF_018294505.1). NCBI lineage: Eukaryota > Viridiplantae > Streptophyta > Magnoliopsida > Poales > Poaceae > Triticum > Triticum aestivum. The sequence continues at coordinate 90,522,126 of NC_057810.1, forward strand.
ATTCATCATCATTGCCATGTCATTTGCTTGCGTGTTGCATTTTATCATGTCATCATGTGCATTACATTGCATACGTGTTCGTCTCATGCATCCGAGCATTTTCCCCGTTGTCCGTTTTGCAATCCGACACTCCTATGTCCTCCAGCGTTCCCCTTTTGTCTCCTGTTGTGAGCGGGTGTTAAACAATCTCGGAATAGATCGAGGTTTGCCAAGCGGCCTTGGTATAGCACCGATAGACCGTCTGTCAAGTTTCGTGCCATTTGGAGTCCGTTTGATACTCCAACGGTTAACCGCGTAGCCCGAAACCCCTCTCGCTTTGCAGCCCAACCCCTCTTCACCATGGCACAATAACCCATCCAAAACACCTCCATGCTCTCGGTCGTTCGATCACGATCATGTGGGTGAAAACCGCACCTCATTTGGAGTCTCCTAGCTCCCTCTATCTATAAATATGTGCCCCTCCCCGATTTTTCCACAGATGAACCCTAGCCCCTTCTCCACCGCGCCGCCGGACATGTCCATCCGCGCCGGACATATCCGTCGGACACGTCGTGCGGACCAATGGCGAGTCGCCACGTCATCACCGCCGCCTCCAGCGCCAATCCCCGCCGGCCACCTCACCCTCTCTCTCCTCTCCCCACCGCGCGGCCCGCGGGACCCGGATCGGGAACGCGCGAGCCCGCGCCGCCGCCGCTGTCCGCCCGTTCGGCCCGCGCCTCCGAGCCTCCCGGCCCATGCCCTGGGCTCCACCCCGCGCCCTCCGCCGCCATTCGCCGGGGCGAGCGCCGCCTCGAGTCGCCGTCGCGTCCCCGCCGCCCGCGCCCGCTTCCCTCCGCCCGCGCCGCCACCCGGGAGCCGAGCGCCGTCCGCGAGATCCCCACCGTGCCTCACCGCGCCGCCTTGCCGGCCGGATCCCCGCTGCCGCCCGCGACTCCCCGCTGCTCGCAGCCGACCGCCGCTGCCGGCCCTGCCGAGCTCCTCCGCCCTCCGTCGCCAGCGCCCGTCATCCCGTGCCCTCGCCGCCCCCTCGCCCCTCCAACTCTGGTCGCCGCCCTCGCTGGAGTTCGCCCTCGCCGGAGCTCCGGCCAGATCCGAGGGAGTGGATCAGATCCACCACTCCCTCCATCCAAACGCGCCTCCCCCACACCCGGATCTCCTCGTCCCGCAGGTCCTCGTCCCGGGTTGATTTTTCGCGAGGGTATATTTCTGCTGTTCCTAAAATAATTGCATTCTGGTCCATACTTTGACATGCCATAACTTGTTGCATACTGCTCCGTTACATGAATATAATATGTCAAAATGTTCATCATGAGATGCTCTACATTTCATTACATTGTGTCATGCTTGTTTGAGATTATCTTGATGCCCGAATCGTCGTTGCAAGAGTGCTATATGATGTTAACTGTTGTCTGTTATCAGAACTTGATGATTTGTCTTTTTCGTTGCATTTTGTGTGTGCATCCTATGAGCATGAGCTCTACATGTGTTTTGAGCTACATCATGCCATCTTTACAGGGGTGCAATCCATGTATTTTGGTGAGTTCTGTAGTGAGTGCATCAAGCTTGTTAAGTAGGGTACTTGTTGTTACTGTTTTGCTAGGCTGAATCTGTTATTTCGTGATGCTATGTGAACCTGCTGCTACAAGTCATTCTATGCATAATATGGAGATGTTCAATAAGGATGTTTTGTTATACATGTCATGCTCTATCCATCCATGCCCCTGGTTGCATTTATAGCCTGCTGTAGCTTGTTGTAATCTTGCTCTCGAATTGCTAAATAATGTTGATGTCAGCCTGTTAACTTTAAGTTTAGTTTTGCCATGTGATTTGCTAGTCCTCCATGCACCCTATGAACTTGCTCTTGCCATGATTAGCTTCACAAACATGTATTCTTACTGTTGCTCACCTTGTCATGCCATGTATTGCTCTGTGCTGATTGGTACAAGCTCACCAACATGCCTACTTATTGTTGTTCCTGCCATGTATGAATCTGTCATATCATTTGCTATGTTTGCATGGGTGCCATCATATCTTCTGTTCCTTTTTTGGCTCATGGTCAGTAAAGTACTTTTGATCTATGCATTTAGTAGTAGCATTCCATGCCTTTTTTTGCCATGATAATGTCCTGTAGCATGTTGTTTGATAGCTCTAAACATTGCAACCTGATTTTATTTCTGCAAAGTCTGAAACTGTTATTATTTGCAATCTTGCCATGTATGTTTGAGCATGTTCTATTGTTTTCTGGAGATAGCTTAGTGTTCATGTTTTGTCATGATGTACCTGTACATCATGCCCATGCCTTTTTTCTTATGTTGAGGTGATGTAGCATGTTGTTTTGATGCTTGCAATATGCCTAGTTGCTGTTTTGGACAGCTTGTCCTTTAAACTTATATAACATGTATGTGTTGAACCGTTGCTCCGTTTTGAGTGTGCTCTATATGAATTTTGCTTGATTTTGCATGTAGTTTCATATTATCATGTTGCATCCTTGTTTTGAGGTGTTTTCTTGATGTTTGTATGTATTTTACATCAATGCCATGTTTAACTTGTTTTGCTCAAATCTTTTAGGCCGTAGCTCCGAATTAAATGAACTTTATATGTAACTTGACTAGAATCTCGTGTAGATCACCGAAGAAGAGTTCCTCTTAAATCTTGTCCATTGTGTCATGCTTGTTTGAGATCATTTTGATGCCCGAATCATCGTTGCAAGAGTGCTATATGATGTTAACTGCTGTTTGTTATCAAAACTTGATGATTTGTCTTTTTCGTTGCATTTTGTGTGTGCATCCTGTGAGCATGAGCTCTACATGTGTTTTGAGATACATCATGCCATCTTTACAGGGGTTCAATCTATGTATTTTGGTGAGTCTTGTAGTGAGTGCATCAAGCTTGTTAAGGTGGGTACTTGTTGTTATTGTTTTGCTAGGCTGAATCTGTTATTTCGTGATGCTATGTGAACCTGCTTCTACAAGTCATTCTATGCATAATATCTAGATGTTCACTAAGGATGTTTTGTTATACATGTCATGCTCTATCCATCCATGCCCCTGATTGCATTTATAGCCTGTTGTAGCTTGTTGTAATCTTGCTCTCGAATTGCTAAATAATGTTGCTGTCAGCCTGTTAACTTTAAGTTCAGTTTTGCCATGTGATTTGCTAGTGCTCCATGCACCCTATGAACTTGCTCTTGCCATTCTTAGCTTCACAAACATGTATTCTTACTGTTGCTCACCTTTTCATGCCATGTATTGCTCTGTGGTGAGTGTTACAAGCTCACAAACATGCCTACTTATTGTTGTTCCTGCCATGTATGAATCTGTCATATCATTTGCTATGTTTGCATGGGTGGCATGATATGTTGTGCTCCTTTTTGGATCATGGTCAGTAAAGGACTTTTGTTCTATGCATTTAGTAGTAGCATGCCATGCCTTTGTTTGCAATGATAAGTTCCTGCAGCATGTTGTTTCATAGCTCCAAACATTGCAACCTGATGTTATTTTTTCAAAGTCTGAAACTGTCATTATTTGCAATCTTGCCATGTCTTTTTGAGCATGTTCTAGTGTTTTCTGGAGATAGCTCAGTGTTCATGTTTTGTCATGATGTACTTGTAAATCATGCCCATGCCTTTTTTTCTTATCTTCAGGTGATGTAGCATGTTGTTTTGATGCTTGCAATATGCCTAGTTGCTGTTTTGGATAGCTTGTCCTTTAAACTTGTATAGCATGTATGTGTTGAACCGTTGCTCCGTTTTGAGTGTGCTCTATATGAAACTTGCTTGATTTTGCATGTAGTTTCTTATTATCATGTTGCATCCTTGTTTTGAGGTGTTTGCTTGATGTTTGTATGCAGCTTACATCAATGCCATGTTTAACTTGTTTTGCTCATATCTTCTAGGCCGTAGCTCCGAATTAAATGAACTTTATACGTAACTTGACTAGAATCTCGTGTAGATCATATTGGTGCATCTTAACTTGCTATTTAACAACTTCAACATAAGGTTTAGTCAGATCTGGACCAATTTCAAAATTTGCATATGAGGACTTACCAGATTATTATATGTTGTTCCCGGCCTCATTTAAACTTGCCTTGATGTGTTGCTCCTGTTTGCGTCATCTCTTGCCATGAGTAGCTTCATCTAGCTTTGTCATGCATCATACTTTGTTGAGCATCATGCCTTGTTTATGTGTGGTGTGTTTACCATGTTGTGTGCTTCTTCTCGATAGTTCCAGTTAAATTGCGATCGTGAGGATTCGTTCGTCTACGCTTGGTTCATCTTCGTGGCTTCATCTTCTTGATGGACTCATTCTTCTTCCTAGCAGGATTTTAGGCAAGATGACCGCTACCCTGGATCTCACTACTATCATTGCTATGCTAGTTGCTTCGTTCTATCGCTTTGTTGTGCTACCTATCACTTGCTCTTCAAGCCTCCCAATTTGCCATGTCAGCCTCTAACCTTTTCACCCTTCCTAGCAAACCGTTGCTTGGCTATGTTACCGCTTTTGCTCAGCCCCTCTTATAGCGTTGTTAGTTGTAGGTGAAGTTGAAGATTGCTCCATGGTGGACAGTATTATGTTGGGATATCACAATATCTCTTATTTAATTAATGCATCTATATACTTGGTAAAGGGTGGAAGACTCGGCCTTATGCCTGGTGTTTTGTTCCACTCTTGCCGCCCTAGTTTCCGTCATACCGGTGTTATGTTCCCGGATTTTGCGTTCCTTACGCGGTTGGGTGATTTATGGGATCCCCTTGACAGTTCGCTTTGAATAAAACTCCTCCAGCAAGGCCCAACCTTGGTTTTACCATTTTCCTTACCTAGCCGTTTTTCCCTTGGGTTTCCGGAGCCCAAGGGTCACCTTTATTTTAGCCCGCCCCGGGCCAATGCTTGTCTAAGTGTTGGTCCAAACCGAGCGATGTCCAGCGCCCCCTAGGCAACCAGGGTCTATGCCAACCCGTCCTCTTGCTCATCCGGTGTGCCCTGAGAACGAGATATGTGAAGCTCCTATCGGGATTTGTCGGCACATCCGGGAGGCTTTGCTGGTCTTGTTTTACCATCGTCGAAATGTCTTGTAAACCGGGATTCCGAGTCTGATCGGGTCTTCCTGGGAGAAGGTATATCCTTCGTTGATCGTGAGAGCTTATCATGGGCTAAGTTGGGACACCCCTGTAGGGTATAAACTTCTGAAAGCCGTGCCCGCGGTTATGTTGCAGATGGAAATTTGTTAATGTCCGGTTGTAGATAACTTGACACCAGATCCGAATCAAAACGCGTCAATGGTGTGTGTAGCCGTGATGGTCTCTTTTTGGCGGAGTCCGGGAAGTGAACATGGTTTTGGGTTATGTTTGACGTAAGTAGGAGTTCAGGATCACTTCTTGATCATTGATAGCTTCACGACCGTTCCATTTGCTCTCTTCTCACTCTTATTTGCGTATGTTAGCCACCATATATGCTTAATCGCTGCTGCAACCTCACCACTTTACCCCTTCCTTTCCCATTAAGCTTTGCTAGTCTTGATACCCATGGTAATGGGATTGCTGAGTCCTAGTGGCTCACAGATTACCACAACAACAGTTGCAGGTACAGGTTATGCGATGTTCAAGATACGAGAGCGATGCTTGCTTGTTTTGGAGTTCTTCTTCTGCTTCTTCTTTGATTAGGGGATAGGTTCCAGGTTGGCAGCCTGAGCTAGCAGGGTGGATGTCGTTTGAGTTTCTGTTTGTGTTTCATCCATAGCCGGATGATGCTCTTATGTATGTTGTATTGTTGTATTCTTGTGGCATTGTATGCCTTTTGTATGTATCCCCATCTCTTATGTAATGTTGATGTAATGATATCCACCTTGCAAAAGCGTCTTCAAGATGCGCTTCTATCCTTGGTGGGACCTTCGAGTTCCTTTAGGATAGGGTTGCATCTTGGGCGTGACATTTGCCGATCATGAGGCAAGTCCACCAAAGTCCACAATTTGTTCTCTTACATGGGTCCCATCTCAGATTTCATGGCGTCAAGCCATTTCATGGAATCTGGGCTCATCATCGCTTCCTCATAGTTTGTAGGTTCATCATGGTCTAGTAACATGACTTCCAGAATAGGATTACCGTACCACTCTGGTGCGGACCGTACTCTGGTTGACCTACGAGGTTCGGTAGTAACTTGATCTGAACTTTCATGATCATCATCATTAGCTTCTTCACTAATTGGTGTAGGAATAACTGGAACTAATTTCTGTGATGAACTACTTTCCATTTTGGGAGAAGGAACAATTACCTCATCAAGTTCTATTTTCCTCCCACTCACTTCTTTCGAGAGAAACTCCTTCTCTAGAAAAGATCCATTCTTAGCAACAAATATCTTAACTTTGGCTATGTGATAGAAGGTGTACCATCACTTTCTTTTGGGTATCCTATGAAGACACGTTTCTCTGATTTGGGCTCGAGTTTATCAGGTTGAAGCTTTTTCACATAAGTATCGCAGCCCCAAACTTTAAGAAACAACATCTTAAATTTGTTGCCAAACCACATTTCATACGGTGTCGTCTCAATGGATTTTGAGGGTGCCCTATTTGACGTGAATGCATCTGTCTCTAATGCATAATCCCAAAACAATAGTGGTAAATCAGTAAGAGACATCATAGATCGCAGCACTTCTAATAAAGTGCGGTTACGACGTTCGGATACACCATTACGCTGTGGTGTTCCAGGTGGCGTGAGCTGTGAAACTATTCCACATTGTTTTAAATGAAGGCCAAACTCATAACTCAAATATTCTTCTCCACGATCAGATCGTAGAAACTTTATTTTCTTGTTACGATGATTCTCTAGTTCACTCTAAATTCTTTGAACTTTTCAAATGTTTCAGACTTGTGTTTCATTAAGTAGATATACCCATATCTTCTTAAATCGTCTGTGAAGGTTAGAAAATAACGATACCCGCAACGAGCCTCAACACTCATCGGACTGCATCCATCGGTAAGTATTATTTCCAATAAGTCATTAGCTCATTTGGTGAGACCGAGTTGATTAGGGTTTCTGGCAGTGGCTATGTCAATGAACTCGGTGGCGCTGAATAGATCAAATTGGTGGGGCCGAGTTTCAATTTTAGGTTTAGGACATATGTGGAAATGAGAAAGTAGTTGAGGGCCTTGGAGCATATCACTAAGCACTTTGAGCAAGCAAGCCATTAAGCAATACCTCATCCCCTTTTAATAGTATTGGCTTTTCCTATGGACTCAATGTGATCTTGGATCACTAAAATGAAAATGTAGAGTCTTGAGCCTTTTCCAATGTTTGTCCTTAGCATCTTGTAGGGTTTCCACATACTCTTGTCCTGCCACTCCAATGTTGAACTCATCTGAAATATACAAGGTAGAAGTATTAGTCCAACAAGAGATATGTTGACATTAATTCCGAAAATCGCCCAGGGAGCACTTGTGCTTTCAATCTCCCCCTTTTTGGTAATTGACAACAACATACATCGAAGATTTAGATAAAGATATGAAGTAAAACAAGTAAAGCTTTGGAAGAACATGCAACATGCATTAGCTCCCCCTATAAGTATGCAATCATGTGAGGATAGATTATAAGAGTATGTGAAAGCATAAACATGTTAGAGCAAGCAATGAGTTACATGTATATTGGCTATATGCATCAGAGCAAATGATGTGAAGTGCAGAAAATATACCTACACGTTCATGAGACTTTCTTACAACCAATATGTACATTAGCAAGAGATTCTCACGCACATAGTGTGATGCATATACTTACCTCGTGGCCTTGAGCTAACTTTGGAAGAGATGAACCAGAGAAAACAGGGTTAGATAACACAGGAACATCTACTAAACAGGGCAAGAACAGGAAACCACAAAAGTACCAAGACTCGAATGACATGTAGTGAGTGAGCACTTAGTACTCTGGTTGGTTATAGACATGTCCCCAACGAATAAAGATATGCAATGAATTCCAAATATTTTCTTCCCTTAGATGTCATTATCCCCCTGAATCTGACGTTGGATAATGGGAGAAGATAGGGTAATAGAAAACCAGAGCAAAAGAAAAGAAAATGAAAAATAGCACAAGTCACAAAGAAACATCTTCTATTAACATGTCTTTCCCATCTTAAAGACATGTGGCTTCTCTCCTCTTTGAATACCAGGCATCTGGGAAAGCTATGATGTCTCTCTCTCTCCCATAGGGTCTCTTTTGCCCATAAGATAAGCTTTGATGTGATCTCTCTCTCCCCCTTTGAGATCAATTTCCAAGAAGGGATCTTCTGGAGTATAAGTCAAATAGGTTTGGTCCTTGAGTCGCATGACAAAGCAACATGTAGAATGTGATGTAGGTAGAGGATAAGAACCATTGAGTGGAGTTGGATTAGAAATGCAGGACGCAAATGGCAAAATGTTTCCACAGTGCTGAAATTGGTAACACCGAGTCCTTTTCTTTGGTGACACCGAGTTGTTTCCGGTCTGGCCGAAAAGAAATGATCGATGAGCCCAAGTTCAACACAGAGAAAGATTTTGTCATCTCAGCTCACTCGGCAAATAGGATCTCACAAAGATTTGTAGGGAATTAGGTAAAGGATTTGCAATGAATTAAATGCAGGGAATGTAGAACATAAAAGAGAAGAAATGAAATCTAGATGAAGTTTTGTTTAAAGGGGAAACAAACAAGCAAGAGACAAATGCAAGAACACTGAGAAACACTAGAGAACTTCATCTAGAACTGGTCGGCGACAAAGTCACCTATGTTAGAGTATATTGACTTAGGAGTCAAGTGAAGACACTTGATCATAGGTCATACTCATCGTTTCAGCACAAAATGGGGTAGCCACTTTTTGTTTAAGCATTTTGATGTATTCACATCTTGTTGAGTTGCTTTGACCCATGTCTTGGGGTAAAGCTTCTCGAAGATGGAATGACATACCTTGCTGGTGGTGTTGATCTTGATCATATAGTTGAGATTGTATAGGATGCTCAATATTGATGTAGTTCATCAAGAGTTGGGAGCACCGCTTGTATTTGGAGTTCATCTTCCTACATGGGTTAGTTTTGGAAGGAAAAGCACTTGTGTATCCAAAATGACAATCATGAAATTTTATACCAAATGAAATGTGATATATAAAAATTGTCAAAGGATATATTGAAGGGATTCATGCTTCCTTGTCTTCAACCACCATATTGTAGAGACTTGGAGATGTAGAGATTGCTTAGAATTTGATTGAGTTGCAATCTCATAGAATTTGGCTCATCCAAGTACCCACAAGGGTTAGATGACATGCAAGAGTACAAGTATATCCAAGACATATGATCATCATCATAAGAGAAACATCAAGGATTAGTCATAGAAAGGCTCATGCCTTGCATGCATCCAGATGGAGTTTCTACTCCAAGTTTGAGGAATCAATGATGTTCAATTCACCTCTCAAATGGCAAAATACTTTCTCATCAAGCGGTTTGGTGAATATATCCGCCAAATTTTTATCGATACGAACATGCTTAAGATTGATATCTCCCTCAACATGGTCTCGAATGAAATGATGTCAAACTTCAATATGCTTAGTTCAAGAATGTTGCACGGGATTATGAGCAATCTTAATAGCACTTTCATTATCACAAAGCAATGGAACATGTTTCACATATATCCCATAATCTTTAAGAGTTTGAGTCATCCAAAGTAATTGATCACAACATGAAGTGGCAGCTGATACGTCTCCAATGTATCTATAATTTATGAAGTATTCATGCCATGTTTACAATAGTTTTATATGATTTTCGTATGATTTGATTAGAACTAACCCGGACTGATGATGTTTTCAGCAGAACTATCGTGGTGTTTTTTTGTGCAGAAATAAAAGTTCTCAGAATGCGATGTAAATCAATGGATAATTTTTCTGGAAAATATAAAAATACTGGAACGAAGAGTTACCGGAGGGGAGTCCCATGGGCCCCACGAGGGTGGAGGGCGCGCCCAACCCCCTGGGGCGCGCCCCCTGCATTGTGGGGCCCCCGGACTTGTTCTCGATGCCAACCTCTCCCATAAATACCCAAACCTCCAGAAAATAACCTAGATCCGATGTTTCGCCGCCGCAAGCCTCTGTAGCCCCGAGAAATCAATCTAGGCCCTCTCTGGCACCCTGCCGGAGGGGCCATCATCAACGGAGGCCATGGGGAAGGAACTCGGAGGGGCCACCATCGACATGAAGGCCAAGGAACAGAGGTGGAACCTCTCCCCATCCAGGGGGAGGCCATGGAGGAGGAAGCACAAGGGGGATAACTTCTCCTCCTCTCTCTCGATGGCACCAGAGTGCCATCGGGAGGGGAATCATCACCGTGGTGATCGTCTTCATCAACACCATCATCATCACCACCCTCATATCTTTTACGCGGTCCACTCTCCCGCACCCCGTTGTAATCCCTACTTGAACATGGTGCTTTATGCCACATATTATGTCCAATGATGTGTTGCCATGCTATGATGTTTTCAGTAGATATCTTTTATCTTTGGGTTGATTGATGATCTAGATTGGTACGAGTTGTATGATTTATTTTGGTGTCATCCTATTGGGCCCTCCGTGTCGTGCAAGCGTGAGGGATTCCCACTGTAGGGTGTTGCAATATGTTCATGATTCGCTTATAGTGGGTTGCTTGAGTGATAGAAGCATAAACCCGAGTAAGGGGGTTGTGGCGTATGGGATAAAGGGGACTTGATGCTTTAAAGATATGGTTGGGTTTTACCTTAATGATCTTTAATTAGTAGTTGCAGATTCTTGCTAGAGTTCCAATCATAAGTGCATATGATCCAAGAAGAGAAAGTATGTTAGCTTATGCCTCTCCCTCATATAAAATTGCAATGACGACGACCGGTCTTGTTAACAATTCCCTAGGATAATTCCGCACACCGACCCATCATTATCCCACAATGTCTATTTATGATATTTAGTAATATATTCTAAATTTATGATAAAGGCGCCTACTTTTATATTTTAGCTCTCCGATATCATGCAAAGTTATCCTCTTCATACCCGCAACGTAGTTTTATTTCTCGTTGCTAGTTGGAAGCAAACGTTCGGTGTACGTAGAGTCGTATCAGTGCAAGATAGGACTTGAGAGAATACTGATCTTACCTTTAGATCCTTGTGGGTTCGACACTCCATACTTATCACTTCCACCTTTGGGAATTGCTACGATGATTCCCTGCACTTGGGGATTATGAAGCTCTTTTCTGGCGCCATTGCCGGGTAGCAATAGCGTGGGGTTGATATTCTCGTGTGTGCTTGTTTGCTTTCTTCACTAAGTAGATTTTGTTTTTACTTTTTGTTTCTGTTTAGTTGTGGGTGAAACATACGAAAAAAATAAAGAATGAAAATACAAAAAAAATTACTTGCTTCTCATGCCTAAAAAAGTTTTTCAAAAAGAGAAGTGATTGGAAAGTTATGCATTGAAGAAGTGAGGGTCGACCTTGAGCACTTGTGTTCATGTTCACGGAAACAATGTAGAATTTGTCATGGAAGATACCCTGTAAATAGTTATCCCCTTGTATATATCCATTGTACTATAAAAATATTGTGCCAAGCTTTGGTTTTAGGATGGTTAGATTGCTTGTTTACTATGTGCAGAACAAAAACAGAAACTTTGGCTGTAGCGCGTGATTTTACATTTTTTACAAGAAGGTCAAATGGGTCTGAAACGTTTTTAACATTACGTATGTACAAAATTTTCAAATTTTCATATTTATTTCATAATTTATGGAGTTACAGAAGTTTACTAAACTTCCAGATTACTACAGACTGTCATGTTTTTGACAGATTCTCTTTTTCACGTGTTGTTTGCTATTTTGATGAATCTATGGCTAGTATCGAGGGGTATGAACCATAGAGAAGTTTGAATACAGTAGGTTTAACACCAATATAAATAAAGAATGAGTTCATTACAGTACCTTAAAGTGGTAGATTGCTTTATTACACTAACGGATCTCACAAAGTTTTTGTTAAAGTTTTGTGTGGATGAAGTGTTCGAAGAACGTGGAGTTACCAATGTGAGAAGAATAAAGAGAGGCAAGAGTTCAAGCTTGTGGATGCCCATGGCACCCCGAGTAAATATTCCAAGGATACTCAAGCATCTAAGCTTGGGGATGCCCCGGTTGGCATCCCATCTTTCTTCTTCAATAATTATTGGTATACCTCGGTTTTTGTTTTGTTCGCATGATTTGTGTCCTTTGTGTTTTTATTTTTATTTAAGAACCATGCTAGTATTAGATACCCCTTCATTAATTTATAGAATACTTCATGTGCTTCACTTATATCTTTTAAGTATGATATTATAGAATTGCTCTTTGTGTTTCACTTAAGTCTTTTGAGTATGGTTTTATAGAATGCTTCGTGTGCTTGACTTATATCTTTTGAGCTTGGATATTGGTTAGACTATATTAATTTTAGTATGCTCCATGAACTTCACTTATATTTTTTGGAGTATGAATAATACTATCATCTAAAGTGGGCTTGGAAGAGTGTCAACTTTAGGAATTAGTGATCCCACTATTCCGAATGAGAAGAATTTTTCTTATGTGGAGAGTAGAAAAATTTCTATGCTTGTAGATCATGAAAATAATGCTTTATGTGATGGTTATATTGTTGAATTCATTCATTATGCTACTGAAAGTTATTATGAGGGAGGAATATATGCTTGTCGGAGTTGCAATAATATCAAGTTTCCTCTCTATGTGCTTAAAGTTTTGAAGTTATACTTGTTTTGGCTTCCTATGCTAGTTGATTCTTGTTCCTATAAATTATGTTATCACAAAATCCCTAGGCATAGGAAGTGGGTTAGATTTAAACGTGCTAGTCATATTCTTCATTATGCTCTCTTTATGTTTCAATTCTTATCTTTTATGTGAGCATCATTGAAATCATCATGCCTAGCTAAAAGGCATTAAAGAAAAGCGCTTGTTGGGAGACAACCCAATATTTACCCTTACTGTTTTTGTGTGTTTACATGATTAATATACTGTAGTAATCATGTTTTATAGCTTTAGTTTCAATAAAGTGCCAAGTAAGACGTTTGGGAAGACTTGGGTGAAAGTTAATGTGATCTTGCTGTAAAAAACAGAAACTTTGCGCTCACGAGATTAGCTGCCATATTTTTTACAGAAGAGTGATTTTGATTTGATTAGTTTTGCGGAACATTAATAGATAAATTCCTCACGTCCACCAATTTGTCTCATAATTTTTGGAGTAGCAGAAGTACGGTTGCTGTTCAGATCATTACAGACTGTTCTGTTTCTGACAGATTCTGTTCTCGTTGCATAGTTCGCTTTTTTTCTAGTTTCTATGGCTTATATTTCTCAATATAAATTGTAGAAATGTTATGGTACAGTAGGAATTGTGTGAGAACAATTATGAACCTTGTCTTTGACAGTACCAAAGTGAATGGTTTACTCTTTATCATACTAACCTATCTCACAAAGTTTTGTTAAGTTTTGTGTGATTGAAGTTTTCAAGCTTTGAGTGACATATCGATATGAGGAGAATAAGGTGTGTAAAGACCCTAAGATTGGGGATTCCCAAGGCAACCCAAGGTAATATTCAAGGAATACTCAAGCGCCTAATCTTGGGGATGCCCCGGAAGGCATCCCCTCTTTCGTCTTCAAAACTATCGGTATACCTTACTCGAAGCTACAATTTTATTCATCACATGATATGTGTTTTGCTTGGAGCGTATTTTCAATTTTACTTTATGTTTGAATAAAATCATTGGATCTGAAATCTTGAATGAAAAAGAATACTCAGTGTTCTTCACTTATATCTTTTGGAGTAGTTTGTCATTTACTCACGTGCTTCACGTATATCCTATGAGTAAATGGTTGAATTAATTGAATATCATGAATCTGAATTTACATATGTTTCATATTCTTATACCATGGGTAGTAATGAATTCACACAGAATAATTATAGGTAGTAAACTTATTGAAAGTTAGCAAACGCAGAATTGGTCACTTGAACAATTCATGAAAGAATATTGAAGGAAGAGAGATTTCACATATAAATATACTATCTTGGACATGTTTTTGTAATTGTGAGCACTCATTAAGAAATCACATGCTAAAAGGTTGATGTTGGACAATGAAGATAACGTAATGGGTTATGTCTTCTTATATTCGAAATGAAGTATAGTGGCATGGATCATGCAACATGCTGAGCTTGCCTTCCCCCCTCATGCTAGCCAAATTCTTTGCACCAAGTAGAGATACTACTTGTGCTTCCGAATATCCTTAAACCCTGTTTTGCCATGAGAGTCCACCATATCTACCTATGGATTGAGTAAGATCCTTCAAGTAAGTTGTCATTGTTGCATGCAATAAAAATTGCTCTCTAAATATGTATGATCTATTAGTGTGGATAAAATAAGCTTTATACGATCTTGTGATATGGAAGCAATAAAAGTGACGGACTGCATAATAAAGGTCCCAATCACAAGTGGCAATATAAAGTGACGTTCTTTCGCATTAAGATTTTGTGCATCCAACTATAAAAGCACATGACAACCTCTCCTTCCCTCTGCTAAGGGCCTATCTTTTATTCTTGTCTTATACCTTATACAAGAGTCATGGTGATCTTCACCTTTCCTTTTTTACATTTTATCCTATGGCAAACACATTGTGCTGGAAAGATCCTGATATATATATCCACTTGGATGTAGGTTTTCATAAACTAATATTGTCGACATTCCCTTGAGGTAAAAGGTTGGGAGGTGAAACTATAAGCCCCTATCTTTCTTTGTGTCTGATTAAAACTTTGAACCCATAAATATCACATGAGTGTTAGCAATTGTGAAAGATTAAATGATGTTGAGTATGTGGAGTTTGCTAAATCAAAGCTCTGACATAGACCCTTCCTGAAAATAAGATGAATTGAGATTGTTTGATGACTGAGAATATAGTTTGTTAGTTTCAAGAAAGTTTATGATCTATACTTTAGCATGTGAATAGTTTGTCATTTGATCATGAGAAGATTCATGAGTTGAGCTATTGTTATGATATATAATGATGCTAGAGAAAGTGATTGGAACTATCATTGATCAAACTTATGCACTTGCTAGCATTCACACTTCATAAATGATTCCTTTTATCATTTACCTACTCGAGGACGAGCAGGAACTAAGCTTGGGGATGCTAATACGTCTCCAACGTATCTATAATTTATGAAGTATTCATGCCATGTTTACAAAAGTTTTATATGATTTTGGTATGATTTGATTAGAACTAACACGGACTGACGCTGTTTTCAGCAGAACTATTGTGGTGTTGTTTTTGTGCAGAAATAAAAGTTCTCGGAATGCGAGGAAAATCAACGGAGAATTTTTCTGGAAAATATAAAAAATACTGGAACGAAGAGTTACCGGAGGGGAGTACCTTGGGCCCTACGAGGGCGGAGGGCGCACCCACCCCCCTGGGGCGCACCCCCTGCATCGTGGACTCCTCGTCGGCCCCCCTGACTTGTTCTCGACACCAACCTCTCCCATAAATACCCAAACCTCCAGAAAATAACCTAGATAGGAAGTTCCGCCACCGCAAGCCTCTGTAGCCCCGAGAAATCAATCTAGGCCCTCTCTGGCACCCTGCCGGAGGGACCATCATCACCGGAGGCCATGGGGAAGGATCTTGGCGGGGCCATCATTGCCATGAAGGCCAAGGACCAGAGGTGGAACCTCTCCCCATCTAGGGGGATGCCATTGAGGAGGAAGCACAAGGGGGAGAACTTCTCCTCCTCTCTCTCGGTGGCGCCGGAGTGCCATCGGGAGGGGAATCATCACCGCGATGATCGTCTTCATCAACACCATTATCATTGCCATCCTCATCTCTTTTACGTGGTCCACTCTCCCGCACCCCGCTGTAATCCCTACTTGAACATGGTGCTTTATGCCACATATTATGTCCAATGATGTGTTGTCATCCTATGATGTTTTGAGTAGATATCTTTTGTCTTTGGGTTGATTGATGATCTAGATTGGTACGAGTTGTATGTTTTATTTTGGTGCTGTCCTATTGTGCCCTCCGTCTCGTGCGAGCATGAGGGATTCCCGCTGTAGGGTGTTGCAATACGTTCATGATTCACTTATAGTGGATTGCTTGAGTGACAGAAGCATAAACCCGAGTAAGGGGGTTGTGGCGTATGGGATAAAGGGGACTTGATGCTTTCAAGCTATGTTGGGTATTACCTTAATGATCTTTAGTAGTTGCGGATGCTTGCTAGGGTTCTAATCATAACTGCATTTGATCCAAGAAGAGAAAGTATGTTAGCTTATGTCTCTCCCTCATATGAAATTGCAATGACGATCACCGATCTTGTTAACAATTTCCTAGGATAATTCCGCACACCGATGCATCGTTATTCCACACTCGCTATTTATAATATTTAGTAATATAATCTAAATTTATGATAAAATCACCTAATTTTATATTTTAGCTCTCCGATATCATGCAAAGTTATCCTCTTCATGCCCACAACGTAGTTTTATTTCTCATTTCTAGTTGGAAGCAAATGTTCGGTGTACATAGAGTCGTATCTGTGGAAGCTAGGACTTGAGAGAATATTGATCTTACCTTTAGCTCCTTATGGGTTCGACACTCCATACTTATCACTTCCACCTTTGGGAATTGCTACGATGATTCCTGATACATCTCCAACGTATCTATAATTTTTGATTACTCCATGCTACTTTGTCTACTGTTTTGGACTATATTGGGCTTTATTTTCTAGTTTGATATTATGATTGGGACTAACCTATTAACTGGAGGCCCAGCCCAGAATTGCTGTTTTTTGCCTATTTCAGTATTTCAAAGAAACAGAATATCAAACGGAGTCCAAACGGAATAAAACCTTCGGAAACGTGATTTTCTCACCGAACATGATCCAGGAGACTTGGACCCTACTCCAAGAAGTGCCAGAGGCGATCACAAGGGTGGAGGACGCCCCCTACCGACGTACTCCTTCCTCCTATATATACCTACGTACCGCCGTCAGATCAGAAACGGAGCCAAAAACCTAATTCCACCACTGCAACCTTCTGTATCCACGAGATCACATCTTGGGGCCTGTTCTGGAGCTCCGCCGGAGAGGGCATCTACCACAGAGGGCTTCTACATCAACACCATAGCCTCTCCGATGAAGTGTGAGTAGTTTACTTCAGACCTTCGGGTCCATAGTTATTAGCTAGATGGCTTCTTCTCTCTTTTTGGATCTCAATACAATGTTCTCCCCCTCTCTTGTGGAGATCTATTCGATGTAATATTCTTTTTGCGGTGTGTTTGTTGAGACCGATGAATTGTGGGTTTATGATCCAGGTTATCTATGAACAATATTTGATTCTTCTCTGAATTCTTTTATGTATGATTGAGTTATCTTTGCAAGTCTCTTCGAATTATCCGTTTTGTTTGGCTAACTAGATTGGTAGTTCTTGCAATGGGAGAAGTGTTTAGCTTTGGGTTCAATCTTGCGGTGTTCTTACCCAGTGACAGAAAGGGTTGCAAGGCATGTATTGTATTGTTGCCATCGAGGATAACAAGATGGGGTTCTTATCATATTGCATGAATTTATCCCTCTACATCATGTCATCTTGCTTAAGGCGTTACTCTGTTTTTCTTAATACTCTAGATGCATGTTGGATAGCGGTCGATGAGTGGAGTAATAGTAGTAGATGCAGAATCGTTTCGATCTACTTGTCTTGGACATGATGCCAATATACATGATCATACCTAGATAATCTCATAATTATTCACTTTTCTATCAATTGCTCAACAGTAATTTGTTCACCCATCGTAGAATACTTATGCTCTTGAGAGAAGCCACTAGTGAAACCTATGGCCCCCGGGTCTATTCTTATCATATCAATCTCCATTACATTATTTACTTGCTTTGTTTTTACTTTGCCTTTTACTTTTCACTTTGCATCTCTATATCAAAAATACCAAAAATATTATTTATCATCTCTATCAGATCTCACCCTTGTAAGTAACCGTGAAGGGATTGACAACCCCTAATCGCATTGGTTGCGAGTAGCTATCGTTTTGTGTAGGTACGAGGGACTCGTGCGTGATCTGCTACTGGATTGATACCTTGGTTCTCAAAAACTGAGGGAAATACTTATGCTACTTTACTGCATCATCCTCTCCTCTTAGGGGAAATCCAACGCAATGCTCAAGAGGTAGCAATTCCCTGCACTTGGGGATTATCAGTGTCAATGTATTCCGCTTCGGCGGTGGATAAGGATACCGAGTTTTGTTTCTTGGAGGACCAAGACACATGGTATCTACCAAGAAATTTACAAGTACCCGAAGTGGACTTTCTATCAACCTTGTCATCGGCATAGTCCGAATTGGAGTAGCCAACAAGATCAAAAGAAGACCTCTTAGGATACCAAATGCCAAAATTAGGTGTGTGAATTAAGTATCTCATTATCCGTTTCACAGCCTTAAGATGACATTCTTTGGGGCCCGCTTGATATCGTGCACACATGCACACACTTAGCAAAATATCGGGACAGGAGGCACATAGATATAACAATGGACCAATCATAGAGCGGTAAACATTTTGGTCAACCAGTTCACCATCCTTTGTAAAGTCAAGATGTCCACTAGTAGGCATGGGGGTACTCATACCTTTGCATTCTTGCATGTTGAACTTCTTGAATAAGTCCTTGGTGTACTTTGTTTGAGGAACAAAGGTACCCTCCTTAGTTTGCTTGATTTGCAAACCAAGAAAGAACTTAATTTCACTCATCATAGACATCTCATACTTCTCCGACATTAGCCTTCCAAACTTTTCACTAAAATGAGGATTAGTCGAACCAAATATGATATCATCCACATAAATTTGGCACACAAATAATTCACCATTAATCCTTTTAGTAAAAACTGTAGAACCAACCTTTCCAATCTCAAAGCCTTTTTCAATAAGGAACTTAGTCAAGCATTTGTACCATGCTCTAGGAGATTGTTTAAGACCATAAAGAGCTTTGTGAAGTTTGTAAACATGATCAGGTTTCTTGGGATTAACAATGCCGGGAGGTTTATTAACATAAACTTCCTCCTCAATTTCACCATTAAGAAAAGCACTTTTAGTGTCCATTTGATATAAAGTGATATCATGATGATTGATGTAAGCAAGTAAGATGCGAATGGACTCAAGTCTAGCAACGGGGGCATATGTCTCACCATAGTCCATACCTTCGACTTGAGTGTAGCCTTGAGTGACGAGACGAGCCTTGTTTCGTCCAACTTGTCCATCTTCATCCTGCTTGTTTCGAAGCACCCATTTGGTTCTAATGACATTGTGCTTCTCATCGGGCTTTTCAACCAACGTCCACACTTGGTTCCTCTCAAAATTGTGTAGCTCTTCATGCATAGCGTTCAACCAATCTGGATCATCAAGAGCATCTTCGACCTTCATAGGTTTAATACTAGAAATGAATGAGTAATGTTCACAAAAGTTAGCCAAACGAGTTTTAGAGCGAGTAATTCTCCCGGTTTGAATATCATCATAGATTTGTTCAACGGATTGATCTCTTGAGACTCTTGCTTGAACTCGTGAGAGCTTTTGTTTGGATCGGGGTGGAACATCCTCTTCATTGTCTTGTCCTTCTTCTTGTCTTTCTTCGTTGTTGTTGGCGTTGTTATTCTCTCATCTTGTTGTACATCCTCTTTTTCACCGTCTTGATGTGTCCCACTTGTGGATGCCTCCAAGTCAACTTGTGGATCACCTTGGCGTGAAGTTGAGGCTTCCACTTGGACAAACGAGGTACTCTCCTTCACCTCCGTTGGGCGAATCTTGCCAATAGACAAGTCTTGTATAGCTTCCGAAGGATCCTTGTCACCTACATCAATTGGCAGTTGCTCTACTTGCGAGCCGTTAGATTCATCAAACTTCACATCTACCGTCTCTTCAACCTTTCAGGAGAAATTGTTGTAGACACGCTAAGTGTGAGAGCTTGAGCCATAACCGAGTAGGAAACCATCATGAGATTTGGGAGCAAATTTCGAACGAAGATGCTTATCAAGAATGTAGCACTTTGAGCCGAATACCTGAAAGTATCCAACTTGGGGTTTGTTACCAGTGAAAAGATTGTATGCCGTCTCTCCGAGTAGCTTGTGAAGATATAGACGATTCATTGCATGGCAAGCTGTCTCAACTGCTTCTGCCCAAAAGTGTTTTGGCGTTTTGTACTCATCAAGCATTGTTCTCGCCATTTTGGTGAGCGTCTGGTTCTTCCTCTCAACAACCCCATTTTGTTGAGGCGTGTACATAGACGAGAACTCATGTGAAATCCCTTCTTCTTCGAGAAAGGTGTCCACATTGGCGTTCTCGAACTCCATTCTGTTGTCAACGCGAACCTTCTTGATCTTCACTTGAAATTGATTTTGGGCCTTCCTAGCAAAGTTCTTGAAGATCTTTTGGACCTGTGATTTATCATCAAGAAAGAGCACCCATGTAAATCTTGAAAAATCATCAACAATGACCAATATGAATGAGTTACCACCGAGACTCTTGTAGGCGTTGGGACCAAAAGGATCCATGTGATGTAGCTTGAGTGGTCTTCTCGTGGTCATGATGTTCTTCACGGGATGACTTCCTCCAACTTGTTTTCCTTCTTGGCAAGCACTACAAAGTCTATCCTTGTCAAATATAACATCTTTAACACCAATGATATGATCACCTTTAATAAGCTTGTCAAGATTTTCCATGCCCACATGACCTAACCGTCTATGCCGCAACCAGCCTTTAGAAGATTTAGCAATTAAGCAAGTTCTAGGTTGACCCTTTTTAGTGAAATCAACAATGTGTAGATCACCTCTACGTATGCTGGTAAAGACCATATTATGATTATCTCTTCGAAACACTTGGCAATCTACTTCAGTAAATAGGACGTTGAAACCGAAATCGGCTAGTCTAGATATAGAAAGTAAATTATAGCCAAGAGATTCAACGAGCATAACATTTTATGGAGCTGTCATGTGAGATGGCCACCTTACCAAGGCCAACCACCTTACCCTTTGAGTTATCACCAAAAGTGAAATACTTTCGACGGTCGTCGTTTTCAGCAAGCTCACGAAACATATCCTTGTCTCGGGTCATGTGATCGGTACATCTACTATCAAGAACCCATCCCTTCCCTCCAGCCATGTAGTCGTGAAGGTTAGCCATAAGACCAAAGTGTCTCATAGACTCATCGAGATCATAGTCACTATCATGATCCTCATCATAGTATCCATGTTCGACATCATCTTGTGATTGGTCATTTCCTAGAGAGAGTGATTCATTAGTTTTGTGATCATTACAATGTCCATCTCTATGAATTCTAATGACTTCGGAAATGATGTTGCTAATGATTCCGACATCTCCTTTGGCACGCATAAGGTACAAAGTTCAAAAAGACACTCACCAAACTTAGGATCATTGGGACTCATCTTATTCAAAGCAATAGACTTGTGAAGAATCTCATCTAAGTTTTTCAAGGAATAGTTTGGAAATCGTTCCACACCAAATCTCCATATAGTGTAAGCACATTTAAGAGTTGGCAAGTAGGCAATCAAATTTCTAGGTAATCCTCTAGTGATAAGATTGACAGTTCTAAGATTGCGAATCATATCAAGAGACTCGTCAGGGGTAGGTTGCAAGGGGTCAAGAAGGGGCGCACAAGGAGTAGTAATGTACTTGTTCAAGTGATATTCATTAAAAATCTCAAGCATCTCATTTTTCCAAGCAATAAAGAACTACCCATCAAGCATAGGAACTCTATGTCTGATACTCCTAATCGTAGACTCATCCATCTTCCTCCAATGGTGTTTAAACCAAAGCTTAGATATGAATTGCAAGGATCGAGAAGAGGTGCTCCTCGATCTCCGCCGCCTCCTGCATCTCCATCTTCTGCTCGACGGCTTGATGAGGAAGCAGGTGCTCCATGGCCTCCGCCGCCTTTTAGGACGTGGGTTGCATGCTGGATTCTGAGGTGGCCTGGAATATCTTGGCATGGATGGCCTTGACCCGGGCCAGGGCGACATCGGCGTCGCGGACGGTAGCTTGAGCGCTCTCGACATTTGCAGCCACCATCGCCGCAGCTGCTGCAGCCGTCTCGGCTGTTGCAGCTGCCTTGCCAGTTGTTGAAAGGATCGAGAAGAGGTGTCTAGAGGGGGGGTGATTAGACCCTCAACAAGCAAAGGTTGCAGTTTCTAAGTTTTTCAAGTTGAGGTTGGAAATTAGCACAATTTCGAGCATCCACAATACAATTCAAGAAAACATGGCAAGAGTATACGAGCAGCGGAAAGTAAAGCATGCAACTTGCAAGAAAGTAAATGGATGGGTTTGGAGTGTGCAAACGCAATTGGATACACGGAGATTTTTGGTGTGGTTCTGATAGGTGGTGCTATCGTACATCCATGTTGATGGAGACTTCAACACACAAAGGGTAACGGTTGCGCGAGTCCACAGAGGGCTCCACCCATGAAGGGTTCACGAAGAAGCAACCTTGTCTATCCCACCATGGCCATCGCCCATGAAGGACTTGCCTCACTCGGGTAGATCTTCATGAACTAGGCCATCTCCTTGCCCTTACAAACTCCTTGGTTCAACTCCACAATCTTGACGGAGGCTCCCAAGTGACACCCAACCAATATAGGAGACACCACTATCCAAAAGGTAATAGATGGTGTGTTGATGATGAACTCCTTGCTCTCGTGCTTCAAATGATAGTCTCCCCAACACTCAACTCTCTCTCACAGATTTGGCTATGGTGGAAAGATGATTTGAGTGGAAAGCAACTTGGGTAAGGCTAGAGATCAAGATTCTTGTGGTTGGATTGTAATGTCTTGGTCTCAACACATGAGTAGGCGGTTCTCTCTCAGAAAATGAGTAGTGGAAGTGTAGGCACGTTCTGATGGCTCTCTCTCTCAAATGGAGAAGGGGTGGAGGGGTATATATATCCTCCACACAAAATCTAGCTGTTACACACAATCTTCCAAACTCGGTCGGACTGAATAGTGAAACTCGGTCAGACCGATATGGTTAAAAATGTGGATGTTAGAGTATTCGGTGGGACCCACAAGGTCAACTCGGTGAGACCGATGTGCTAGGGTTAGGGAAAACCCTCATCTCGGTGAGACCCATTGCGTGAACTCGGTGAGACCGGTTTCAGCAATAAGCAAATAGAGACTTGGTCAAGCAAACTCGATGGGACCGACTGCGCATTTTGCTGGAACTAACTTCAATAGGTAGCAGAGAGTTTGCAAGGCCATCTCGGTGAGACAGAGATCCCATCGGTGAGACTAAACTGATTAGGGTTTCTGGTAGTGGCTATGTCAATGAACTCGGTGGCGCCGGATAGATCAAATCGGTGGGGCCAAGTTTGACTCTTAGGTTTAGGACATATGTGGAAATGAGAAAGTAGTTGAGGGCTTTGGAGCATATCACTAAGCACTTTGAGCAAGCAAGCCATTAAGAAATACCTCATCCCCTTTTAATAGTATTGGCTTTTCCTATGGACTCAATGTGATCTTGGATCACTAAAATGAAAATGTAGAGTCTTGAGCCTTTGCCAATGTTTGCCCTTAGCATCTTGTAGGGGTTCCACATCCTCTTGTCCTGCCACTCCAATGTTGAACTCATCTAAAATATACTAGGTAGAAGTCTTAGTCCAACAAGAGATATGTCGACATTAATTACCAAAATCACCCAGGGAGCGCTTGTGCTTTCACCTGATGCAGACGCCCTCTCGGCGGAAGTGACCATTCTCAATGAGGATGCGGCGACACTCTCGGCATAGGTGACCGCGCAGGCGGCGGCGCTTTGGGGGGATGCGACCATTGTACGGGCCTTCACAAAGCGTTTCCACAGCGTCATCTTTGCAAGAAGGTAGTGTAGGAATGGGGATCGAGATTTATGGATTCGGGGATTGCCGACATTGGAGTAGATGTGCCGGCAAAGCTTCATGAAGAAGAGTTAAATAGACCCAGAATTTTTCATCACAAACGATTCCTGCAAAACAACTATGTGTGATGTTGTAGATATTTTTTATTAGCCGTTAAAGGCGAATTTGTAGTAAAGTGGCAACGGATGGTGTTTTAAATGTACGAGAAAATTTGTAGTACTAGTAAAATTGTCATGTCAAATTTTGGAAAATTTCAGGGGTCATTTGACCTTTTAAGACATTTAAGTGATTTTCAAGCCATTTAATGACCATAATTGAAATTTGAACTACATGTACATACAACAGCTAACCATAACGGTTTGAAAATTCATATTTTGTGTACTTGTGTGCGATTTAATTCCATGTGCAGTAAATTGGAAGGACTTTTCAAATATATTTGTCTAACGGCTATGACACATTTAAGCATGGAGTGCCATGGCATTTAAATTCCAAAGTTAAAAAAAGATCAGAAACACATGAAACCTTGGTTGATATAATGTCATGCCACCAAGTTGATGTGGTAAAAAAATTGGCATGTTTGACAAAAGTTTGGACACACACCCCTCACAAACCGGAGCAACTCACTAGAAGGCTCGTGGTTCCGAGAGGGAACAATGCATGTTTGATGACGAACTGGAGATAGCATCCTCTTACGGCCTTCAATTTTTTTTCTACAAGTAATGTGCACTACTACAACTGTCATGTGAAAATTGGGAAAACTTTAAGGGGTCATTTGACCTTTAGAAGATATTTAAGTGATTCTCTTGTCATTTAATGACCGTAGTTCAAATTAGAACTACATGTACATGCAACGGCTAACCATAACGGTTTGAAAAATCATATTTGTGTACTTGTGTGCGAGTTAATTCCATGTGTAGTAAATTAAAAGGAATTGTCAAACATATTGGTCTCATGGCATGGACAGATGCATGGAGTGCCATGGAATTTTAATTCCAAAAAAATTAAAAATGGTCAGAAAAACATGAAACCTTGCTTGATATAATGTCATGTCACCAAGATGATGTGGTAAAAAATTGTCCTATCTGAAGAAAGTTTGGACACACACCCCTCACAAACCGGAGTAACCCACTAGAAGGCTCGTGGTTCCAAGAGGGAACAATGCATGTTTGATGACGAACGGGAGATAGCTTCCTCTTATGGCCTTCCAATTTTTTCCTATGTGCAACATTCACTAATACAACTCCCATGTGAAAATTTGGAAACTTTCAGTCGTCATTTGACCTTTTGAAGATGTTTAAGTGATTTTCTAGCCATTTAAAGACCTTAATTCAAATTAGAACTACATGTACATGCAACGACTAACCATAACGGTTTGAAAAATCATATTTTGTACTTGTGTGCGAGTTAATTCTATGTGCAGTAAATTAGAAGGAGTTTTCAAACATATTTGTCTCACGGCATTGACACGTTCATGGAGTGTCATGGCATTTTAATTCCAAAATATTAAAAAATGATAAGAAAAACATGAAACATTACTTGATGTAATGTCATGCCACCAAGATGATGTGGTAAAAAAATTGGCTTGTTTGATGAAAGTTTGAACGCACACACCCCTCTAAAACCGGAGCAACTCACTAGAAGGCTCGTGGTCCCGAGAGGGAACGATGCATGTTCGATGAAGAACGGGAGATAGCTTTTTCTCACGGACTTCAAAAAATTTCTACGTGTAACGTGCACTAATACAACTGTCATGTGAAAATTTGGAAAATTTCAGGGGTCATATGACCTTTTGAAGACATTTAAGTGATTTTCTAGCCATTTAATGACCGTAATTCAAATTTGAACTATATCTGCATGCAATGGCTAACCATAACGGTTTAAAAAAATCATATTTGTGTACTTGTGTGCGAGTTAATTCCATGTGCAGTAAGTTAGAAGGAACTTTCAAACATATTAGTCTCACAGCATAGACAAGTTCATGGAGTGTCATGGCATTTTAATTCCAAAAGATAAAATTATGATCAGAAAAACGTGAAACCTTGCTTGATGTAATGTCATGCCACCAAGATGATGTGGTAAAAAATTGGCCTGTTTGACGAAATTTCGGACACACACACCCTCATCACAAAACGCAGTAACTCACTAGAAGGCTCGTGGTTCTGAGAGGAAACAATGCATGTTTGATAACGAACGGGAGATAGCTTCCTCTTACGGCCTTCAAAATTTTTCTACGTGTAATGTGGACTAATACAACTGTCATTTGAAAATTTGGAAAATTTCGGGGGTCATTTGACATTTTGAAGCCATTTAAGTGATTTTCTAGCCACTTAATGACTATAATTCAAACTTGAACTACATGTACATGCAACGGCTAACCATAACAGTTTGAAAAATCATGTTTGTGTACTTGTGTGCGAGTTAATTCCATGTGCAGTAAATTAGAAGGAATTTTAAAAACATATTGGTCTCACGGCATGGACACATGCATGGAGTGCCATGGCATTTTAATTCCAAAAAATTAAAAAATGATCAAAAAACATGAAACCTTGCTTGATGTAATGTCATGCCACCAAGATGATGTGGTAAAAAAATTGGCCTGTTTGACGAAAGTTTGGACACATGCCCCTGACAAACCAGAGCAAATCATTAGAAGGCTCGTGGTTCCGAGAGGGAACAATGCATGTTTGATGACGAACGGGAGATAGCTTCCTCTTACGGCCTTCAATTTTTCTTCTACATGTAACGTGCACAAATACAACTGTCATGTGAAAATTTGGAAAATTTCAGGGGTCACTTGACCTTTTGAAAACATTTATGTGATTTTCTAGCCATTTAATGAATGTAATTCAAGCTTGAACTACATCTACATGCAACGGCAAACCATAATGGATCAAAAAATCAAATTTGTGTACTTGTGTGCGAGCTAATTCCATGTGCAGTAAATTTGAAGGAATTTTCAAACATATTGGTCTCACAGATGGACACATTCATGGAGTGCCATGGCATTTTAATTCCAAAAAACAAAAAATAATGATCAGAAAAACAACAAACCTTTCTTGATGTAATGTCATGCCACCAAGATGTTGTGGTAAAAAAATTGGCCTACACTACAAAAAAAAGACACATCCGTGACATTTTTGGCCGAACGAATTTTTTTTCTGTCATACATATGACACTTCTATGACAATAATTGTGATAAAACCCGGTATCATCATAGATGTGGTGGGCTCCTACTTCTATGAAAAAAAATCATGACAGAAAATGGGCTTTTCGTCCTGGGCGGGCCGGAGACGCAGCTGCATGACATTCTTTGGGCCGTCCATGACGGAAAAAACTGTGGTAGAAGCGAGGGGGAGGAAAATTTCGGAGAGTTGCCGGTTATGGTGGGAGGTCGGGGGCCGAGCGATGCGTGTTTCTCTCGTACACGTACACACGTGTGTGCGAGGTGTTGGCTCTAACTGAACCCAAGCGAGGCATTGGGCTCTAACTAAACCAGAGCAATTGCACTGCAGGCTACGCGTTACTGAACCCGTGCGATCGATCGATGGCTGTTAACTGAACCCGATGGAGCGATTCCTTCGCTACTGCTGCTAACTGAAGCCGGTCGATTGGATGAATAGTGAGCGTTGGGGGGGGGGGGGTTGGATGAACAGTGAGCGGGGGCATTGCCTCTGGATGAACAGGACCCCGTGGTGTGGAGGGCTGGATGAACAGTATACAGTGGAGTGGTGGCTGTGGAGGACCCCATGGTGTGGAGGGCTGGATGAACAGTAGACGGTGGAGGGGTGGTTGAACAGTAGTCGATGGAGTAGCGCACGGTGGAGTCTGGATGAACAGGAGCCCGTGGAGGCTGGAGGAGGTCGACGGTAGCCCGTGGAGGCTGGAGGAGGTCCACGGTGGAGATGAACAGTATCCCGTGGAGTCCCGTTTTGATGTACGCCACACCCCTCCCGATGAACACGACCCCCGTTTCGACCGTAGGAGGTCCGTTTCGTCCGTTTTGTGATACGCCACACCCCTCCCGATCAACAGGACCCCCGTTTCAACTGTAGGAGGTCCATTTCCTCTATTTTGCAGTACGCCACACCCCTCCAGATCAACAGGACCCCTGTTTCGACCGTAGGAGGTCCGTTTCCTCTGTTTTACGCTACACCCCTCCCGATCAACAGGACCCCGTTTTGAACGTGGCCGGTCGAACACAAGGCCGTTTCCTCTGTTCTGCGGTACGCCAGGCCTCATTTCCATCGCTTGTTCCGTCCAAGCCGGTTGGCTCCCACGCGTTCCGTTGCCTCCCGATGAACACGACGCATTCCGTTGCCTCCCCGTGAACACGACGCATTCCATTGCTTCCCCATGAACACGACAACGACTCTGTTTCTCGTTCCGACCCAGCCATGTACATATGCACGAGTAGGCATTCGAGACCCTACCTGTATGTAGGTA
Source organism: Triticum aestivum (assembly GCF_018294505.1). NCBI lineage: Eukaryota > Viridiplantae > Streptophyta > Magnoliopsida > Poales > Poaceae > Triticum > Triticum aestivum. Next base: position 90,550,479 of record NC_057810.1, read on the forward strand.
CGTGGCCGTATTTTCTTTCTTGCACCCTCGCCGATGTACGTACGTGTACATGCTACATGCGCGCCTCTACTACGACACGTGCGCGCCTCTACTACGACACGTGCGCGCCTCTACATCGACCCGTATGTACTTACACATTCGCGACCAAAATGACAACGCTACGTACGCTTCGACCAGGTGGGTCCCGACTATCAGGCACTTCCTTGCCTGCGAAGATGTAGCTGGTGGGTCCCAACAGTCAGGGGGGCGAATCATTTTTTTGCCTGGACGCACTTCTTTGCGTGCGAAGATGTAGCTGGTGGGTCCCAGCTGTCAGGGGGGCGAATCGTTTTTTTTTGCCTGGACGCACTTCCTTGCATGCGAAGATGTAGCTGGTGGGTCCCAGCAGTCAGGGGGAAACTTTTTGTTGCGAAATACGGTGGCCCATCCGGTGGGTCCCCGCTGTCAGGTGGAGGAATCATTATTTTCCGCGTAATAAGGAGGCACTTCCTTGCTGCGGCCGTGGACCCAGCTGTCAGCCTCTCCACGTACAGTCCATGTCCGATGGAAGACGTTCCTTGACCACGTTGACCATGCCGCGCCGAGAGCACCACGGCGGTGGACGACGGCGAGGCCTAGGAAGGGGACGGCTCGGAGCCAGGGAAGATGCAGTAGTGGATGCCAACGTGAAGAGGAGTACGAGGGTTCACTGGTTCGGCTGCGGTGTGAGGCTGCTGTCGCCGCAGAATAACAGGGGGTGTCGGTGAGTAGAGGGATGGCCTGGCCAGCGGTGGGAGTAGTAGGGGGCGGTGAGGCCTCCGCGGCATCACAGCCGGCCACGGGAGGCAGGAGCACGTGGCACGACCGGCGCTGGTTTGGGCAGCTGGAGCAAGAAGACCAGAGGTTGAAGAAGTACTACAACCGTTGGATGAACATCGTATGGTAACAAGAGTTAGAATTGTTTATATTGACTAAGTTGACAAAGCCCTCCGTCCCCGTCAACTTGGTAGGCCCACAAGTCAGCCTCCCAGTATGCTGAGTTCTAGCTGGTAGGGGGAGTATTCATTTTTTTGTGCGTAATAAGGAGGCACTTCCTTGCATGCGAAGATAGCTGGTGGGTCCACAAGTCAGCGGGGGACACATTTTTTCACGAAATACAGAGGCCCTTACGGTGGGTCCCAGATGTAAGGTGGAGGAATCATTATTTTGCACGTAATAAGGAGGCATTTCCTTGTGTGTGGCTGTGGACCCAGCTGTCAGCCTCTCCACGCACAGTCTACTTCGATGGTGTCGTTCGTCGACCACGTTGACCACGCCGCGCCGAGCGAATCCAAGGTGGTGGACGACGGTGAGGCCCCGGATAGCAACGAGCCGGAGATGGGAAGACGCGGGAGTAGAGTCGCAGGCGGAGAGGTGTATGAGGGTTAACTGGTTCTAGTGCGGTGTGGTTCAACAGTCGGTGGAGAAGAACAGGAGGTGTGGAGGGGGTGGAGGGATGGCCTGGCCAACGGTGGAGTAGCGCTTCATAGCGAAGCGTGCCAAGCAGAGTTGCTAGCAGTAGGAGACGGGAGGTGGTCCCGGCGGCGCTGGAGGAAGAAGACAGGAGATTGAAGATGAATGCCGGTCGTTGGATGTAAATCCAATGGCTAACATGTCAGAATCATTTGTTGACTAAATTGACAACGACTTGCGTTGGCTTCGACCTATTGGCCCACATTTCAGCCTCCAAAAATGTGGCACGTATTCAACCCATCTTCAGAATTTACAGTCTTTTTTGCGCGGTAGAATTTACAGTCAATTTGATATTTTTTTGAATTACAGCCATTAGTTGGGCTGGGTGAACAATTAATGTAGCGTCCATGCGGAACATTTATTTTATTTCCTAAAAAATTACAGGCCATTTGCACTTTATCTAGGTACACGATTTTGCTGGGCTGATTCTAATTATAATGTTGGGTTGGGCCAGCAATGTTATCAAAAAATAAAAAGGGCTGAGCATTTTGTTATAAATATATTTAAATAATAAGTGATATTATTACATTCGTCCTTAAATCTTACCAAGCTTTTGTACACAATCACTAGGATTTTCGTGCCAAAACAATCCAGGATTTTATTTGTTAAGAAATTATTTTTATAAATTAATAAGATGTGGGATATTGTTTTCTTACATATGTAAGTATCTGTTAAATATATGATGACAATAAAAATAATAGATAATAACATATAAAATAATTTAAATATATATAATATAGTTAGAAGGCAAACATAAGTTGTACCTGGCGTTCCTATTCTTATATAGAAAAATAGAACAGACCTCTGCATTTTCTTCAAAAAAATAGATAAATTGGGCTGCCAAAAATAAAACCTCGGATGGGAGGTCCATAGGCCGGTCGATACATGACGGCCCTAAGAAAATACAAACAGGCCCTCCCATCCGAGGTAGTGGGTAGCGCATGTTAAAAACGAAAGCCTAGACGGGGCAGCCCAAAACCACGTCCAACACTTGCCAAAACTTCGTCCCTCGTTTTCTCTGTGTTTCGCACACTCGACATTGTGTGGGCATTTTGACGGTGTATCATATGAAGATGTGCTATACATGAATGTTGATCAGCATGATGTTAACTGGTTGGTAGTTCCATTTTCGACCATGAATAAAACTTCCAACATGATGTTAACCTAGTTTGAAAAGGCCATGTTAATATAAATGATCTGCCTCTGAAAGTTGCAGTTTCTTATCTGAAACTAAACTTGCAGTTTCTTATCTGAAACTGAAACTTGCAGTTTCTTCTCGTCTGCACTTTTATACTCCTATGGAACTACATTTTTTAAGTGCTAAAAATAGATCTCTAGAATTCGTCAAATTCTTCATATGCTCAATACTGCAAATCTGAAATTCAAAAGACATTCATATCTAAAAGTACTCTCAAAATACAACACACAAAACACAATTCACAACCTGCAAATACTGACAATCCTAAGCTCCTCCTGACAATTCACAACCTACCCGACTATTGGGCTGGGGGGTGGGGGGCAGCCCCCTCCTATTCCTCGGGGGCAGTTAGCCGCCCCGTGAGACAATGTGAACGGCGAGGGAGACGATGGCGGGGAAGTGTCATCGGGCCAACTGCTTTTCTCCTCTTGCATTTGGGTTCGGTCGACGAAGACTCCACCGGCTCGCTCTGGCAGGACACCCTCACAAACGGCACCCTGTAGATGCTCGATCCTTCAATCTCTGGTGGATGCTCCATCTGGGATCGATACTCCCACCACCGCTCCCTCACGATCGGATTCGGTGAATATGTTTGCTCCATGGCCCAGAGGAGCATCTCTATGTACTCCGGAGCGACTCCCTCAGGGAGTATCACCGCCTTTTCGCTCTATTGCAGATATTTGGCCATGGATGTCACCGTCGCCACTAGTTCGTCCTTGTTGTCAAACCAAGACTGTATCTCCAATATGCTAGCTAGCTTCACAGGGGTCGCCGTCTGCGATCCTCACGTATCGGTTGTACTCCTCCATCGATCTACTTCTCCACAGCACCTTCACTTGCCGGCGGTGGTTTTTGAATGGAAGAGGAGAGGAGTAGTGCTGGTTTTGGATTAGAACGGGAGAGGAGCGACTCTGGTTTTGGACTGGAACAGGAGAGGAGGGATGGTGGTTTTGAAATTGAAGAGGAGAGGAGCGGCGCTGGATTTAGATTGGAATAGGAGAGGAGCGGCGGTGGTTTAAGAGGAGAAGAGCGGAAGAGCGGCGCTGGTCCTGGAAGTATTTTTTTGTTGTTTTGTGTATTTTGGGTCAAAGTTTGACCACGTACTATATGTGACAAGCAAAACGTGAATGCATGTCACCAAAAATTGTATCGTTTGGTTCGTATCTGAATGTACTTTGAAATTATATTATTTTTGCAACGTATAACATATATTTTATGTGCGACAATCATGGCCAAGTATGACCCAGGATAAAAGGGAGACTAGTTAATGTGGGGTCGCTTTCTTAATTGAAGGGTAAATTGATTTTGATTTTGATCCTGTCACAGCGTGCTGGCCCTCTTGCCCAATCCTAAATCCCTGCTGCACGCTCCTCTCCCTCTTCTCCATTGCAAAACCACCTCCTCTCCTCTCCAACATCTCCATTCCAAAACCACCGTCTCGCCTCTCCCTCTTCTGATCTTCTCCATTGCCAAACAACCTCCTCTCCTCTCCATCATCTCCATTCCAAAACCACCGTCTCGCATCTTCCTCTTCTGATCTTCTCTCCATTGCAAAACCACCTCCTCTCCTCTCCATCATCTCCATTCCAAAACCACCTCCTCGCCTCTCCCTCTTCTCTATTGCAAGACTACTGTCTCTCCTCCCATCTTCCAAAGCTAGCACCGGACCACTCAGAACAACATCTATGGAGAGGATGCAGCAGCGAATCAGGCAGATTGCCTGTGGCGACCAAGCAAAGTTAGCAAGGTTGAAGTAGATCCTTAGTTGGTTTGACAATGAGTGGGAGATTTCGAGGACGGTGCGGGCCATGTGTAAATGTATTCAAAAGAGCGAGATGGCAGCGATGAGGGCGGCGATGTACATGTACTCCTCGGCGGCAGTCACGCCGCAGTCCTCCAAGTTCATCGAGTATCACCTATGGGCGATGGAGCAGACATATTTGCCCGAGGCGACAGCCAGGCGGAGGTGGTGGGCGTAAAGGTCAAAGGTCGAGCACCCAAAGGATAATGAATCGATCGAGTATGGTGCGCCGTTCGTGAGGGTGCAGAGCCACCTGGAGCCACAGGAGTATTCGTTCTCCCACCGCAAGAGGAGGCCGGATGGCGCGACGTCGCTTCCCCGACGTTCTCCACGGTTCCCTTGACGCTCGCCTCATTTCAATGGTGGCGGTAGGGTTTCAACTCGTTCTCCACTATAATGAAAAAGCATTATTACATTATAGTGGCACTAGTTGATGAAAAACACAAAATAAATAGAAGAAAATATTGCAATAGTATCATAGTATGCCATGCTGCGAGGGCGAGATGGGCCCTACGACGCCTCATACGGTACGCCTCATACTGGACATCGTCCCAAGTCTCCCAGATACACCTTCTGCCAGTGATGAACATCAGTGTACATCAATAGTACAAGGAGGCGCCTTGAGACATTCAAATCTCTATTTTTGTACATATCAACTAAAATTAAGCACCCAAGTTTGCAGAAACACTTAAACATTAACAATAGGACTAGTTCTTGAAACATACTTTAACATAGAGAAACACTTTCTTTATCTACATTGGAAATGAAATGATAGAGATGACACTTGCTCTATTTTAACTTTACTATTACTTCATTTTATCAGTGACACTATGGTCGAGCAGGTGGCAAACGAGTTGTACCATGCGTCGCAAGGATGGTGGCCGGGGGTGCTTAGACTGGGATGCTGAAGCTGGCTCTTTCAGTCACCAACATGGATGATTCAATTCATGGGACCTTTTGGTGCAGTTCACCTAAAATGAAGCAATGTCCCGTGGGCTAGCAGCTTCTTCTTCAAAAAAAATTTAAGAAAAGGGCTCCAGCCCCGGTTCCATTTCCATCAGAAAACGAAACCCGCAGAGCTTCTTCTTCATTAGTTGTAATAAAATTGAGCAACATCAAGGTTGGTTGTGAAGCTCCTGGAATGCTCAACTATAATTTGGATATCATTTGTGCAGTTCAACTAAGATCGAGCGTGAAATGTATATCTCTGTTTGCACAAAAAAGGTGGAAAGGAGGGTGACTAACAAGTGATGAAACATGCATCAAATGAAAAGAAGCATGTTCCTTATCTGAATGGCAATCCTACAAGGACACTAGCAATTTCTAAAGCAGTGGCATTGCTAGATATTAGTGTGGGCATTAGGATTAAATATGACAACTGTTAAATACGACATTACTTTGGGCATAGGAGAGTAGGCAGACCAGGACAGTTGCATTTCTAACGAAAAGAACCAACTTATCTTAATGGGAAATTTTAGCAGGACATGTAAAGAAGTGCAATTGATTCATATATATTACAGGAGGCATTACATTGAAAACAACATTGGTTTAACGTGTCCTTACTTTTAACAGTGCGACTGCTACATTTTACTAATGGCATTACATAAGAGTGGCTCGGGGCAACAAACATCAGAACAGGATATCTGGGTTGGTCCCATTTTTGTTCGGTATAGCCACCTTATACTATGTGAGGCTAGCAAATCTAGTGCTGGACTTACTCTGTTGACTTGTCCCCCAGTCCCCACTTTCTTTCCTTTTTCAACCAATAGATCGGGTTTATATTGAGTTTGTATTGTGTTTCCCTTTATTTCCCTATTAGACCTAGAGACCAGTTGGATAGCCAGTCTCTGCTACTTTTCGCCCCCATTATTTCCTCTTTTGACCAAGTCCTAGATTCAGGTAACAAATCCTCCCCCACCCCCACCCCCTTTCTTCCTTGTTTGAACCAAGTAGTACTAGATTGGAGTGCATGAACTAGTTTTACCTCTTAAACATAAAAAATAGGTGGTTTTCGAACAGCTGATCGATCCTATCTACGAGGGGGCTTGAGAAATAGTAAAAGTTACAAATGCAGCGACGTCAGGAGCTCGGGAAGTAGAGCAATGCCGGTTTCGAAGGAAGTTATACCTGATGGTCGCCGGGACATCGCTAGGTGGGCGGCGGGAGGCTAGATCTGCCCACACTACGACAGCGAGGAAGAAGGGGTCGGAGGCCCTCCCTCGCCAGGTGCTTGGGAGAGAATGACAAGGCAGGCTGATCGGGATGTGCCCAGCAGTGGGTAAGAGCCGTCGCCGAGGACGACCGCATGAACATTGCACCTTCTCACCTTCCTCGGCGGAGAGGATCCGGCTGGATAGTGACTAGCAGTGAGCAGAGAGAGAGAGAGAGTGTGGCCACCGCTGTCGTGTTTAGATCTGGAGAGCCGAGACAGTGTGAAGAGAGCAACACTAGCAAGCAAGCGCGGAGGCTCCTGCCTATATAGTGGAGTAGTACTTAGTTTTCTTTTATCTATCGGAGCCGGCTTGACCTCGTCAATGACTATCAAGAAGTCTTCATGCACGCGGCCCGGAGGCGCAGTTGTCGTCATTTTGATGTGAAGCGCTGGATTATAACATATAACACGAAAAAATGCCACATGACAAGAAATCATAACCTCACTGCCCAAAGGAGACAACATGAATCCCGACGGACAAACTAGACAAGGAACAAAGCTCAAATTAAACATAAACTCGTAGAAAAGGGGTCCGTCGATAGATGTCCTAATTAACATAGCCGGCTTGACCTAGATGGCAGCTGAGCAGTCACTGTTCATGCATGTGCCCCCAATGACTAGCCCAACTCAGTTGTCGCTGTTCAACCCTCGCAGTGATCCGAAGCACATGACACATAATTTTGCGAGATGACAAGAAACCTTTTTTTAGATTTCTCACCACAACTACAGCCATGTACAATACAGCCTGCACGATATGTAGATGATAGCTAATCCAGGCGTGTCTGCTAGAGTCTGGTCACATGCATGGACGAACTGATCTTCCATGTCTTGCAGGGATCGTCCAGGCACCAATGTAGTACAACACTTCTCTAGTACTATCGCTCGTCTCCCTCTTCTATTAAGTCACCCGACTTGCGGGGCCGGGGAGTGTGCCTATGGTCGGTTCTCAATTGCCATCCCACATGTGTGTGCGAACGCAATATGACGTGCGTTCCATTTGGAGAGCAGCGTGCCAGACCGACCAACCGTCTGGGGTGCGACACGAACGCGACCGTGTGCTGTATACTCTGTACATGTGTACCGCCGTTTTCTAGATGATTTTCTCAATGGCACGGATGCAATCCATGGATACAAAATTAGTATTTGTATACTATTTAAAAGTCGAGGGCGGGGCTTTTCCTACCCGGTAGGCGGCGGGACAGTTCCGCCTAGTCGTTTCGACAGAGACGCGAGAAGACGAGGGAGTAGGCTGCTGCAAATGTAGGGCTGTGTGATTTGACAGCGAGTTATTGCTGGACAGGTGGGGCCCCGTGATTTGACTTGCCATTATTATTTTAACTGCGGTGCTACGACCGGCGTGAGTCTCCCGATTCCTGACCACCTTCATACAGGTGCCTCTCCCAATGGTCCACCATGTAGTAGTAGAGGCTGGCTCTTGCATGAGAGCCCACTTCTCCACTTTTTCCTTGCCTCCCTTTCCTCCACATATGCAAAAATGCCATGTAAAGTGCACTATTGTACTTACTTGCTCCTACAGGTGCTTAAGCTTGCCAGATAGGCATAAAGTCAGAGGTGGCAAGTTAATCAAGAAGAGAGAGACTAGTTTGTTGACAAAAGGAAGAAACAGTGCTAAGCGCGTGTACCTAGGTGAAAAGGCAATTTTGAGTCTATAGCTAATTAAATTAAGCAACTTAGCAATACCATTTCATTGGAATAGGTCACTCCTTGTCAAATGCCATGTGTCCCATTATATAAGAACGTTTTTGACACTACACTAGCTAGTGTAAAAAACATTCTTATATTATGGGACGGAGGGAGTACGAATAAAGAGATGGAGAGGAGTAAAAAAATACACTTATAGCCAACCTTGTTGTACTATGAGTGACTAAGTGATGACTATGTATGACATGCCAACATCAGATAGCCTAAAGCACCATGATAAATCTCCAAGGGCGCGACCACGCGAGTGACGTGATGATCGTTGTAGGCGTGACCATGATACGCGCTGCTGGCAGCCCTCGGATCTGAGATCAAACGGTCGCATGCTAAGTTGCTGAAAATTTGCAGAATAACCCTCCAGGATAGGATATTCACCCATAGGTCTAGAATCACGCCATGCAACCGTTCAATCTCCGATCCAAGGGCTCTCGGAAGCCCGTATCATGGGATAATGGAAAGCCACTACCCTGCCGTTCGCACGCTGCAAGTTCACTCCTACTCATCCCAGCACGTCCTTTAATACTACGACGGTTCGCTCCTAGTCATCCCGTCCATTCACATTAGTACATTATGGCAGTTCCACTAATCCTAACCCTCCTCCCAAATCCACGGCGTCCCAAATCTCCTCGATCGGTGGTGAGTACAATGTTAGAACCACCACCGGCGATGAGTTCGACGTCATCTACACCCGTTCTTCTGCGACGGTGAAAGGATGCCTTTCTCGCTTCAGACGCATGTTCTAAGACTCAGATGATGAGTGGGTCGCTGGGCTAGATGTTGAGTACATCACAGTCGTGGGACGAGAGAAGGATCTAAGGAACGAAGAGAGGAAGAATCCCGCCGTGATCTTGGTCTACCACATATGCCATGCCGACATTGAGTGCCAGGATTTTAAGGACTTCCTTGAGAGCAACCTAGTCAAATTCGTTACTGTAGACTTTGGTAACGACAAAGAAGTCCTGCGTCGGATAGGCCTCGTTATAGGCAACACCTTCGACCTCCAAAAGAATCGGCTGGTGTCCTCTCGTCAGCCTTCAATGCTGACCCTGGCAGGAGCCATGGTTAATCCTTCGCACAGTAAACTGGAGAAACCTCCATGCACGTTTCATCGTCATGCATGGCAGCGGAATGTACTATATGTAGATCACATCCAGTACGCTACAATGGATGGCTACCTTTGTTTCAATATCTACAAGGGTTGGATGAAGAGAAACAACCAAGTTGGCAGTTCAAGCAAAGAAGTATCGGCCAAGAGGAAGAGGGACAAGGACGAAGTCGAGGACGTGGACGAGGACTCCGAGTAAGGTGGCAGTGTCATTGCTCATGGTGGTTCTAATGCAGTGTCTACCGGAATAGTTGCAAAGTTTAATTTCAGGTGTGCTTAATTTAATTTGAGGGGTGTGTTGTGCTGACCCCCCAGCAGAACTATGTTATGTTTCTTCTTATTAATTTAACTCTTCAGTAAGTACATACTAGTATTTCTTACATTTCATCTTTTAGTTGGTATAGTACTACCACTCGTTTCTTCACATTATATACGTACAATATATATGGCCAACATCATATGGCCAGTAGTTTAGTTGTCAAAGAATTTCAGGGTGCTTAGTTTTGTCAAAGAATTCCAGGGTGCTTAGTTTTATTTGAGGGGTGGGTTGTGCTGGACACCATTATTGTGACTAGTCTTTTTAATAGTACTATATGCATAATTTGGCGACGAGCGCTCTCTATACGTACCACCTTTTTTTATTTCAAGTTTTGCACCATGGCACAATCCATCGATACTACTGTTGTACAAAAGTATACATTTTTTAAAAGGCTACAGGGTGGGGCAGTCTAGCTTGGTCGGTTTCATGAGAGGCGAGGGCCTTTGTGATTTGACGGCTCATTACTGCTGGAAGCCAGGGCCTTGTGATTTGACTGCTCGTATAAATGCGCCGACGACCTAATCGAGGAGTAGCAAAGAACCGTGCGGTATACTCATGTTTTCCACTGGAGTAGTACTGCGACGGAGGAGCACGAAACACGGCAGCCCAGTGCCATATGGCGATAAAAAATGATCTAATTTGCTAGTCATCTCATTGTTAGCATTGTTCTATTCATTCCCTCAAAAAACAAAAACCATTGTTCTATTCATGCCTCGCAGAGAACGTGACACGTGCGCGAAACACCCGAAGCAAAAGATGAAACACAGCAGGCAAAGAAGAAGGAAGATTATCACCCCAAATGATCTAATTCGCCGCGGAGTCGTAACTGCTTCTTCATCGCCTCCATGACCTCCATCTCCTTGCGCGTCTCCTCCGCCATCTTCTTCATTCTGTCCATGACACAAGATTTCTCGACGCGGGCCTTCATCATCTGTTCCACGACCGCATTACGTACCTTGACAGCAGCCGGGTGCTCGATGCGGAGCTTCACCAACTCCTCCTTCTGTTCCATGACGAGCGCCTGCAGCATCTTCATCGAGGAACTACTATTCTCATGCAGCTTCTTCCAGCCGACGTTCTTCTCCTTCAACAGGTCGATCTCGTGGCAGAGCTTCGCCCTGTCCTCCTGAAGTCGTAGGATTTCGCCGGTCGCCTTCTTCTCCGAGGCAATGCTCTTCTCCAGTAGCATCACCAAGACGGCGGTCAACTCCCCCTGCTGATTGAGCTCAGCGGGCATGTCGTCAAGGCTCTCCTTCAGCAACTCCGTCAAGCCTTGGATGCACTCCTTCTGCTTATTGAGGTGCTTCTTGAGCTGATCGGGCATGCCGTCGAGGGATAACGACTCCAGCTCCGCCGGCTCGGCATGTTCGCCTCCGCGGCTAGGGCGCTCCTGGGAGCCATCGCCTGCCCGTGAGAGATCTTTCGAGGTCTCTGCGTGGCGGTGAGCCCTCTTTTTTTTCACAGCCTTGGTTGCCGCTCCCTTGTTACGAGTAGTTCTCGACCTAGAGCTCTGCTCAGCGGCCATGGCAACGACGGACGAAGAAGAAGCACTTATGAGGAGGAAAGGTAGAGTAATTTTTGGTTAGGTAGTTCCCCTTTTTATAACCTAAGTACTAGCACTAGTAGTACTAATACCTGCACAGTGGGAACACATTCAGGTTTGGTACGGACTAGTAGGTGTGAGCAGGCTTTCGAATGTGATGGAACAAGGTAAAGATTAATAGATGGTTTTAGTTTCGAGGCCCGAAACGGCTCCCGACGAGTTTAGCGGAACATAAATTTCAAGTACTACACTGCTCAAATGCGTAAATATTATGTTACTGTCAAAAATTGTCACAAAATACGAATGAGACCAATGGAAGTACTACTAGCAACCCACAATTTAACTACTCGCATGCGCGAAGTGGAGTAATAATGTCTTTCTTCCGCCCTCACGTCCACTCAACTTGCATGCGCTGTATTAATTGACCATCAATGAAGTGAACGACTTTACACACGTCAAATTATCACATGGGGTGGATATTGGTACAAAATTGCGTCCGCCCGTGTACCCACGTGTGCGTGCAAGGGAATGAGTGCGTGTGTGGCGTGCGTGCACATCTTTGCTTCGTGCATGTACCGCCAGTATGGCTCAGGGAGGACGAGTACATTCTTCTGGAACCAGCAGCACGTCACTGTGATCAATCCATGCAAGGATCTTGCAACAACGCCTCCACATGTGCCACGTGGCTTCATGAACTGTAAGACACACACTATGTAGCGTGCCATTGGTATTCTAATTTACGTGTTTTACACATAGTCGAAGTACTAGTAAGGTACACGTGCATTGCACGCATCAGATTTTCAACCAAATTATGAATAAATACCACACTATAGCATGTAAGCTCTGAGTCATATATGCGTGATGTAGCCCTTCGTTTAATTCTTCTAGTTCATCTCATTCAAAATCAATTAGTTTTTATAAAAAAGCTAAGAACGCGTGAATAGGAAAAACATGGGATTATAGTGGAATGTCGTCTTGAATCCTACAGGATAGTACGAGTGTTTGATTGTGCATAGAAAAAACGCAGAATTCTTTCAAAGAGGTTTGAGTGGATGGGATGTTTCCTATGAAATCTAGTGCAAATGAATCATATGGAAAAATTCCTATGGTTTACAATCCTATGAATCAAACAACCAAGATAGGAAAAATTCCTAATGATTAGAATCCTCTAAAATTCCTTTGAGAATCCTTTGAACCAAAGAAGCCCTTAATCTATTTTATGATTCATGGAATTGTGCGTTGTAAATAATAAAGTAAAAACAAATAATGGCAATTCAACTAGAAAAAAAGTTTGGGCAGTTATGATACGGAAGATTCTAGAACAAAAGAGAACCACTGTTGTTTTGAGGTTTGTGCATTATGCTTAAGTTCAACCTTGGATTCTGCTAGATTGTACATGTGGCAAAATCCGGTGGTGGGATAGAAGATGGTGCGCGGGGCCGAGTGGAGGGAGACTATGAAGGAATGCACAAGTGCGAGATCAATATTTAGAGAGGGGGGGCGAACACGTGCGCTGTTGCACGCAGTGGCGAAGCCATGAAAAATAAATGAGCTAGGCGGCCAAGCATTCCTAATCCTTTATGAGGAGGGTCAATTCATGAAATTAAACCTTTTTAGGAGCTATTGTCTAATGATCACATTCATATTAGCCTCGATATATAGTGATGTTAGGGGGGACAGGGCCCTTACTGCCCCCTGTCTTCGCCATTGTGCACGCGTCTGAGAGATGAAGCGGAAGGCATGGATGATGAGAGGGGGCCATTGGATATATAATTAATGTGGGTGTATTAGCTATTTATGTTAATCCTATATAGAGAGGTATAGATTGATCGATGTGGACGTGGGAAAGAGGGTGAGACCTCACTGGATATATTGATTGATCGGTTTGTGTGGAAAACTATGAAAGACCTAGCTATATACACACATACATAGAGGAACATTGATCGTTGCGCATGCACGCGTGAGAGATAAAGAATGCCCGGTATGATGGAGAGGGGGATGTGTGTGGGTGTGTGCCTTCATGGGAGACCGACCTGAAGAAAAAGATTGCATGCGTGCGATAGATAATGCCGACTGGTAGTGTGTGTGCATGCATGCATGAGAGAAAGTTAGTGGTACAATTATAAAGAGAAGACTACTGTGTGGGTGTAAAAGAATATGTGTGGTGTGGTTTGGAAACGAGCATGTTGTAATGTATACACATTGAACAAGGTCAGACTGATTTGAATTTGAGATACCGATGGTAGACATCATTTGCCCACGTCGCATCCGTGCATGGACACACTATTCTAATTGGAGATGATGGGTTGCTTTCGCATCACATATCTATATCTATACCCCTATATATATATATAATATATTTTTTAATATTGTGTGCGGGTAACTTTAAGTTTGAAAGATGGTCGTTGGGTGAGGCAAATCCAATGGTCGAAAGATGGCAAATTTGAGCACTATTGGTCGTTGGATATCATCTAGATTCCACCAGATTTCGCCACATGTATAATCTAGAAGACTCCATGGTTGAACTTAAGCATAATGCACAAACATCAAAACACAAGCACTTCTTATTTTTTCTAGAATCTTCTGTATCAGAATTGCCCAAATGTTTTTCTACATGATTTGCCATTATTTGTTTTTACTTTATGCCTTACAACGCACAATTCCATGAATCTTAAAATAGATTAGCTTTCTTATAAAAACTAGGTGATTTTGAATGAAATGAACTATAAGAATTAAACGAACATCTACGTCATGCATATATGACTCAAAGCTTACATGTTATAATGTGGTATTTATTCATAATTTGGTTGCCAAATCTCATGCGTGCAATGCACATGTACCTTACTCTAGTATAAATGGTGTTTGTGTGTGTGTGTTGTGCGTGTTGAGGTGCAAATTGTCTTTTTTTTGTTACACGTTAATCTTGTTCTTCCAAAATTTCAAGCCGTGCCTTGTTATGCCGAAAATTGAAGCTAGCGTCTCTGTCTATCGTGTTGCGAAACTCCCGCCTCTTCAACCCGCGCCTTGTTAGCCCGAAATATTTAATATATATATTTGTCTCGTTGTGCTCCAACAACTCCCTCCATCTCAACCCGCGCCTTGCTATTCCGAAATTACAACACGCGCGAAAACTCCCACCTCCCGTGAAATCCCGACACGCGAAATGCCCGTGGTACCCCTGAACCGAAAGAACCGCCTCAAATCGGTGGGGGATACTTTCGTAACTTACCCTACATTTCGGACAAGCGCGTCTCTAAGCCATGGTTCCCCACTGCCATCCCATCCGCCCACCCATTCGTACACCGAGGCCATGAAAACCCGCGACGAAACCCCACACCCTGCTCCGTCTGCCACTCAGCCGGAGCCTCTTCCCCGACGACGTCGTCCACATCAACACCTCGACGTCCCTCATCCACCATACCGAATGAGGATCCGTCGTCGATCTCATCGTCCTGCTGGTTCAGCCACCCCGTCCTCCACCTCCAAGGAGCTGCCCCGATGTTCCCCTCGTCTTTCGCGCCACCTCCATTGCCACACCATCGTCTTCACCTGCACCACTGGAAGAACATCATCATCACCGTTTCCTCGGATGAAGATGCGGCCTAATAGGCGCCACCAAAGAGGTTGTACACTAATCCCGCATTTTCTTCTTGATTCGATCTCATGGTGCTGTCGGCGCTCGGTCCCGAGCCGGCACGGCGAGGCTCCATCCACGGCGGTGTCGCAAGCCACTTCCTCCATGGTGTCACTCCCTCGGCGGTGATGTCCACATCAGTAGGAGCTGCTGCTGCTTTAGCTCTCGCTCGCGCTGCTGCTCTGCTCTTGATCTCGGTCCCCTGCCTGGTCTGCTCTTGCTATTGCTCTTGCTCGCGCCGCTGCTCTCGCTCTTGCTCTTGCTTGCGTTGCTGCTCCAATTTGGCTACACTTCAGTCGACTGAATCGACTTTTGGGTCAGTCGATTTTCAAGGGGTGGCCTCGCCGGGGTGAAGGAAGAACCAGCCGCAACGGGGAGGGGCGCTCGCCGGAGAGGTACCCCACTATCTATCTTAGGGTTCAGGATGGGGGCGGTGGTGGTCGGCGGTGGCGGGGCGGTGGCGTGGGGATCGCCGGAGAAAAAGCTCGGCATGGGGGGCCTAGAGGGATGGCCGGGAGGCGGCGGACCGGCGGTGGGGAGTGTTTTCGGGGCGTGCGGGGCGGCGCACAACCGGCCGCGGGTGGCGCGGGGCTGTTGTTTGGCCGGTGGTGGCTGGCGGCACAGGGGGGTGGAGGTTGAAGATGAACTGCATGCCCTTGATTTCGTATCCAATGGCTGCAAAATCGACTGACCAGAGATGAAAAAGTCTGTTGACTGACATGTAGCCTCACCTTGTTAGTGCGTTCAGTTTCGACAGCAAAATTCAGTTTCGACAACAAAATTCAGTTTCGACAGTTAGGTTCAATTTCGACAGTTAAGTTCAGTTTCGACAGTTAAGTTCAGTTTTTCAACAGTTAAGTTCCGAGATGAGCGGCTGATGTATTTTACATCTAGCACTTTGTGGTTACGTATTTTGCGTCATGTATTGGAGATGCTATTAGAATTCCACTCAGGTTAACGTTGTTCGTTGTCTCTCTTGTCCTGCTTCAGCCTCGGCGTCGTACAACTCACCGGAGCTGTTCCAACGACGAAACCCTCAATCACAGCGGAGCAGTACCTCGGGCTCCATCTCCAGACGCCTAAGATCTTCTTCCCCTCCTCCGACAGCAAAGTCAGCCGGAGCATCCTCACCGGCCAACCCAATCACGCTGAGATCGACATGGCTTCGCCAAAGAGGTTGTACACTTGTTGCATCTCTTTTTTACTCTACATGTTATATATATTGTCCAGTGAGCACTCGTAGTAACGGGAAATACGATTATTTTATCCTACTATATGACTAGCAGCGAGGTACCAGGAAACTTAGCTATCCGTGATGGACTCTCTTGAATGCCATCATTATTTATCTCTGCGCGTTTGAGATGTGCATTTGTCGATGGGCCTAGGAGTTGAGCTAGTATGGCATTGGCCTGGGTCCAAAGTAATAGAAGAAGCACAAAAACATTTTTTTAGTGTAGGATTTTCCTTGCTGAAGCCTGCCTGCTAGAATCGTCAGTGCTTGAAAGGAAAAGTGAATGAAAAACATAGGAATTGGAAAGTTTCCTATGTTACTACTTTTCATGAATTTGCTGCAAATGAATGGAGCAAAGGAAAACTGTAGGATTTGTTCCTTTAGTGTCTCCTTGAAAGAAAAACCGTAGGAATTCTAATTTCCACTTCTCCTCATTTTCATATTCCTATTCATCAAGCACAAGACTAAGAGATAGTAGCATAATAGCATTATAACCGTCCATTTTCTTGGGGTTTGACTTAATCTCACCATGCTTTTTTGCATCCTGTGATCTTCTAATTGTTGTGAATCAAACACCCAGATTGGAAGAAATCCTGTGTTTTTAAATTCTCTGTTTTGCACATGCATTCCTATCCTATTCCTGTCTATTTCCTATCCCTGCATTGTTAGAATCCTCAAATTCAAACAAGCCCATACTCAATTACTTCTGTTACAGATATGTGTCAAAGAAAACCTCGTGTGGTTTGTCCTGCTCCTGCGGCACTGTGTTCCACCCCAGCTCAGCAGCTCCAACGACGGAAGGGTTCACCACAACAGGGATCCGCTCTCCAAACTGTCTTTCGCTGCCTCAGATCTTCTTCCCCGTCGCCGGCAGCCACGACAACTGCATTACCATCATCAACTGAGCAGATGACCTTGAGGACTACACGGGTCCGCAAGAGAGGTCGCACTCTTTCGTGTCTGCTTATGTTATGCGTCGCTTAATATGATGACATGCTACATTATCGTCGTCTTCACCTATTAGACTCCGAGTCAGGTCCAAACTAATGCTGAAACTTGAGTATTTAAATGGTTGTGGGGTACATATTGGGGCAGCAATCAGTACTATCTGTCTACTATCTGGTTAATCTCCGGTGTCTACTGTCGTGGTTCTAAGTCTGACAGTAGAATGGGGGGTAGGTATGGAGAGGCAAGATCCTAGCTATGGAGTAGTTGTACACACGAGTGTTTAGCGAGTTCAAGCCCTTCTCGGAGGAAGTAACAGCCCAACATCTCGGAGCCCGGAGGCGGTCGACTGATCTCTATGTATATGAGTTACAGGGGTGCGAACCCTTCTACCAGTGGAGGGGGGTGGCTTATATAGAGGACGCCAAGACCCCAGCCAACCCATGTTAGCAGAGGGTTAAAGTACATTAAGGTCTGGCATTACTGGTAATGCCCTACATAAAGTGCCATCATGACCGTTAAGACTACTTAATTACAGACCGTTTGGATGCAGAGTAGATCCTGAACTTCTGATGGTCGAGTGAGTCTTCATGGTCGAGTGTCTTCTAGCCGGTCGAGTGGAGCCTCTCTTGGTCGACTGGAAGGTAGCTTCGTCTAAGGATGTCCTTGGGCATGGTATCCTGGATAGATCCATGACCCTACCCTAGGTACATAACATCATCATTAGCCCCCGAATGGATCGAGGTTCGAGTGAGGAAGGAGTTGATGATTTTCTCCGACTCATTTTCCATGTTTTGATTGTGTCATATCTTGGATCAGCGATCTTCCTTTCGACGTTGGCGTCAACTTTTACTTCAATCGCCTTGATCCATTCTTATCTTCTGTCGAGTGAACTTTTGAACTTTGGTGAACTTCTGAGCGACGGATCGCGGGAAGGATATCGTCTGACAGATTGATCTGCTCTTAGCGGATTTTGCGGGATCTGAAATTTTGGGAAGCGCGCGAAGCGGGGCGATCCGCGGCAATCGGGCGGGATAAGGCATGGACGCCTCGATTTCTGCGCCGCCTTTTTCACCACGTATCGTGCGTGCACGACTGTTTCGGGATGTGACAGGTCTGCTCGGACCCACTCGTCAGCCACTCGGAAGTGCCCTTATATAAAGCGTCAGGGAGGAGTTTTTGAACAGTGCCTCCCCATTCTCCTCTCTTCCCTCTCTGCCTCCGCCCACAGCGCCTGCTCCGACCTCCGCCTTATCCACCTCTCGAGCGCTTCGCCGGCGATAAATGTGAAGGAGAAGACAACGGCTCTAGAGCGCGCGAACAAGGCGACGGCGACGGGGCAAGCGAAGGGGAGACCGTCTAGTCGGGGCGGATCTTCGTCGAGGTCCCGCCTGCCGAAGGGTTGGGTCCAAGGGGACTAGATCCGCTCGACCATCACCGAGAAGGACCTCAATGACCTGGCCAATGAGGGACTGATCCCGCATGGGTCGGCGAGGCTCCCGGGGTCCGAGTATCAACCGCAACCGCAGGAGGGTGAGTGTGTTCTCCTAGCCACTCACATAGATCGTGGTTTCTCTCTGCCGTCGAGTGTTTTCTTCCGAGGGTTTCTGAATTTCTTTGGGGCACAACTCCATCATTTCAATCCCAATTCCATCGCCTATCTTGCTGCCTTTGTGTCCATGTGCGAGAACTTCCTGGGTTGTCGACCGCACTGGGGTCTCTTCAAGTACATATTGACCTGCCGCTCGCAGACAGTGAAAAAGGCGAGTCCGGACGATGAGAGGACCAAGGTCATTCAGATGTGTGGCGGTCTTGGGATTCAGTTGAGGAACAAGAGCACTTTCCCGACCATGACCCTTCCTGAGTCGGTCAGAGGGTGGCAGTCGACTTGGTTCTACTGCCTAAACGAGTCGACGCCGGGGCAGTCGACCGGTCTCCCTCCGTTCTCCATGAACCGAGTGGACAAACTGTCTTCTCTGAAGGTGCTCCCTGAGGAGAAAGCCGAGGTAAAAATGTTGATGGAGCGCGTGGTCCAACTCGTTCCGGACGGAGTGACGGGCATGGATCTTCTGGAAGTCTTCCTTAGGCGGCGCATCCAACCGCTTTAGTTCCGAGGCCACCCGATGTGGTTGTACTGTGGTACCGAAGACACCACTTGGGTCCATCCAGAAGTAGTCGACGATGCCACGCTGGAGAGGTGGGTGGCCGCCATCACAGGGAACAAGGACAACCCTCGAGGGGCTAGGAGGATTCCGCCACTCGACTGTACTTATACGCCGGACACGGTATGACCACTTATCTCCGATTGTGATCTTGCTTTATCCATTCTACTTTGCCGCGAATTGGTCGATTGATCTTTCTTTTGCTTTGTTATCTGACAGGCCACCACTGAATTATACTCGATGCCCAATGGGGCGCAGACGCCGACTGAGGAGGAAGGAAGCGGGGGCGAAAGCCCAGAAGAGTGGGATTCGAATGCTGACGATGCCGACGAGGGTGACGACTCTGGTGAGGAGGAAGATGAGGAGGAGGAGGAGGAAGTTGTGCCTCCCCGCTCGGAGAGACGCTCTAAGCTTGTCCATGATCCCGCGACTGAGCGCGGTAAGGGTGTGGCGACCGCTACCCAGTCGACCAAGCGCCCTCGGACGGCTTCTCCGGTGCCGACTGAGAAGGCTCCGAAGCAATCTCGAGTGGCACCGTCGAAACCCGCGAAGGTCTTGCCGAAGATGAAGATGGTGATCCCCACAATCTCAGGGTAATGGTAGTTTCGAGTTTTCCCCGTTTCATGAACTTGTTCTTGGTCGACTCATGGGTCAATCGACTGACTTTTGGAACTGCAGCGCTGCTACTTCCGACACCTCGGCGAGGGCCGAAGACCACGAGATGGAGGATGCCGCAACCTCAAAGCCTGGTACGACTCTTGTGATGCCATTTTCAGTCGACTGACTCATTGTCTCTAATTTTGATTCTTTCTGCAGTTTCATCTAACATTGTTATTGACCTTCCTGACGACGACGACGAAGAACCACCACGGCCGAGGAGGAGCAAGAAAACGTCTGCTGGCAGGGCGACTCAGGATGTGCCGGCACCCGAGACGTTGGTCGCGGAGGGAGACAATGTCGCTCGACCCACCGTAACTTTCGCGGTGCCGTTGACGAGTGCTCGCCCTTCGTCGTCGAGTGCAGCTCCACCCTCGCTTTTCTCCACCTACCCCGTTCCAGAAGACCAAGCTAGCGCTGCTAGAGAAGCAATACGCCAAGCGGGGGTCATGATGGAGCAAGTGAAGGCAATACGAGAAGCTAGCCAGGCAGCCTATGACGCCAGTTCGGCTCTTCAAAGTAATGTTTAGGTCAGTCGGTCACTGCCTGTTCTATTAGGATATGATATCTGCAAACTCTTCTTTCTGCAATTCTTAGAGTTTGTCCTACACCCACTGGGTGCGTCGATTGAAATTCTGGATGAGTGGGGGCACGCTGAGTGCACCCACTGGGTGTAGTCCCCAAGGCTATGGTCGACTGCTGGTAGTCGTCCATAGGCTTTATGTCTTAAGTTTTTTCTTACTCGACTAGGTCGAATAGATTCATGGACCAGTGGGGGCATGCTGAGTGCACCCACTGGGTGTAGTCCCTGAGACTCTGGTCGACTGCGGGTAGTTGACTATAGTCTGAAGAACATCTCCCGTTTTTTTTGTGTGTTGGTCGACTGGTCGACTTTAACCGATGAAACTAGTGGGGGCACGCTGAGTGCACCCACTGGGTGTAGTCCCCGAGACTATGGTCGAATGTTTGCATTCGGCCATAGTCTTAGAAATGTTATGATTTTTCGTTACTCACTCGGAAGTGAATCGTCTTTGACATTTGTCGATTGGTTCTTCGTAGAAATCCGGTGACCTTGCGGCTCGTTATACTGAGCTGGAGAACAAACACATTCAGCTTGAGCTCGATCTAAAACTGGCCCAAGAGAACTTGACGAAGGCGAAGGAGGAAGCTAAAGGTATGCTTGGTGAGGCCTTTGACGATTGCCTTTGCCTCTCACTTGCTTCCCAATTTAATCTTCACTGTAACTTTGCAGACAAAGTGAGGGATGCCCTGAAGAAACAAGAGCTTGACTTGGCTGAGATGCAAAAAACTGCTTTAGAGAAGACCAGGCTTGCTGATGAGAAGCTGGCTTCAGTGACCAAGCTCGAAGAAGAAAACACCAATCTGAAAGCTGCTCTGGATGCTGCCAACCAGGAGGTCAGTCGACTGAAAAGCGACAAGACCACCCTGAATGAAAAGGCCAGTGAATTGAAGAGAAAGAAGAATGATCTAGAGGCTTATCTGGGTGGACTCGCCAAGAAGTTGTTCCTCATGCTTGAAGGTAACCCTTTGTATCAACCAAATATTTAATTGTAACCTCCGACTGTTTGTCTTGACTTGATGGTTGTGCTTGCAGAATTCTGTCAGAACTTTGAAGAGGAGACTGGTCGACTAGAAGTAAACCTGGACCCCATCAACTCTCCTGTGAAAGATGAAGTCGCCATGAACGTGCTCCGGCTTGAATCTCGTGTTGCTGCTGTCATCGATTATCTTGCAAGGCTGAAGGTCGCAACTTCTCGCATCGACACAACACTCTGGCCAACAGAGACGCTCTAGAACGACCTCGAGTCTCTGATGACTCGACTGAACGAGGTCCCAAGTCGAGTGCAGGAGTGGAAGAAGTCTTCGGCCAGGTGCGGTGCGGATGTTGCTCTGTCTCTGGTCCGCGTTCACTGCAAGGATGCACGAGAGGACAAGCTGGTGGCCCTTAGGGTGGCTAACACCAAGAAGCACGACTTCAGATCTTTCATGGAGACCTTCATTGCCGCTGCCACTCGGATTGCAGATGGAATTGACCTGGACGAGTTTGTGGCACCTTCCAGCCCTCCACAGGAGGGGTAAAAAACTTCTGAGCTTGATACTTTAAATTTGCCTCGGTATGCCGAGTGAATTTTGTAACCGACAAACCTTAACAGGCCTAGCGCCTGAGCACTTTCGGTTTCGTTAGGCATTATCAGGACTTGGATTCGTTGTTGAATATGTTTGCATTTGGTTTGAGGTGTCTTTTGCAGGTTAAAGCGAAGCGCTTATTGCAATCGACTTGTACCACAACACACTTAGGCCAACACTGGGCTGCAGCTAAGCCTCCGAGTGGGAGGTCTGCTCTCCACTCGGCATGATTTCAGATACTTAGGCGAGCATTGGGCTGCAGCTAAGCCCCCGAGTGGGAGGTCTTCTCTCCACTCAGTAGGATTTCAGATACTTAGGCGAGCATTGGGCTGCAGCTAAGCCCCCGAGTGGGAGGTCTGCTCTCCACTCGGTAGGATTTCAGATACTTAGGCGAGCACTGGGCTGCAGCTAAGCCCCTGAGTGGGAGGTCTTCTCTCCACTCGGTAGGATTTCAGATACTTAGGCGAGCACTGGGCTGCAGCTAAGCCCCCGAGTGGGAGGTCTGCTCTCCACTCGGTAGGATTTCAGATACTTAGGCGAGCACTGGGCTGCAGCTAAGCCCCCGAGTGGGAGGTCTGCTCTCCACTCGGTAGGATTTCAGATACTTAGGCGAGCACTGGGCTGCAGCTAAGCCCGCGAGTGGGAGGTCTGCTCTCCACTCGGTAGGATTTCAGATACTTAGGCGAGCACAGGGCTGCAGCTAAGCCTCCGAGTGGGAGGTTTGCTCTCCATTCGATAGGATTTGAATTGGTGGCGCATCTCGGAAAGAGAGGGTAGCAGTCGACCTGCACCTCGTCTCCCTTACAGAGCGCACGTTGAACTTGTGGCGTAGCTCAGAAGGAGAGGGTAGCAGTCGACCTGCACCTCGTCCTCCTTTCGAAGCGCACATTGTATTTGGACTTAGGCGAGCGTAATGTTGCAGCTAAGCTTCCGAGTGGAAGGCTGGCTTACCACTCGACAGGATTTCGTTGATCTTAGGCGAGTACTTGGACCGCAGCTAAGCCTCCGAGTGGAAGGCTGGCTTACAACTTGGTAGGATTTTATTTATCTTAGGCGAGTACTTGGACTGCAGCTAAGCCTCCGAGTGGAAGGCTGGCTTACCACTCGGTAGGATTTTATTTATCTTAGGCATGTACTTAGACTGCAGCTAAGCCTCCGAGTGGAAGGCTGGCTTACCACTCGGTAGGATTTTATTTATCTTAGGCGAGTACTTGGACTGCAGCTAAGCCCCCGAGTGGAAGGCTGGCTTACCACTCGGTAGGATTTTATTTATCTTAGGCGAAACGGATTTCGCAGCTAAGCCTTCGTGTGGGAGACTGGCTCACCACTCGGTTTGGATTTTTTACAGACTTGGGCGAATCGGATTCGAAGCCAAGCCACCCACTGGGGGATTGTTTTGAGTAGACAAAAGAAATAACGATTATAGGGAAGATTATAAATCTCTTGTCTTTGATCAACAAACTACAGAAGTACTTTTATTACAACTCGTCTGAGTGAATACTTAGGTGTAAAAGGGACGGAGAAGTTCCGCGTTCCAAGCTCCGGGCTCGTCGATCTGATGCTCGAAATTGTAAAGACGGTATGCTCCATTGTGGAGAACCTTGGTGACGATGAAGGGACCTTCCCAAGAAGGAGCAAGCTTGTGTGGTTTCTGCTGATCCACTCGGAGAACTAAATCTCCTTCCTGGAAGGCTTGACTCTTCACGTTTTTGGCGTGGAAGCGACGCAAGTCCTATTGGTAAATTGTTGATCTGACCAGAGCCATCTCCCTCTCTTCCTCTAACAGGTCGACTGCATCCTGCCGCGCTTGTTTTGCTTCTGCTTCAGTGTAGAGCTCGACTCGAGGAGCATTGTGGAGAAGGTCACTCGGTAAGACTGCTTCAGCCCCGTAGACCAAGAAGAATGGAGTTCTCCCAGTCGACCTATTGGGCGTGGTCCTTAAGCCCCAAAGCACTGAGGGAAGTTCGTCGACCCATGCACCAGCCGCATGCTTAAGATCACGCATTAAACGGGGTTTCAACCCTTTGAGGATCAAACCGTTGGCTCGTTCAGCTTGTCCATTCGACTGTGGGTGAGCGACTGAAGCGTAGTCGACTCGTGTGCCCTGGGATGTGCAGAAGGCTCTGAACTCTTCGGAGTCGAAGTTTGACCCGTTGTCAGTGATGATGCTGTGCGGGACCCCATATCTGAATATCAATTCTCTGATGAAGCTGACGGCAGTACCGGCATCGAGGTTCTTGATGGGTTTAGCTTCGATCCACTTAGTGAACTTGTCGACTGCTACCAGCACATGGGTAAAACCGCTTCTGTCTGTTCTCAAAGGACCGACCATATCCAAACCCCACACTGCAAAGGGCCAGACGAGTGGTATAGTCTTCAAAGCTGACGCGGGCTTGTGTGACATATTGGAATAAAATTGACACCCCTCGCACTTGTCGACTATCTCCTTCGCCATTTCATTCGCTCTTGGCCAATAAAACCCGGCTCGGTATGCTTTGGCCACGATGGTCCGAGAGGACGCATGATGGCCACAGGTCCCCGAGTGGATGTCATCAAGGATTATTCGACCTTCCTCTGGCGTTATGCATTTCTGACCAACTCCAGTCGCGCTTTCTCTGTACAACTGTCCCTTTATCACAGTAAAGGCTTTAGATCGGCGGACGATCTGTCGAGCCTCTTCTTCGTCCTCCGGGAGCTCTTTCCTCAAGATATACGCGATATATGGTACTGTCCAATCTGGAGTGATCACTAGAACTTCCATGATCAGGTCGACCACTGCTGGGACTTCAACCTCAGTCGGGTCCGTGACACTCTTAGGCTGCGGGGCTTCATCGGTAAAAGGATCTTCTACGACTGACGGAGTGTGGATATGTTCCAAAAACACACCACTAGGGATGGCTTCTCTCTTGGATCCTATCTTCGCCAGGTCGTCAGCTGCTTGATTTTTCAGTCGGGGTATGTGGTGGAGCTCTAACCCTTCGAACTTCTTTTCGAGCTTCCTCACTGCATTGCAGTATCCAGTCATGGCTGGGCTTCTAACGTCCCACTCCTTCATTACTTGATTGACCACCAAATCTGAATCGCCGTAGACCATATGGCGATGGACGCCGAGTGAAATGGCCATGTGTAATCCATACAAGAGTGCTTCATATTCTGCTTCATTGTTGGAGGAATCAAAGTGGATCTGGAGCACATATCTGAGCTTGTCTCCTCGGGGGGAAACCAAAACAACCCCAGCACCAGAACCATTTAACATCTTAGAGCCATCAAAGAACATGGTCCAATGCTCCGAGTGGACTTGAGTCGGCTGTTGTTGTTCAATCCACTCGGCAAGGAAATCTGCTATAGCCTGGGACTTAATGGCTTTCTTTGCCTCGAATTTGATATCAAGGGGAAGGAGTTCAATCGCCCATTTAGCCACTCGACCAGTTGCATCTCTGTTGTGCAGAATTTCTGACAATGGTGCGTCGCTGACGACTGTAATGTCGTGATCAGAGAAATAATGAGCAACCTTCTTCATGGTCATGTAGATCCCATATACGAGCTTCTGATAATGAGGATATCTTTGCTTCGATGGGGTTAAAACTTCAGAGAGATAATACACTGGGCGCTGAACTTTGAAGGCTTTCCCTTCTTCTTCCCGCTCGACCGTAAGTACTGTACTGACGACTTGTCCTGTGGCTGCAATATAAAGCAACAGAGGCTCTTTGCTGATTGGAGCAGCAAGCACCGGCTGGGTGGAGAGCAGAGTTTTTAACTCGGCAAACGCTGCATCAGCTTCTGGAGTCCACTCGAACTTGTCTGCCTTCTTCATCAGTCGGTAAAGGGGCAACGCCTTTTCACCGAGGCGAGAGATGAATCGACTTAACGCGGCCAAGCATCCAGTAAGCTTCTGGACGTCGTGCACACGCACAGGGCGTTTCATTCGGAGTATGGTGCCAACTTTTTCTGGGTTAGCATCGATTCCTCGTTCGGAAACGAGAAAACCGAGTAACTTTCCGCCAGGTACTCCGAATGTGCACTTTGAAGGATTGAGCTTGATATCATACCTCCTGAGATTGGCAAATGTTTCAGCTAAGTCAGTCAACAGGTCGGAACCCTTTCGCGACTTGACCACGATATCATCCATGTATGCTTCCACATTCCGACTGATTTGAGTGAGTAAACACTTTTGAATCATTCTCATGAACGTGGCTCCGGCATTCTTGAGGCCGAATGGCATGGTGATATAGCAGAAGCACCCGAATGGAGTGATGAAAGCTGTTTTGATTTCGTCGGGCCCATACAGACGGATCTGATGATACCCGGAATAAGCGTCTAGAAAAGACAATCTCTCGCACCCTGCGGTCGAGTCGACAATTTGGTCGATGCGAGGGAGAGGAAAATGATCTTTCGGGCAGGCCCGATTGATATGTTTGAAATCAATGCACATACGAAGGGAATTGTCCTTTTTGGGAACCATAACGACATTGGCGAGCCACTCGGAGTGGTATATCTCTCGGATGAACTCTGCTGCAAGGAGTCGAGCCACCTCTTCGCCAATGGCTTTTTTCTTCTGAACGGCGGACCGTCGAAGATGTTCTTTAACAGGTTTTGCTTTTGAATCGACTCTAAGGCGATGCTCAGCCAGTCCCCTGGGAACACCCGGCATGTCAGCTGGCTTCCATGCGAAGATGTCCCAGTTCTCACGGAGGAACTGGATGAGCGCTTCTTCCTATTTAGAGTCGAGTGTTGTGGAAATATGGGTCGGAGCTGCATTGGGGTCAGTCGGGTGGATGTGAACTGGCTTCGTCTCACCGGACGACTGAAATGCTGACTCTGTGGCGGGCTTCTTGGCCCGCAGTAAATCACTCGGATCTGCATTCTTCTTGTATCCCTCTAGCTCTACCACTGTTATCTGGTCATCCGCAATCTTTGAGCCTTTCTGGAAACACTCTTCTGCTTTCTTCCGGTTGCCAGTGACGGTGATCACGCCTTTGGGGCCAGGCATCTTTAACTTGAGGTACACGTAACATGGTCGAGCCATGAAGCGGGCGTAGGCTGGTCTTCCCAAGATAGCGTGGTAGGCGCTCCGGAAATCCACGACTTCAAATGTCAGCTTCTCTTTGCGGAAATGCTTCGAGTCGCCGAACACCACATCCAGAGCTATTTGGCCGAGTGACTCAGCCTTCTTTCCTGGGATGACTCCGTGAAAACTCATGTTGCTGGAACTGAGCCTGGACATCGGAATGCCCATTCCCTTGAGCGTCTCTGCATACAGTATATTCAACCCGCTGCCGCCATCCATCAATACCTTCGTCAGTCGAGTGCCTTCGACGACCGGGTCGACCACCAGTGCTTGCCTCCCAGGGGTGGCAATATGAGTAGGATGGTCAGACTGGTCGAAAGTAATGGGAGTTTGCGACCATCTCAGATAGTTTGGTGTCGCCGGGGCGACCATATTGACCTCACGGTTGATCACTTTCAGTCGACTTTTGCTCTCTACATCAGCAAAAATCATCAGAGTGGAGTTGACATGAGGGTACTCTCCATCACTGTCCTCCTTGTCCTCAGCCTTGTCCGACTCCTTCTCTTTGTCCTTCGGCTGTTTCCCTTGGAACTGCTGGATTAAGAGCCGGCACTGGCGAGTGGTATGCTTTGGGTAGATGAAGTTACCCTCTTCGTCTTTCTTCGTGTGGATATGACACGGCAGATCCATCACATCATTACCTTCCTTATCTTTTACCTTCTTGGGGTTCCAAGATCCTTTGGGCTTCCCTTTGAATTTGCCCTGTGTCACGGCCAGAGCCTCTCCAGGAGCTGCTGGCTCGGCCTTCCGCTTTTGCTTCCGACTGGAGTTTCCTTTATCCGACTGACTCGGCTTGTACTTGCCGCTCCGGAGTCGGTCCTCTTCTTCGCCGTTGGCGTACTTGGTGGCTATTTCCATCATCCGACTCAGGGTCATATCTCCAGTTCGACCAAACTTCAGGCTCAACTCTCTGTTCTTGACGCCATCCTTGAAGGCGCAAACCGCTTGATGATCTGACACATTCTCTACAGTATGATGCAAAGTGATCCACCTCTGGATGTAATCCCTCAGTGTTTCACTCGACTTTTGTACACAAACTTGTAGCTCAGTCAATCCGGCAGGTCGCTTGCAAGTTCCCTCAAACGTCCTGACGAACACTCGAGAAAGATCTTCCCAGGTGTAAATGCTGCTGGGAGCTAACTGATTCAACCACGCCCTGGCCGAACCCTCTAGCATAAGTGGCAAATGTTTCATGGCCACCTCATCATTACCGCCACCAATCTGAACAGCCACTCGGTAGTCTTCGAGCCAAGTTTCAGGCTTAGACTCTCCGGTGAACTTACTCACCCCAGTCGCCAACCTGAAGTTGGGGGGTATCACTGCGGCTCTGATCGCTCTGCTAAAACATTCTGGACCTGAAACATGGACTCGGCTGCTTGTTGGCACATCTCTGTCATGACCACCTCTATGAGCTCTGTTCCGGTCGACCAAACCTTGCACGATGATGGATCTCGCGTCAAAGCCTGGCTCTCTGGGGTCGACTGGAGCTCTCCGCCCAACACTGAGCTGGCGTCTGTCATCTTGCTGCCGATGGGCGTTAGACCCACTTCTCGGAGGAGGAGTGGGCACTTGACGCCTGTCATCACGATCAAATCGATCATCATAGTGGTCCCGCCGGCCTTCACGTCCCACGCGCCTCGGAGGCGACCATGGACTATGAGCCGACTGAACAGTATTCGCAGCGACAGATCGACTGTGAATCCTGTTGCGCGACTGTTACACAGCTGAATTCTGATCTCCTGCCGCCCGGAGCAAATCTCTGATCTGCATCAAGCCTCTTCCAGCCTCCGACTGAGAGGGCTGAATTGACTCTACTATGCGGGCTGCAGCTGCCAAATTCTGAATTGGGGTTCGATATACCTGAGTCGGTTGCGGAAAGAGCTAACGTCGGTTGGAGTTGGTAACTCGTTGACGCGCACGCTCGTCGAGTGCTCGCTGAAGGTTCTCCAGTCGAGTGTGTTCAGCCAGGTTGGCTAAACGCGCCTATTCCAGGGCACAAGCCTCAGGTGTTTCTCCTGCAATGGGAGTATGCAGGGCATCCATGTTCCGACGGCGAAGTTCTTCCCTCTGCTGGGAAGTGAGCGGCTCGGGTTGGTACTCTTCATGGGCTTGAGCGGGGTCGTCCTCGTCGTCCATCCCGTCGCCGCGGGGGAAACTGGGAGGACTACGGGGCCCGTTGACCATCAGGACCTCCGCCGCAGGATCACTGCTATCGCACTCAGATGCCGTCTCTACAGAGCCAGTCGACAGGTCGAACAGGCCGTAGAGTGATTCGTCGGGCTCAATCGCCGCGACTTGGGTGGTGGCCGATTGGCAAGCCACTGCGTGTCTCACCCATCGTTGGAGCCTCGACCGACCAGAGCGCTTGCGTTGGTGGAAGACAGGGAGGGAGGACGGCGCAGGAGTCGACCAGTATGGAGTCGACGGCTGTCGCAGCAAGACACCGCGGACACACGCCCGAAAGTGCGTCGCCCCGCGGACGGGGAGCGCGTCGATGTCGAGTGGTGCCTCCTGGAGCCAAGCGGAGTCGTCGGCGATGAAAGTGAGCGCACCGAGACGGATCATGTGGCCCTCGACCAAAGCTCCGCCGGAAACCATGATGAAGGCGATCGGACAAATTGCAACTTCTCCAAAAAAGTCGCTAAGACACCTGCCGCACGGTGGGCGCCAACTGTCGTGGTTCTAAGTCTAACAGTAGAATGGGGGGTAGGTATGGAGAGGCAAGATCCTAGCTATAGAGTAGTTGTACACACGAGTGTTTAGCGAGTTCAGGCCCTTTGGAGGAAGTAACAGCCCTACGTCTCGGAGCCCGGAGGCGGTCGACTGATCTCTGTGTATATGAGTTACAGGGGTGCGAACCCTTCTACCAGTGGAGGGGGGTGGCTTATATAGAGGACGCCAAGACCCCAGCCAGCCCACGTTAGCAGAGGGTTAAAGTACATTAAGGTCTGGTGTTACTGGTAATGCCCTACATAAAGTGCCATCATGACCAGTAAGACTACTTAATTACAGATCGTTTGGATGCAGAGTAGATCCTGAACTTCTGATGGTCGAGTGAGTCTTCATGGTCGAGTGTCTTCTAGCCAGTCGAGTGGAGCCTCTCTTGGTCGACTGGAAGGTAGCTTCGTCTAAGGATGTCCTTGGGCATGGTATCCTGGATAGATCAATGACCCTACCCTAGGTACATAACATCATCATCTACTATGAGTTTCATGTTGGGTGCAAACAAACATTAAAGGAGCCATTATCTGTACTTTTTAACTAAAGCTATTATCTGCCTGCTATCATTGGTTTTGGGTCTATCCACAGTTTGCTACCATCACTCTGGATTTGTGCATGCACTCCTTACATAATCTCACTATGTTTTATTCCTATGCATGCCAGTTATTGTACACATGGCAATAAAATTTCATGCAGACATTGTTCCAGGGTGGGCGCAAAGGCAGCCCCCCTCCACCCATTTCGGATCATAATCAAGAGGAAGATAATTGTTCTGAGGGGTATTCAGAAGGATAAGACCACTCCTATTTACCCCATGAGGTCTACGCTCTATCTTGGCATGCTAATGTTGGTAATATCATGCATATGGTGCCTTGCATTGCTTACTGTATACATTAAAGATGTCGTCTGCTTAGTTTAGACATGCTTTGTGTCAATGACATCTGTTTAGTTTCTTTATCATATATGTGAATCATGCAATGCCATCTTGTCTAGCCAGGCATCATATATGTGAATTTTGCAATGCCACCCTAGTTAGCCAGTCATCTTTTATGTGAATTATATCATGCCATCATTTTTTTATTATGTGTTAAATTTGTCAACAATTTTAGTACATTCAATTAGTCTTCCTGTGCATCAGCCATTTGGCACGGTCATGGAAAAATTTGGAGTGGAAACAAGGTCTTCAGAGCAGACAATGCTATCAGACGAAGCGCATGTCTTGCTGGTTATCGATAGCTCCTCAGAGGAGGATTCATAGACAAATGACTAGTCATATTTCCCCCCTGAGGTGCATGCCCTAACTTGGCAGGGTTATGTTACTCATATCGTGCGTATGGTATCTTGCATTGCTATGTCATTTGCTTAGTTTAGACATGCTTTGTGTGAATGCCACCTATTTAGTGTCTAATTACCATATATGTGAATTATGCAATGCCATCTTGTTCCAAGACATTATATATATGAATGATGCAATGTTATCTTGTTGCAAGGCATTATGTATGTGAATTATGCAATGCCATGCTGTTTAGGCAAGCGTTATATATGTGAATTATATCATGTCGTCCTTTTTTTGTATTTCTCATTGCTTTTGTCGACAATGTTTGTATATTCAACTGCTCTTCCTATGCATCAGCCATTTGAATTGGTGATGGAGAAATCTGGAGTGAAAATAAGGTCTTCAGAGAAGACAATGCTACCTGCTGAAGCAGATATCTTGCTGGTTACAGATAGCTCTTCAGAGGAGGATTCAGAGGCAGATGACCAGTCCTATTATCCCCCTAAGGTGTATGCTCAAACTTGGCAGTGTTATATTACTAATATAATGCATATGTTGTATTGCAATGCTTAGTTTTTACATCATATACACAATATTGAATGCCATCTCCTTAGTTGACACATCATATATGCAATTGCCCTTTGCTCACTTCCTTAGTATATAAATCATATATTTGAATTATGTCATGCCATGATGTTTACATAGACAACATGTATCTGAATTATGACATGCCAACCCATTTTCTAAAGACATAATATAGTTATATCATCTCATCATGTTTACATAGTCATCATATTTTAAATTATGTCATTCTATCCGTGAATTATATCATGCCATCATGTTTCCATCGACAACATGTTTGTGATTTATGGCATGCCAACCACTTTAATAGACACATCGTATAGTTATATCATGTCATCCTGTTTACATAGTCATCATATTTTGAAGTATGTCATTCTATCCTGTTTAGTTAGCCATCATACATGTGAAATTATGTCATGCTATCCTATTTAATTAGCCATCATATATGTGAAATTATGTCCTGCTATTCTGTTTGCTTAGACAACATAAATGTGAATTATTTCAGGCCCTGTTTTCTTCCCTACTATCCATTGCACCTGTCTATCTTACAATGTGTGTACATTCAATTACTTTTCTTGTTTATCAGCCATTTCAATTGGAGGGAGTGATGGCAGTATCTGTGGGAGTAAAAAACATGGTCTTCAGAAAAGATCGTGCTACCTGTCGATGCAGATAGAACCACGGTTGTACTTTCCCAAGAATCAGCCCCACCACACATAACCCACACTCATGCAGATTGTACCCCTACCCAGTTGGACAGAGAACCAGCTACACCCCTTCTAACCCCAACCCTAGCAGATAGACACCCAGTTCCCGTTGACACAGCACCGTCTCCACCACAGAGCACCCAAACACGAGCAGTTAGTAAGGCAACTGCAGTGCCCAAATCACGAGGACCACCACTCCGAACCCGAAGTCAACGCTTAAAGCAGAAGAAGAATTGTTCTCAGGTCAGGTTCCATAGCTATGGTTCATACTACTTTGCTCTTGCATCACTGTATTTACTGATACCAACCAATTTCAAATTTGAAGGATGCAGTTGAACCTCCAATGGCGCAACAGGTATGTTTTAAACCTGTTTCTTCAACGTGTTTGGCTGTTAGCTGTTGTAACTTGCTCTATGGAGATTTCAGTTTCAATTGAATAAACAGTTATGTTCTCATGCCATGCACATTACAAGTGTTGTTATTGCTGTGTAGTTTCCCACACTTATATTATGTCTATGCTGCTTTGTCTTAAATAGATATGATTCAAACTGTATCTATCTTGATTTGGCAACATAAACTAGAATGATATAGACCATACAGTGACCAAACTACATAGATATATGTTTGTTTCATGCTGTTATCCTGTCCACCTTACTACTGATCTGGTTTAGCAAAATGAGTTTCATATACTACATTGTAAACCTGAGATGTCTTTGTTTGTTTCTCTTTTAGAACGCGGATAAAATATTGGAGAAGAGTACCCTATTATGCAATGGTAAAGGAAGTACTGCAGATAAGGTTCAAGATAGTGAGACATCCCTCACTACTGGAATCAGCTTATTTGTCGTCTGCCAGTTCTTTGCCGTCAGCTGGCGGACGGCAAAGAGGCACTTTGCCATCTGCTTGCAAAAAACAGACGGCAAAGAACCGATAGACGGCAAAGATGCCAGTTGCCATCAGCCAATTATTTGCCGTCTGCCAACAGATGGCAAAGAATATTTACCATGTGCTGGCGGACGGCAAAGAGGTGGGGCTATCTCTTTTTTTGCGGGTACAAAGAAAATCGTTGACCCCCACCTCCTCTCTCTGTCTCCCCTCTCTCCGCACGGCCCCCACCTCCTCTCTCTCTCCCCTCTCTCTCTCCCGCTCGTCTCTCCCTCTCCCTCGCGCGAGCACCTACGGCGTCCGATTTCGGCGAGCTCCGACGGGATTCGACGCCGCCCAACACACCCACGTGACCCCCTCGCCCCGCTCCTCCATCCCCTCCGACCAGATCTGACTCGCGTGTCCTCCAGCGACCATGCGTGACCCTCCCCTGCGGCTAGGGTTTCAGCCACCACATCGCCGGCGTGGCTCCGGTGTTGCTCCGGTGACTCAGGTGAGTCTCTTCACTCCTCCTCATCACATCCATCCCTCTCTTTCTCACCGTGTCGCGTCACGTCTCCTCTCCCTCACAGATCCATCACGCCGGGAAGCCATGGACGGGAAGGACGCCATGGAGGACGCAGCTCCACCACTGCCCCAACGCCATCCAGGTCCGCCCCTTCTCCTCTCCTCCCCTCTTGGATTTCTTCTTTTCCTGCCTTGCACCTGTCCACTCATGTTCTAAACCAAACAAGAAAAATTATCAATCTTGTTTTTGCTGCATATGCAATAATGGTTGAGGAGGACTCAGTTGTTCACTTCTATAATTGTGCCATAAATCGGTTTACTCTGCTTGAGGGCTGCCGTGGTTAGCTCGATTTGATAGGGTCCTTACTACATATGCTGCAGGGATTTAACTTGACTTGTTAATAATGAGTGTCAATCAATCAAACACAAGGAAACTATAAATGCTTACTATTTCGTATAGTGATCGTTGTGTTATGTATAGGTAAAACTTGTGTTGTCCTTATCTACTTCGGAGGCATCATCATGTGTTGTCAATTCAGTTTCTGCCATGGTTTTGGTTTGGTCCTGCTTATGCCAAATCGGTCATTCATTGCTTCTGAACACTCTACCTTTAATCTTTGCTTCTGTAAAACCGGCCTTTCTTCTATTGAATGGAGTGTTTGTTTGCTATGCGAGAAAAGTAGCTCATTCATCGCTGATTTGGCATGTGCAACCAAAGTGGACGGACCGCATTTAGGTCCGGTCGCCGTGAGGATCCTCTGGCGGTGCTGGATGTGCCATGGCGCGGTGGTGCCCCCGGGTGGCGCCTCCGTGCTGCGGTGCCCCTGGTTGGCGCCTTCGTGCCCGTGCTCTCACTGGCGCCGCCGTTGTGGTGCTCTCTGGCAAGCTCCAGCTTGTTGTGGTGGTGTTGGTTGTGATGCTGGTCACACCATAGTGATGGTGTGGCTGCATCCTGCTTCGGCTACAACTCCTTTTGGTGAGCTTCTCCTTGCTCCCCTCCTGATCTCTCTAATGCGTAGCTCTTGATCTTGTTGGATGTGAGGCTCTATTAGCTGTGGTTAGCTGCTGTAGATGAGCATCAACTTGTATTGGAGCTCTCTGTGATGGATTCTTGCTGTGTCAGGGTTTTGGTCAGTGAACATCTATGTGTATTTGTGAAGTATATATACTCCTGTACTGCTCTATTCTGTGTAGTTGATCCTGGAGTTGTTACTTTGGTCAGTTACTTTACTCATGAACGGATACTCACTTGTTCTTAGTTATTTTACTTCTAATACTGATATGAACAGATACCACTTGGTTTGGCTATTCCTATTTGTCTCTTTCTAATAGCCTATGAACAGATACTATACTTGGTTCTGGCTGTTACTTTCCTAGTTTTCTACTGATAAGACAGATACTACATCTGATTTGGGCAGTGATGCTGGTCTGAGCCCCCCTCTCTTAGGCTTAATTTACATGTGACTATCCCTGTGCTGTGATGAACTAGCCCTGGCACTTCCAGGCTGTCTGAGCACATAATCCCTCAAGTATACCTTGAGGTCTTCTGTAGCTCTCCTTAATAGTTATCTCTTCTAAGCTGCTGGTGGTTGGATGTGTTGGGACTTGGTCTGGTTGGCTGGTTGTGATGTATATCTCCTCCTGGAGCTTTGTTTTTGGCGTTGCACAGTGACATGTACCTATTGTCACTAGACAAAACTGATTGTGGTGATGAAGTCTAATCTTTGGCTTTAATCACTAGTTTTTAGTTGGCTTAATTCCTGGAGCTAGTACTGATAGTGGTCTTTGTGTTGGCATTTAACTTACTGCTAATTGTGGTGGCTTCTTGATTGGGTCCTTGGCTGGTTCTCTTCTTGGCTCTTTGGTATTGGTTTACTCTATTTGGCTCTCTAATTAAGATCACTTTGAATATCAGGATCTTAACTAAGATTATCTTGATCTCAAGTACTGGCTCCTACAGCATTGCATTTCACCAAGTGAAATGCTACATTTCTACTCCTAACCCATTCTCTCTTTCTTAGTGTTTTTGTTATGCAGGTTGGAAGAAAAGAAGAAGATCCACAGAAGATCTTAGTAATAAGATAGTTTTTAGGAAAATAGATATTTAGTTTTAGATCATTCCTTGTAATATTTGTTGGATATGTGTTCATGGATATGTGTTGGATATATGTGTTCATGACTATATATTGGTAACATGTGTTCGATATGTGTTCATGGATATGTGTTGGATATATATGTGTTCATGAGTATTGGTAATATGTGTTGGATATGCTATATTGGTCATACATATAGTCTGTGTTTGATTGTGTTTGATTTTCTGTGAAAATGAATTGATATAAGAAGAAACAGAATTAATGCTTATTTGGTCTCTTTGCCATCTGCCAACAAATGGCAAAGAGCCTGCAGCCTTTGCCGTCTGCCAGCAGATGGCAAAGAGCCGTGCCCTTTGCCGTCTGCCAGCAGATGGTAAAGAGTCGTGCCCTTTGCCGTCCGCCGCTGACGGCAAAGGCCTCTTTGCCGTCCGCTGCAAAAAACAGACGGCAAAGAAGGCCTTTGCCGTCGCTGTTTGCCGTCCGCGGCGGACGGCAAAGGCCTTTGCCGTCCGCCATCCTAGCCTTTGCCGTCCGCCATGGCTGATGGCAAAGTACCAGATTCCTGTAGTGCCTATTGGTCTCCAAGAAAGCTGATAAAAACTATACTGAGGACACTGAGACAACCCCAAAGTCCTGTCTTGATGTAGTGTTCGAGTTACTGGCTACCACTGCTAGCACCAGCTCTTCGAACTCGTTGACTGAATCAGTTCAGCTTCTTGAGTCTCAACTTCAAGTTGAAAGACATCGATCAGATGTTATGCGACAGGAAGCCGAAGGACTGAGGAAGTCCCTGCAGAATTCAGATGCATACTTTCTGGTGCAACAGCAAGCGCTGGAGGACTTAAGGGCCAAACAAGAGAAAGCTAATAAGCTTGCTAAGCATCTTGCCAGCATTATGGGTACCCAGGATATTGTTTCTTGAGCTCTTCTGAAGTGGTTTCAGTTCTGGACTTGTTTTGCTGCAGCGTTTATATGCTGTTGTGTTCCCTATATTTGCACCGGTGGCGAACTTTGATGCCCAGTGGATGTAATATGTGTAATAGCCGTGATAGCCTAGTGTAAGTTGCTTGCTTATTTATTTCCTTGTTGTCTTGTTTATTTGTTTGCTTGTAGTCAGTGCAGTTATTTTTCTGCGGTTTGCTAGTGGCTGCAATAACCTATTTTTTAAAACTAGGCCACAATAACCATGGGCTAATATTTACTGTAGTGACACTCGACCTACGGGCCGTAGAAACAGTGGGCCTTCTATGGGCCATATAGACAGTGGGCCTTCTATGGGTCGTATAAATTGTGGGCCTTCTACGGGCCACAGTAACAATGGGCCTTCTATGGGCCGTATCAGCAATGGGCCTTATACAGGCAGTATGATCGATTGGCCAAACATGGGCCAATAACAGGCCGCATAATGGCCGTAAACGGGCTAGAGTTGGAATCGTCCGTTCATGGGCCGACCATAATGGGCCATCGTTAATAGGTCGTATTTCATGACGCTATGAAAATGGCCCAACATGATAACGGACCACAAGCGGGCCGACTGTAACCACGGGCTAAATTTGGCCCATAAGCAGAAAATGACAGTAACGGGCTGTAAGTAAACGAATGCTGGAAATGAGCCCAAGAATAGATGGGCTATGAGAAGGCTGAAAGATAACATGGGCTGGAAACGGCCCAACGGAATAACGGGTCCTTAATGGGTATAAAGTGATACACTATTCATTACGGGCCATTTTCACCACGGACCATTAATGGGTGTAAAGTAATACACTATTCATTACGGTCCAGTTTCACCACGGACCGTTAATAGGCCAAGAGTTACATAGGGCCTCATATGGGCCGAAATACGTCATGGGCCACACATGGACCAGAAGTGAAAACGGGCTGGAATCATATTGGGTGGCCCAGATGACGCTATTGGGCCTAATTCGGATAGGGCGTAACGGGCCTTGGGTTAGCGGGCTGTAAATGGGCTATATGCGAACAGGCCATTAATAGGCTTTACATGGGCCAGCCCGCCACCTTTTGACCAAGTCAAACGGGCCAGCCTTTTCACAGGAATGGGCCTCTGTTGGGCCGTGCCACATGTTGACGTATCATAGGCGCCTTCTGTCGAATGAGTGGATGAAATCTGTCCCAACGGTGAGCCGACATGTGTTTCCTCCGGCCAATGATGATTTTACACGTGGAAAATCTCCATTGGTCGGGGCTGTTAACGGGTTATCGGATCCAAAACCCGACCCGATAGCTTAACGGCGTTCCGTTACGGTGGATGCCACGTGTCGGTCACCCTTGACGAAAGCACTTCTGTGATGCGCAATTTATCATCATGGAAGTGGACACTTCTGTGATGATAATTTTGGTAATGTCATGGAACACTTCTATGACAGCACATGTATGACTATCTTGATTCTATCATAAATTTGTCATGGATGTACATGCATGAAAAAAAACGCGACCTACTGTGACAAACATGTATCATCACGGAAGTGTATTTTTTTTGTAGTGCTATTTAACAAAAGTTTGGACACACACACACCCCTCACGAACCGGAGCAACTCACTAGAAGGCTCGTGGTTCCGAGAGGGAACAATGCATGTTTGATGACGAACGGGAGATATCTTCTTTTTACGGCCTTCAAAATTTTTCTACGTGTAACATGCACTAATACAACTGTCATCTGAAAATGTGAAAAATTTCAGGGGTCACTTGACCTTTCGAAGACATCTAAGTGATTTTCTAGCCATTTGATGACCGTAATTCAAATTTGAACTACATATACATGCAATGGCTAACCACAACGGTTTGAAAAATCATATTTCTGTACTTGAGTGCGAGTTAATTCCATGTGCAATAAATTAGAAGGAATTTTCAAACATATTGGTCTCATGGCATGGACACATTCATGGAGTGCCATGGCATTTTAATTCCAAAATATTAAAAAATGATCAGAAAAACATGAAACTTTGCTTGATGTAATGTCATGACACCAAGATGATGTGGTAAAAAAATTGGCCTGCTTGATAAAAGTTTGGACACACGCCCTTGACAAACCAGAGCAACTCACTAGAAGGCTCGTGGTTCCGAGAGGGAACAATGCATGTTTGATGACGAACGGGAGATAGCTTTCTCTTACGGCCTTCAATTTTTTTCAACATGTAACATGCACTAATACAACTGTCATGTGAAAATTTGGAAAATTTCAAGGGTCATTTGACCTTTTCAAAGACATTTAAGTGATTTTCTAGCCATTTAATGAATGTAATTCAAATTTGAACTACATCTACATGCAACGGCTAACCATAACAGATTGAAAAATCATATTTGTGTACTTGTGTGCGAGTTAAAAACTCATCAGATGATGTAAATATCTATTGTTCAAAAAAGAAATGTAAAATCTGGCAAGACGACTGGCCCCCACATGATTGACACTCTATTTCGCGCCTTGAGGTTTGGAAGGTGAGTGACGGCCATTATTAATCAGACACGGTTCTGCATTGGGAACCGTCAGCTATAATATTCACACACAGATTTTGCTGCGAGAATCGTGTCTAATTCAAACTATAGTACTCGTAAATTCCGGCGACCGGCCTGTGTACCGTTCCCGTCGATCTATATTCCGACCGCCAATAAATACTACCTTACTCACGTCATCCCGCCTGCATTCTCAACTACTTCCTCCCCTTGCTCACCCTCTCTCTCTCTCTCAAATATCTGCCATGGCGCCACCAGTCTGCTCACGCGCCGACGAGTAGTCGCCACCCCCGGAGGACGCTCACTCGAAGAGCAGCAACAAGGACCCCTAGGCGTCATCGGACGAGGTTGCGCCAGACCCCCCAACTTTGGATTTGTTTTGGGGCTAGTACGATCTTTGTCTTTGGATTTTGCTGCCGCCGGCTGAGAAAGCCAGGCAAGTGGCTTTCAAGAAGGAGATGGCGGAGGAGGATGCCAGGTACCAGGCGGCCTGTGAAGCCCGTGATGCCGCCTGTAAAAATGAGGCAGTGGAGCTTTGGGGGCGGGCGCATCATTGTGCAGAGGACGTGTACGAAGACAGGTACTTCGCGAGGAAGGCCAAATGCGCTAGGCGCCTCGTCGCTACGTGGAGGTGGGCCGATAAGCTCTAGTGTGCCACCGACGAGGAGCTCCGATGGGCGCCCAACAAAATGGCAAGATTGTTCGCGCTTGTCCGCCTGCAAGAGGTAGATCGGTACGTGAAGCGCTGCGAGATGGAGGAGGCAGAGTACTGCCTCCTTGCTAGGAAGACGCCGTGCACCAGGGAGCTGCTAGCGAGGGACTGACGGAATACTGGCCCCGGAAGGGATTATTAGTTTTAGTATTGTTTGTTTTCAATTTTATGCATTGTACCTAGTAGTTAAGTATCATCACGTATATGTGATGATATTATATATATAGACGATCTATTCTGCAGAATAACTATTCTGCACACCACTGCCGCACTGCACGCTGAACGCAAGTGCATTGCATCTTCTTGACGACGAGCACTGCAATATAGACTAGTGAACTTCGCGTCGGAAAAAACTGCACGCAGTGTTTTTTTGGTACTGTTTTCGCTCTAACTTTTTGATTGTTTATCGGAACGGGTTGTATAATATACCGTTGAAAAGCTATGGATTAGGCGCAACTTTGCTATCTTGAACACTTTTCGAGATTCCTCTCGGTTTAAGAGCAGTTTCAAAAACGGCGCGACAGATGACGAGTGGCAGCGAGCGTATTTTCGTGATTTTTTCTAAACCGCTCATCGGAATAAAGCAAATGATACGCCGTTGGTAAGATATCGTCAAAGCACATCTTTTTCATATCTATTATGTTTCTAATTCGTTACGGTTTAAGAGCAGTTTCAAATTTACTAAATCGCGGAATTACGTTTTTTTGAAATTTTTGCAATTTTTGGTACTGTTTTCGCTCTAGTTTTTGAACCGTTCGTCGAAACGAGACGTGTAATACGTCGTTAGAAAGCTATGGACAAGGCGCAACTTTCATATGTAGAAATGGTTTTGAGATTCCTTACGGTTTTTAGTTAATTTTAAAAATCGTGCGGCTGACTACGAGAGGCAGCGGCCGTTTTTCGAGAAATTTTACAAACCGCCGGTCGAAATGATTCAAATTGTACGCTGTTGGAAAGATATCGTCGAGACACAACTTTTTCATGTAGAACATTCTCTCTAATTCTTTGCGGTTTAAGAGGAATTTCGAATTTACCGAAATGCGGACACTCTGTTTTTCGCGACACCCAAATCGACGTGGGTACTTCATCCGACTGAAAACCGCACTGCATCGGATGAAAAACTGCGCTGCATCAGACCGGTAAGAGAACTGCATGGTTTTTTTCAAACGTAATTTTTTCAAGAACGAGAAAGTAGAGTGCACTTCATATCGGGTGTAAATGAACCACAACACTATCAAGAAGTGAACCGCATTATTTTTTTCGCTTTCGTAACAATTTTTTGCACTTACGGGATGAACAACATCATATGGCCGACCGCGCAGCTCCATAATGAAAACCGCACTGCATCGAACGGGCATGCGAGCTGCATATTTTTTTTTTGCATTTTCATGTTGGGGGCAAGTGAACGACATCACTGTTAAAAGTGAACCACATTCGAGGCCAAACGCACTGCAGCATTGCATTTGATATAGTGAACAATGGATGAGTTTTATTATAGTGAACCATGTGGGAGAACAAAGTGAGCTTCAAAACATATACTATATCTTTTCATTATTTTTACACAGCCACACACACAACCATGCACACAAACTCCACAATGTCATAAGCCGAACAGCTGCACCTGCAAACTACACCATGCCACTGAACTCTATATTCGAAATAAAGTAGGCTACTTGTTCCTGACGAGATGAAACTTTTTTCTATAAAAAAAGCCCAGCAAACTGTAATCACGCTGCAATTAACTGAATCCCCACGTGCACCTAACTGTTCGTGGGATCCTGGTGCACTGCTCGTGGGATCCGGGTGCACTGCACATCCAAAAGGAAAAACACTCCAATGATCCGCACAGTACGGCGAGGTGCACTGCACCTTGCGTCACCGGCGAGCTGCACTAGCACGGCAGCCACTAGGACTATCACAGGGTGGCGAGGCAAGGTAGGGCCGCGGAGGATCTGGTCGTGGGAGGGGTGGATATGGTCGCCGCGACAAATGCATGCCGAGAATTGCACGTACACGAGCTCTGCACCACACAGGCACACCGCGTGAACTGCGTGGGGGCTCAAGTGTCTCCGGTCGGCGCAGATCACGGTCAGGCCGCGAAAGTCGTCCGGGCAGCACACCGGACGGGGGATCTCGCTGAACGGCGGCCAGTTCGTCTCCCACGGCGACCATAGAAGAAAGGAGGAGGCGTTGTGGCTCGAGAGAAGGAAGGCCATGCCGGTTCCAGTTGTTGAAAGCCACGCCGTGGGCTGGTGGAGGCCGGATCCGACGGTAGAAGGCGCAGTAGGGGCCAGATCGGGTGGTTGAAGCAGCATTGGGGGCTGGTTGTGGCCGGATGCGGTGGGCAGTGGAGGCGTAGGGCCCAAATCCACTGCCGGGAGGCGCACTGGGGCGGTTGCCAGCCCGGATCCGCCACCGGGAGGTGGTTGCAGTGGCCATGGCGAATGTAGGTGAGGTGGCGCTCCTGCGGCCTCGAACCACGGCTGCTCCAGGCGGCTGCCAACCGTCGGGGCACGAGGTTTGACCAGAGGAGATGCGCGGAGAGGCGCAGATGCGGGGCAGTCTGCTCGATCCCGGCGACCCAAGGGCCGCGAGGCGCCGTGGATGAATGGGTCAACGGCAGCTGCTGCTCGATCCCGTCTGCTTATGGTGCGGCAGGGCCAGCTCCACTTGGATCTGTCGTCGGGACAAGGAGGCACGGGGATGGAAGTGGTTTCCAGGGGCTGAGTGGGGCACCACGGCAGCGCTAGTTGCGGCCCGACCTAGGGAGGGAGGAAGGTGGTCAGAGGAGGTGCGCCGGAGTTGCTGGGCATCGGGGCGACAGAGGGAGGCCGGAGGAGGCGTGCTGGAGTTGGTGGGCATAGGGGTGACAGAGGGAGGTCGGAGGAGGCGCCCCGGAGTTGGTGGGTTGGTGGGGCGCCGCGGGGCTGGGAGGTGGTGGCGCGCCGGAGGGGTGGGGTGGTGGCGCGCCGCGGGAGTGGGGAGCTGTGCAGCGCCGGAGGGGTGGGGTTGGTGGGCTCCGGGGGGTGGTCATGGTGGGGAAGGTGGGCAACCAGGGTTCGGGTTGGCCTAATGCAGTTTTCTAGTGTTATTGTGCGGTCCGGGTAGGTGGATTGAGTAGCACAGAAGTGTTAGCAGAATAAGCATTTGGGTGTGCAGAATAAGGGTCTTAAGGGTGTTATCACAATAGACCCACCCTATATATATATATAATGAATTCCATTTTCTATCTGTTTTTGTATACTAATTTGAATCTAATTGTTATCATCCACATATACAGAATGGAAAGCGTATAAACACACATTAAACCAGAACATATAAGAACGGAAAACAGAGTACACACATTGAAACAGAGCAATAAACAGAGCAATACTATGATTGATGTGAACACATAGCTATCCAAGTCGAAACGACTCAACAAAATAAAACGCGTCCATGAGACCATGACCAGCAGCCCTTGCCTACGGTAGCTCTTGGCTCTACCTAAACTCGTGCAAGCGTTTGTTTAAGCGGTCGACAAGCTCGCGGTACATCTGGAGCGTGATCTCGAGCTCCAAGTTGGCTATTTCATTGGAGATCACCACCTGGACTATGTGATAGCCATGTTCCTCTACTGCACCCAGGTGGACACCTGGGCTAAGGAGGCGGTCGAGCCTACTGACCAGCGCGTTGGCATAGAGCGGGCCGCGGATAAGGCGAATGTCGCGACCCATGCGAATGGTGTGAAGGGCGTCCGGTGCAAGTACAGCGCGGCTGACCTCTGGTGCAAGTAAGGCGCAGAGGGCCTGTGCTCACTCCTGGCAAGGAATGGTGGTACTGATGGGACGTGTACCTAGCTGCGACACCCTGTCGACAGCAGGCAAGCACCGATGGATCCACTCTTGCTGTGCGGCGTGTTGCGCC
This sequence comes from Triticum aestivum, assembly GCF_018294505.1. Classification (NCBI taxonomy): domain Eukaryota; kingdom Viridiplantae; phylum Streptophyta; class Magnoliopsida; order Poales; family Poaceae; genus Triticum; species Triticum aestivum. Next base: position 90,594,566 of record NC_057810.1, read on the forward strand.
TCCCACTCTGCGGTGCTCCAACGGTCTCGTTGTGCAGCGAGCCACAGACTATCGGCGCGGACGCGCCTAGCTTGCTCTGTGGCGCGGCATCGATCAAGTTGTGCGGCGAGCTACAGCCTCTCGGTGCTGACATGCCTATCTTGATCCGCGGCGCTGAAGCGCCATGCGCCAAGGGTCTGCTCAACCCTGGCGATGACGCGCATCACGGCATTGTCCATCACGTTGTCGGGGAGCGCCGCAGCCTCGACGGGCTGTGGCACCTTCTGGTTGTCCTGGTCGACGAGGTTGATGGCAGAGGCGGTGCTTTGGTGGGTTGGCATGCTTGGAAAAGGCGGATGTGCTACAGGCTGCGCTTGTTGCCTTGTTGCGTCGCGCGCCGCCTAGGTTTATGCGCTATATCGCTGGGTGGCGGGAAACAGGTGAGGAAATGGCGGGAAACGGTAGTGTGTTCATAAAACGCCAAAATTAATGGAAACTTAGCATATAAGGAACATCGAGCTAGCAAAAGAAGTAGATGATGATGAGATGAACACGGACCACACTAGGGAACCCGTCTGTGATGAATTCATCAATTGCAAACGGTTGTATAGTAGCAAGCGACTGCCCACAACACAAACGGCTTATTCCATCACAAACAGGTCGGATGGATCAACTGTATGCGACGTATCGCACATTGTCAAAAAGTAATGCGGTAGACCTTCTTTAACATGTGTTCAAAAATAAAAAAACAAGGACCTCGAGGTTAAATTAACTCATGGGATGGGTCATATCAGTTATTTAATTTGATAGATATGACCCATCCTATCGGTTAATTTAACATCAATACAACTTCCCATCCAGTCACCCATCTGATGGCTACTCCAGCCAGAGCACACTTAACTTGAGAGTTCTCTTACATGAGCTACTGGTGGAACAGCTAGTCCTTGCTGATATAAGATGCCTCTTCACATCCTTATGGCGTATCCGGATGACCGCCCATCCCCCAGTGGCCAATAGATGTTGTGTAGACAAAGCATATCATATACGTCTTATTAGAAGCAATCGTCTGTGTTATTATCAGTCTTCGCACACATTTCTGATTATAGACCTGTTTGCCGCGTATCACACACATATTCTTATATTGAACCATTTTTGTTCTCTTGTCTCAACGCAAATAGTTCATCCGAGTGAATCGCATGCCGTATATCGCACACACCTTGATCTAGCTGACCGTTTCTTTTGTGTTGCCTAATCACAAACAGTTCATCCGAGTGAAGTGTATGCTGCATATCGCACACACCTTCATCTGGCAGCCTGTTTCTTTTGTTCCTGCTCATCGCAAACAGTTAATTTAACTGAACCATATGCCCTGAATCGCACACCCAACCAAAACCTGAACCATGTTTGCTGCATCCGTCAGTGCAAATGTTTGGCAACTTTTTGACGATTTTTTACACCATCGTTTGAGATTATTGCATCGCACACAGTTTCCTCGAAGGGTCTCTGATCGTACTGTCGTGTTAGCAGCATCCTGCAGTAGTGGCGGCCGAGCGACGGTGGCAAGGTGTTTGACATTCATTCTCATTTCTTGCATGTGACCTAATAAGCATGCAACCAAGGACACATATTTGATTTTTCAGCCAGTTTATATTGACTGGAGCATGTGCATGTAGTTCAAATTTGAATTATGCACATAAATCCCTAAAAAACTCAATAACGTATAAAAATGTCCAAATGAACCCCAAAAATTACAAAATTTAACACGACACTCCTGTTGTTCTATGTTGACACCTGAAAAAAATTGAATGCAAGAAGAGGCGACGAATATCGTTTTGTCCACAAAGGTGACACGTTCCCTACCGGAACCATGAGGCATTGAGGCTTCTTGTGAGAAGCTTTGGTTTGTGAGAAGCTTATACCAAAACCTGCCCCAAATGTGACAAATTTTTGTACCCCAGCATGTTGATTCCATTCCATGATAGCATGCCAAGGTTCATGAATTTCTGACGAGTTTTGGATTTACTAGATTTACAAAACCAAGTATCTCAATGTTTGGCGGCGAGCCACGTTGCCGAGGTGTTTGAAATTCATCCCCATTTCTTGCGTGGGACATAAGCATCAACCCATGGGCACATATACAATTTTACAACCCATTTTGGTGCATAGGAGCATGTGAATGTAGTTTAATTTTGAATTGTGCACATGAAATGCCTAGAAAACCAAGTTAATGTATAAAAATGTCCAAACGAACCTAGAATAATTCATATATTTTTGAAGACACACCTATAGTTGCATGTTCACTACAGATAAAAGTTCTAGCAGTTCAAACACCTTTCTTTGCGACTGTGACCCGATTATCTATTTCAACTCAAGATGAAAAAATCAAGTAGATCGCACACATATTTTTTATGACCAACCGTGTGAGATGTGGTACAAAATATCTTGCAGCACCGTCGGAGTATAGTATGTATATGGCTTACGCGAGAAGGTGTGTCGGCTACAGTCCACAACTGGCACGTCAAGCACACTAGCTCACTCCCCAAATATCATTTCACTGTTCAATCGTCGCCGGTGAAAGATGGGGACGTGGACCTGCGTCGTGAGGGCCACTTCGGCGGCCACTCCGGCGAGAGCGTGGCCGTAGTGGCAACGCGCGTGTTAACAAGATCCTTGAGCGTGGCCGCAATCTGTGATTGGGCGGCTAAGGCAGCCCAAACGGCCGTTGTTGCTACTCAGGTGGCCGCAGCAACATATGCGTCGGGGATAGCAACTGGCGAGAGTGGCACAGTAGCTGTCCATTCCGCAGCGACGGCCTTAGCCCTGATGAAGTCCGCCCACGCCCAGCTCGTGGTGGTCACCGCACAAATCAAACAAAATTTCTCCGACGATGGTCGGCAACCCACGGCCGAAGATTTGTCACTCACCGAGAGCGTTCGAGCAGCCGCCCGTTCCTTCGCAGCATACCTTGCCACGACGGAGCCCGTCCAAGCTGAGATCGAGGCCGCCCATGCCTGGCTCGTCGCGTCTTTTCTAAAGCGATGGCAGACGCGGATGGCGAGATGCTTGCGGAGTATAATGCGATGGATGCCATCGAGCCCCTTCCCTAGGAGATCGTCGGGCGCGAGGTGGACATGGAGGAGGCGGCGGAGATTGACGAGCGCCAACCGGAGTAGTACTCTCTGTTTAATTTAGAATGTTCCTATATAATTTGTTAAGAGTAATGTTTAGGTCAGCTAGCTCCGTTTAATTGCTGAACTTGCTCGATTAAGTGTGGGTGTGCTGTAGGCTCCTTTGTGTACCCAAATCATGCAACGGCCATGGATTACCACTGTAACCAGGGAAATTCAGACCAAAATTTGCACGTTCAAACTCATCACACACGGGATAAGCTATATGAATCATTTGGGATGTTCACATATCGTACACAGTGCTGAATAAGGGACCGTGTCTGATGACACTTTGGGTGCTAGTTTTTTTGTGGCACCGAGCCAAAAAATTTGGCTTCCGCGGAAATATCAACCTCCCCGCCCCCTCCCCCTTACCAAAAGCCACATTTCCCCTGTTTCTGCCTTTCTTTCCAAGTTCAAACCTTCACTCCTTGCTTGCAGCACCGCCTCCTAGCCGGCGACCCTCTTTCACGTTGCTCGGCCTCGTCGATCCAGGCAGGTAATCCACACCTGAACCCCATCCTCCTCCTCCTTCTACATCCCACATGCCCCGACCGGCGGCGCGACACCTCCACCCAAATCACCGACCCCTGCCCAAAATAAGCGCCGCCCTAAGCCATGGTGCACACAGTATAGCCAAGAGCTCAAGGAGCATTTGGTAGTGGAGAAGCAAATCATGGTCGCACGCACGGATGAGGTCGAGATGGCTTCAATTTGTGCATGGTTGGCTTCATGCATCGACGTCGACGCCTCATGGTCGCACCCACAGATCTTGGAGGAGCACCTCATCATGGAGGCCACCGTCGACGCCTCATGCATCGACGTCGTGGCACGGTTGGCTTCTTTAAATGATAGTTCATAGCGTTTTCTCGAGGCCACCCTTGGTGCCTTCGATGAAGACTACGAGGTGTTTTCTCAGTGTGCCTGTGCTTACCTCAACTCGAGAGCCGGCAGATTGGTGTCCGGAGCGGCTCAGGAAACTCACCACTATGAGGAGGGCACCCATGATGTGGAGGCCTCTCCCTCTTCCATGTCCAAATAGCCAATCATCATCGATATCTCCAACAATGAGGAGTAGCTTGTCTTATTACCTCACTATAAGGACCTATGTTCAGCTAGCTAGCTAGCCGATTAAGCATGCTCGGTTTACGCGTTGCATGTGTTGTTCCTGCCTTTCCTTAACAAATTATAGTGAATTGTCCTATGTATTTTTACCATGCAATATGTTCCTCTAGTGTATATGTTCTATATGTCGTGCAATGTGGTGCTCACTTATTAAATATTTGGTTAATTTGTGGTCATGTTCAGTTAATTGTTTGGATCAATTCTGCAATGTGATGTTCAATTCTTCTGGGTGCAATTTTATATTGTCTTCCATGTGAGAAATAAATCGAGTTATGCTGTATAAAATACATGAGAAACAAATACAATTGCTATATTTCCAAGTTGTCAAGCATACTTGGTTTGGTTAACTGTCTGATCTTCTAGTATTTTATACATCGTGCAATGTGGTCCCCAGTTAATGTTTGGTTCATTTATTGTGGTGTTTAATTAGTTAACTGTTTGGTTCAATTTTGCAATGCGATGTTCAATTTTTTGTGGCGGGGTCCATTTTTTTATTGTCTATCATATGAGAAATAAATCGAATCTGGCTGTACATGAGAAACAAATACAATTGCTATATTTCCAAGTTGTAAGCCATGCTTGGTTTGGTTAACTGTCTGATCTTCCATTAGGAGTATGTTATATTGTGCAATGTGGTGCTCAATTAATATTTGGTTCATTTGTTGTGGTGTTTGGTTAACTGTTTGGTTCAATTCTGCAATGTGATGTTCAATTGTTGTGGGTACAATTTTGTATTGTTATGCATTTGAGGAATAAATCGAATTTGGTTGTACTAAATATATGAGAAACTTATGCAATTGCTATATTCCTAGTTCTTAATCATGATTGGTCTGGATAAATGGCTATTCCATGTGTCTCGAATTAATCTACTAAATCTGCAATCTTTTTTATTTTCATCAACATATTTTACTGATAGCTAGCATGCCAACCCTCACTTAACTTGGTCAATAACAACCTTATATGTATTGCAGGGAAACAATAGGAAGCACTGAGGTTTACAATCGAGGTTTGCACATGCATGGTCCTTTGTCTAATAGCATATTAGTGTGCAATTGCAGGAACCATTATAATATTTAGGTTTTTAACAATTTGGCCTTGCACATGTAGGTCTTGGTGTTAGAGGTTTTGACACACTGTTCAACCCATTTTGCATACGGGGAAATGAGTTGTCCATGAATATCAGTCAAGTCAAGAAACTCAGAAAGATTGTTAGGATAAAGAAACTAGTGACGAAAAATAAAAAGATCTTTGTCTGCACAATGCAGAAGACATCAGTGCACTATAGGATGGTACTAACTATTATACCTTGTCTTTTTTTATTCCTTTGCACCATTTCCAAATTTAGAGGAGATATTTATGCATATCTTTGTTTCAGTCCTTTCTAAACCAGTTCACTGATGATTACCTACCAAACCACATGTATGGTCAGGAGGTGAGGAAGGTATTCATACAACACCCACGGTACAATATTGAAGTATTCCTCAAGAGGACAAAGGATGGACGACGGTTAATCATCCACAGGCACTGGCCTAAAGTTGCAAAGACCTTCAACATCAATGAAGGCTCAATATCCGCCTTCTGCTTCAGCAGATTTCCAGATGAGATTCATCTGTCTCTCTACCGTCTATGATACTAATTTCCAATGGTTATAGATGTTGCATGTGAAACTTGGTGTTGGCGCACTTGTGTAATGGGGTAGTTAGCTATATGCCTATGTCGTGTAATTGAGTGCTGAAGCTATATGATGTTGTACTCTGATTATTATATGAAATCGTGGTTCCGTAATACGAGAATGAAATATATTGTGTGATTAATATGAAATGTAAATTTGATTAATAAATTCATTATTAATAATAGGCCAATTAGCCTGCTAATTGGGTTTTTCTATTGCAAATGGTTAATGAGAAAACACCATGGGCGATGACCTCGGATAACGCACACAGCTTATAGGAACAAACCGTGTTGGATCAATGAACAATCATACATGACTTCCTCTTGAAAATTGTTTGTTAGGCCACCTTGCATAAACGTTTTCCACATAAAAAGTGTGTGTGATGGACATCCTATGCCACACAGTTTCTTCTACGCACCATGTGTGATCCATTTAATAACGCAAACGATAAAATAGTTAATATCGTATGGAATGGCGACTCTATCACAAGCGATTTAGTGGGAAAAATTGTGTGTGATGTACGTGCGAACGGAAAAGCTTTTCCTGGATTGACTGTGTGAGATCTACACACGAACAGAAACATATTTCTTGACTTAACTGTGTGCGATGTACATAGAAACGGAAACGTACTTTCTGGATTGACTGTGTGGGATGTACATACAAATGGAAACGTTTTTCTGGGACTTGACTGTGTGGGATGTACTAACGACCGGAACCGATTGTGCCTGTATAATTGTACTTGATCGCTCGTCCATCACACATGAGCTCATTTTTCCAAGCATGTGTGACCGGAAGGCTTATCCCCAACGGTTTCTGGATCGTGTGGGAAGGACCCCCCCCCCACCCCTCATCGTCCACACTCACTTGGCGACGATTTAAAATGTCATCGCGGAAAGGGGTTAAAACCGTTTGTATAGCACCTCGTTGTACCAGTGGATAGATTCTCTAAGATGAATCATTTCATCCCATGCCACAAGACAACGGATTCTCATCAATTGGCAAACCTATTCTTTTGAGAAGTGGTCAGACTTCATGGAGTTCCAAGGTGCATATTCTCATACCGTGATAGCAAGTTTCTTGCTGCATTTTGGCTCACATTGTGGAAGCAATTCAACACTAAATTGAAATTTTCTAGCACTGCTCATCGACAAACAGATGGACAAACAAAAGTGATGAACAAGTTTTTGGCTAATCTGATCCGTTACATTTGTCGAAAAAGAAAGGGACAATGACATTTGTCTTTATCTCTTGGAGAGTTCTCCTACAATAACTTCAAGCATAGATCCACGGGAAGGAGCCCTTTTCCCATTGTCTACACTAATTAAAGTTCTAATACATGTGGTGGGCCTGACGAAGCTACCATCAAGGGGAAACTCAAAATCATCATTGTCCTTTGCTGATAATTACACTCAGTTATTTGAAGAGATTCATGGTGTTTTGGAAGCACAAAATCAAAAATATAAATAACTTGCTGATTGTAAAAGGAGGTCAAAATAATTTCAAGTTGGTGATAAGGTGATGGTATACCTTCGAAAAGAGAGGCTACCTTTAGGTGTTAAAGGGAAACTGAGGCAGTGAAGGTATGGGCTCTTCTCTATCGTGAGGAACAAATGATAATGCTTATGTGATAAATCTTCCAAGCGACATGTCCAACACTTTCAATGTTGCGGACTTGACTCTCTACCATCCAGAAGAAGCGCTCTACAAAGATTACTCGAGGGCGAGTTCCAAACAACCAGGGGAGAATGATGAGGAACACTAGATGAGAAAAAAAATCTTACGTCAGATTTGTTTGGCTACTTATAGATGCTTCCACTCTAGTGTAGTATTTCTTTTCTTTTCTACCCTACCTACTGTTTTCTAGAGTCTTCTAGTTTTGAGTAGCTATGAGTAGAATGGTGAAACTTAAATAATATTTTCTAGAATATTCCAGCTATAAGTAAAAGTATTTGAAGGCTTCCCAAAGCCCTATAAATAAAGGTCCTCGCCTCTACTTTGTACCGAGACTATGTACCCCCACTACCTATAATAGAACTTGGTGTTCTTATCTAAGATCTTGGAGTAGATCTTGTGCTCTAGGAGTTCTGGATTGAACCTATGCTGCCATATCGGCCTACATTCGCCTCTAGAGCGATATATAGCACAACACATTGAAGTAGGTCCTTCAACTCTAGTGCTGTACATTTTATAGCAGCAAGGTGTAGTTGCTCCTCCACGACCTTGTGTTGCTTCAGATTTCTCCACCATTCAAAATAAATACGTATCCAGTTTGAGACTTTGAGTCATCCGGATGAATGCCAAACATACCATTATCTATGAAGATAATGTGGCATGTGTTGCACAAATGCAAACATGATACATCAAGAGTAATATCGCTAAGCATATTTCTCCTAATTGGTTTTTCCCCATGATCTTCAGAAAAGTAGAGAAATAAACATCTTGCAATTTAAATCATGCAAAATCTTGTTGATTTATTTACTAAGTCTCTACCAAATTCTGCTTCCAGAAAAATGTTCATGGAATTGGTACGCGACGACTTCGAGACTTGCAGGTGTCAGAAGGAGTTTCTTCTTGAGATATCCTTGTATTTCTCTTTGAGAGTTTATGTTTCAGATTCTCGTAAATATTTAATGAAGAGCTTTTGAAGGAGAATTCTTTGAGATGATAGCGCTATTTGGATTATCATGAGATGATTCTACATGATCAAGCATAGATTAGGGGTGTTATGATTCTATATCTATATCTATATCTATATGAGGAAGTTTTCATAGTTCTCCATATGTCACCCCCTTATATCCACCGTTACCACAAAGATTGACGGCCGAGATTTTAAACAGATCGTTTCACTTTTTTTCTGGTCACATATTAGAAATTGACCAGGGTGCACATGGACCAAAATAGGTTTTGGTAAAAACCAAAACCATCTCGGGCCATGTTGGAACCGATTCATGCTAGAGCCAGGAATCGAACAAGGAAGTGATCCTCGTGCGTATTGGAGACATAACCTGCGTTCGTGTCAAAAGAAGGAAAAGTTTCGTCATGTCCGTTTTTTTCCGGTTGAACAGACATCCATCCTTCTGTTTGTTTCGTACACATGAACCTTTAGTTGGAGTCAAACTCCACATCCATCATGACCAAGGATAAGGCAAAGACTTGGCAGTCCATTATTGCTCTTGTGTGGTGGAACATCTGGAAAGAAAGAAATGCGAGGGTATTCACTAATTCATCCTGCAGTGCAAGACCCCTGTTTGAGAAGATTCAAGTTGAAGCCAAGGATTGGATGGATGCTTGCCGTAGGAGAGTTCTACACCTTGTCGAGCGACCCTTAGAACCTGATTGATGTAACTTCTCGAGCTAAACCCTCCCTATTCTTCTCTTGTAATTTGTGACCTTTATTCTTTCTAAGCGCAATGAAAAGCAGTGATCCTGCCTTTTCGTCAAAAAATAAATAAATATCGGTTCTGAAAAGAGAAACGAAGGCTGGATCCGGCGGAGGCGGTGGAGCAGTAGCTGTTGAGCCGTAGAGGAGGATCGGCTCGAGAGAGAGAAGGGAAAGGGTGTATCAGGCGGAGGCAGGGGAGCACCACATGTGGAGCCATCGGACTATGAGGATCAGCTCAGGAAACAGGAGGGAAGGGGTTGATCTGGCGGAGGTTGGGGAGCAGCAGGACGAGATGAAAAGATCAAGACTATGTGAAGGGTTGCATGGACAGCCCGGCACCTGTGTGGGCGCACGATGAAAAGACTTGATTCTGGCCGACGACGTTGAGACCAGTAGAGGCCTCATGAGATCCGCGCTTCCCGCGACCTCGGGCGCCTAATGCGAATCTAGCTATGCAGCTCTCGCCGATAGCCTCGCTAGGACGTCATCTTCCTCACGGGTCCATCAGGCTGAGCAACGAGAGGAACGGCGGGAACCATCCGATCTGGCCAACGGATGAGCCATGCGAGGACAGCCATGAGAAAGAAGACACCGTCAGCCGCGGCAAAGGAGTAAAGGAAGATCCAGATGTCGAAGCTGACATAGACGGGACGCCGGGGATGGCTTGGATGGAGCACTGGTGGGAACTTGGCCCAGTCGGACATGGACGCCTCAGGCGCCAATGGAAGTTGCACGCTGTGCACGCGAAAGACGTAGGTTGGCCGCTAGGAGGTGCCAGGTTTGCTCGATTCTTGCATCATGTTGTTTCACTTTGTCCAATCAATAAGCAGCATGCAGTGCGCAAGTACGCATCGACAATTCTACTCCATGCATGCATCTTCTGAGTTTTCATAATTTTGTTTAGTTCTACCAATGATATTTGTTATTATAACAAACCTTAGCATATTAGGTATTAAATTTCTCAACAACAAAAAAAAAATCCTATCATGTGCATGTATTTAGCATGCTTCCATAAGATTTATCTATTATGCATATAATTTTTATTTTTTCCATTGAATCCATAAGGTTTATGATGGCCGGGCTCTTCCTCTATTACCTGATTAATTCATGGTGCCACACGTGAAAGTTTGTTTCTGCCTCAGCAAGGCGCACCAGGATGCCGGATTTGTATTGCGGTTCCTCAAGCGCGTCGCCGCCATCGGGAAGCATCGTCGATGCAGAGTATGAGTTCACTATGGTGTATCACACATTCACACTTGACAAGTGCTTTCCGGCAACGTATGCAGGGTATCACACTAGGTTGATTTCTTCCGAGCCAACGTTATGGACATGATAGTATACTCTTTTTTTACGGGTAGAGACATGATAGTATACGGCGACACATGCCTACAAAACGACGTAAGTGTCGGTGTCAAAACCGGCAGATCTCGGATAGGTGGTCCCGAACTGTGCGTCTAAGGATCGAAGGTAACAGAAGACAGGGGAGATGATGCTTACCTAGGTTCAAGCCCTCTTAATGGAGGTAATACCCTACTTCCTGCTTGATTGACTTTGATGAGTATAGGGGTTACAAGAGTTGATCTACCTCGAGATCGTAATGGCTAAACCCTAGATGTCTAGCCTATATGATTGTGATTACCTCTACGGACTAAACCCTCCGGTTTATATAGACACTGGAGGGGACTAGGTGAGGGAGTCCTGGATTAGGGGGTATTCGGACTGCCGGACTATATACTTTGGCCGGACTGTTGGACTATGAAGATACAAGATTGAAGACTTCCTCCCGTGTCCGGATGGGACTCTCCTTTGCGTGGAAGGCAAGCTTGGCGATTCGGATGATAGATCTCCTTCTCTGTAACCGACTCTGTGTAACCCTAGCCTCCTCTGGTGTCTATATAAACCGGAGGGTTTAGTCCGTAGGACGAGAACAACAATCATAATCATAGGCTAGCTTATAGGGCTTAGCCTCTACAATCTCGTAGTAGATCAACTCTTGTAATACTCATATCATCAAGATCAATCAAGCAGGAAGTAGGGTATTACCTCCATCGAGAGGGCCCGAACCTAGGTAAACATCTTGTCCCCAGCCTCTTGTTACCATTAGCCTTAGACGCATAGTTCGGGACCCCCAACCCAAGATCCGCCGGTTTTGACACCGACATTGGTGCTTTCATTGAGAGTTCCTCTGTATCGTTGCTTCAAGGTTTGATGGCTCCTTCAATCGTCAGTAACAATACGGTCCAGGGTGAGACTTCTCTCCCCGGACCGATCTTCGTCTTCAGCGGCTTCGCACTGCGGGCCAATTCGCTTGGCCATCTGGAGCAGATCGAGAGCTACGCCCCTGGCCATCAGGTCAGGTTCGGAAACCTAAACTACACCGCCGACATCCGCAGAGACTTGATCTTCGACGGATTCGAGCCTGCGTCAGGAGCGTCGAACGGTCACGACGAGCACGACTTAGATCTGTCGTTGGACAGTGTTCGGGATATCGCACCTGCGGCAGCTTCGGACTTCAATCCGGAGCAGATCGCGCCATCCAAGGACGGGCGGATGGACCCCGCCCCGGAGGCCGCGCACTCATTGGCGTTGGAGCCAAACACAGACTCCACCTCTAAGGAAATCTGTGTCACCGGACCCCCGGACTTGTCTCCGGCCGTAGGTTCCGGACCACGTGCATCCGTGCCCATCGAATCTAATCAGGCTCCAATCATGGCCGCGGATATCTTTTAGCACTCGCCCTTCGGTGATGTGCTAAATTCATTAAGGTATCTCTCTTTGTCAGGAGACTTTTGGCCGAACTATGTCTGGCTCGAGTGGGACACGGACGACGAAGAAATTCGTTACCCACCCACCACCCACTTCATTGCCACTGTCGATGAATTAACCAACGTGCTCGACTTCGACTCCGAAGACATCGCCGATATGGACGACGATGCAGGAGGAGAACAAGAACCACCGCTCACAGGGCGCTGGACAGCCACCTCTTCATATGATATATATATGGTGGACACCCCCAAAGAAAACGATGGTGATGAGGCAACAGAGGATAACCCCTTAGGGAAGCAATCAAAGCATGGGCGTCATCGGCGCTGCTCTAAGCCACGCCACTGCAATACCGGCACAGGAGATGAAAACAATCTGGATGGTGCCGAAGACGAATACAATCCCGATCAGCCTACCTTCGAGTAGGCCAAACAGGAAGACGGGCAAGCTAGCCCAGATGAATAGGTAACGAATGGAGACTTGGAGGATGACAACTATATGCCTCTCTCTGAAGACGAGGTGAGCCTCGGCGACGACGAATTTGTCGTGCCTGAGGATCCCGTCGAGCAGGAGCGCTTCAAGCACCGGCTTATAGCCACTGTAAGAAGCCTAAAGAAAAAGCAGCAGCAGCTTCAAGCAGATCAAGATCTGCTCACAGACAGATGGATTGAGGTCCTGGTAGCCGAGGAATACGGACTCGAGCGCCCAACCAAAGGTTACCCAAAGCACAAGTTGCTACCTCAACTCGAGGAGGAGGCCCTAGAGCCTACACTACCAGCACAGGACGAGGCTGACCGGCCACCTCGTGGCCGAGACAAAGCGGTGTATCACTCGAATATCAGCCCGCACCCCGACGCCCATACACTACGGCCCGGGGCAATACGTAGGACCTGCGAGACATATTGGAAAACAAAGCAGGACAGCCAAGATCGATCTACGGATCACGGTGGCGCGCCACAACGCGTGACGATGACCGTCATGCTGGATATGCTAACAACAAGTCCGGCCAGGCCGAACACAACAGACCAGACTTAGTCAGGCTGCGTCATGACATTGCCCGGCATAGGGGCGCCGCACACCCCCTCTACTTCACTGATGAAGTAATGGATCATGAATTCCCAGAAGGGTTCAAACCTGTAAACATCGAATCATACGATGGCACAACAGACCCCGCGATATGGATTGAAGATTTTCTTCTCCACATTCACATGGCCCGCGGTGATAATCTACATGCCATCAAATATCTTCCCCTTAAGCGCAAAGGACCGGCCCGACATTGGCTGAAAAGCCTGCCGGGGAACTCCATTGGCAGTTGGGAAAACATGGAAGACCCATTCCTGGACAACTTCCAAGGCACTTACGTGTGACCACCGGATGCTGATGACTTAAGTAACATAACCCAACAGCCCGGAGAGTCACCCAGGAAATTCTGGACTTGGTTCCTAACTAAAAAGAACCAAATTGTCGACTGTCCAGATGACGAAGCCCTGGCGTCCTTCAAGCATAATATCCGTGACGAGTGGCTCGCCCGACACCTTGGCCAAGAAAAGCCGAAGTCCATGGCAGCCCTCACGACACTCATGACCCGCTTTTGCGCGGGCGAGGACAGTTGGCTGGCTCGCAGTAGCATCACGCCAATAAACTCCGGCACTTCAGATATCCGCGACAATAACGGCAAGCCACGACGCAACAGACATAAGCGTCGGAACAATGGCGACAACACCAAGGATACGGCAGTCAATGCCGGATTGAGCGGCTCCAAATCCGGTCAGCGGAAAAAGCCGTTCAAGAGAAACAATCTAGGATCGTCCAGTCTGAACTGCATACTCGACCACTCATGCCAAATTCACGACACCCCTGATAAGCCAGCGAACCACACTAACAGAGACTGTTGGGTGTTCAAACAGGCCGGCAAGTTGAATACCGAAAACAAAGACAAGGGGCTGCATAGCGATGACGACGAGGAGCCCCGGTGGCCGAACACAGGGGGACAGAAGAAATTTCCTCCCCAAGTGAAAACGGTAAACATGATCTATGCCACCCATATTCCCAAGCGGAAACGAAAGCGTGCACTAAGTGATGTCTATGCGATGGAGCCAGTCGCCCCAAAGTTCAACCCATGGTCATCTTACCCGATCACTTTTGATCGTAGGGACCACCCTACCAGCATCCGTCATGGCGGTTCAGCCGCATTGGTCCTCGACCCAATCATTGACGGATTCCACCTCACGCGAGTCCTCGTGGACGGTGGCAGCAGCCGGAACCTGCTTTATCAGGCCACAGTGCACAAAATAGGCATCGATCCCTCAAGGATCAAACCCACCAAAACTACCATTAAAGGTGTAATTCCAGGTGTAGAGGCCCGTTACGGGCTCAATAACACTGGAAGTGGTCTTTGGATCTCCGGATAACTTCCGAAGCGAGGAGTTAATCTTTGATATCCTCCCTTTCCGTAGTGGCTATCATGCACTACTTGGACGAACCGCATTTGCTCGATTCAATGCGGTACCACACTATGCATACCTCAAGCTCAAAATGCCAGGACCTCGCGGGGTTATAACAGTCAATGGAAACATAGACCGCTCTCTCCATACGGAGGAGCACAATGCGGCCCTCATGACAGAAGTACAAAGCAGCCTTCTTCGACAGACCGCCAACTCGGCGATGACAACCCCGGACACCATCAAGCGAGTCCGGAGTACTCTGCAACAGGATCGTCAAGCACGCCAAGAGCTCGACTAGCAATCCGTCCTCCGTCCCAGTCCCATTCAGGCGGCATTTGTGCCGCGCGTACACAATTACGCACTCAAAATACCATGGGCATAGGCGGAGGCGCGATGAAGATGCGGTCCACAGTGCGGCTCAACCGTCACAAGACCCGCATACCTTTATCATCTTCTTTCTTTTTCAGGACCCTACTTTCGGGCAGCCCCTTCAGAGAACCTGATCATCGGATTCATCACAGGAGGGAAAACCAAGGAGGCAAGAGGCTTTGCCTACAAGGGAATACCCAGGTGGTCTTTGTTAATGATCGTTATACCTGTTTTGCATACCCACATGTAGCATGCCCCTAGATAGGACATGTCAAATAGTCCTATTCTTTCTCATCGCATTAATTTTACACATACGCTTTGCTGTATTATTTAAATAACAGTTGGAAACAATATATAGCATCATCTTATTATTATTTTTTCCATATTTTCCCTCGACTGCTTACTTAAATATTGCACCCATACACTTTGGTACGTTCTGTTCGCCAAGGGCTTTTATTGTGCCCCATAACACGGCAAGAAAAGTCTGAACACTTTCGACAGTGCGGCACCCCGAACTTATAGCATTATATGCATCAGCTCCGAATCATGTCTTGGGTCAATAGTTGGGTTTGCCCGGCTCCCTTGTTTTGGTACCTTACATTCCGTTATATCGGCTAAAGTAGCGCAGGGAGAACTACTGCGATTGTGTCCCGGTTCTTCCGGACGAACACCTCAGTAGAGAAAGCCGAAAACTGACTGTCATGATGCGGCGAGAGCTGGTCGCTGTTCGAGAGGTCCTAAATCCTTAAAGATTTTTTTCGCTTCAGGCGATGAATCGTACTTGTCCGATTTAGGCGTGTATAGCGCCCCAAGTTCGGCCTTCCGAATACTAGGGGCTTCGCCGAAATTTAAAATTGTAGACTTCTATGTCTAAGTGAGAGTTATAAAGCCCCATAGTCCGATTGTCTGGTTCGCTGCGCTAAACACCTCCTTAAAGGACCAACAATTTGGATAAAGAGTGTTTGGGTTTTCCACGAACACCCCAGTACTAGTTACACGGGGGCAAAAGCCGACGACTGGCCTACTTTCAGAATTTTATAAACAGCCCCAAAGAAGGTAATATTTTAAATCAAAAACTGTTACATAACGCACACGAATTCGTTTTCATATTACAAGAACGACATGAGTACATTCACTCAAAAATTATATCCTTTCATAACGTCATCATAATACTTCTCGGGGTGGCGATGCGCCTTGCCCTCCGGCGGACCCTCCGTCACCAGCTTCTCTGCATCCATTTTGGCCCAATGCATCTTCGCACGGGCAAAGGCCCGGCAGGAACCCTCAATACAGACGGATTGCTTAATAACTTCAAGCCGCGGACAGACATTTACCATCCGCTTTATAAGGCTGAAGTAGCTGTTGGGCAGGAGCTCGCCAGGCCACATCCGGACTATGAGGTCCTTCATGGCTAGTTCGGCCGCCTTGTGGAGTTCGACCAATTGCTTCAGTTGGTCACTCAAGGGCATTGGGTGTTCGGCTCCAGTATACTAGGACCAGAACAGCTTCTCCATCGAGCTCCCCTCTTCAGAACGGTAGAACTCTGTGGCATCCGATATAATGCATGGCAGATCTGTGAATGCCCCTGGAGAGCTCCGAATTTGGGTACGTAAAAGAAATGTCTCCTCCACATGCTTGCTTTGCATATGAATGCCTTACCCGCCACTATCTTCTTGGCCGCCTGGATTTCCTAGAGGGCCTTTTGGGCTTCGGCCTTTGCATCCTTCACGCTCTCGAGGGCATTTGCAAGCTCAGACTCTTCCGTCTTGAAGTCATGCTCGAAGGACACGAATTTCTTTGCTGAACTCCTGGAGCTATTGTTGTACCTCGCCTACCTGAGCATCCTGTTTTTCGCGCTCGGTGCGCTCCTTGGCCGCCTTGTCTTCGGCCTCGGATAGCGCTCTCTTCAGGGCCGCCACTTCGTCGTGGCCCCTATTGAAAAATCATGATGCTTCTCATTAGCATCACCAACTTTTCTTCCTTTATATGACACACGAACAGGGCATCACTTACCTTTGTTCTCTTCGAGCTGCCTCTTCGTAAGGCCGAGCTCTTCTTCGACCTGCTTCAGGTCCCGCTTGAGTCCGGCAACCTCTGGAGTACAGGCGGCAGCGGCCAGCAGCAATGCCTGCTTATTTCCACAGACATTCACTTTTAGACTCCTGCCGATTAAAGTTGACCCTCTGTTTGGCTTTTCTTTCCGAACACCAAACAGAGTATCAGGGGCTACTGTCTATCGGGTGATATTTTCTCATACTTTTGATTACTTACATCAAAGCCTGTTAGGAGGCTAGTGCAGGCTTCAGTCAATCCGCTTTTAGCGGAACGAACCTTCTCAATCACCATACTCATAACAGTACGGTGCTCTTCGTCAATGGAAGCGCTGTGAAGCACTTCCAGCAAATCATCCGATGTCTCCAGCTGGATGGAGGTCATCGGCACGGTCGGCTCGCCCTCCATAGCGAGGGGCTGCCTACTTGAATCCGGAACCTTTTGGGGTTCCGGCGCAGTGTTCGGTTGGGAGCCAGACTTGCTGCGGCTCCCATCAACATAGTCAATGGGGATCTTACCCCCCATAGGCCCGGCGTCTGGGATTTCGCCTTGGGGCATCTCCAGAACCACCGTCCCCTATTCTGGTATCCTTTGGGACAACACCTCGGTGTCATCTGCGGGCCGAGGGGAGGTGGCCGTCGAGAGTGAATTCATCTCTGATTCACTCAGAGACCCATCCGAAGAGGATACCTCGAGATGGGACCCGTCCGGACTGCATATGCGTGGTTGGCGTTATCGCAAACAATGAAGTTTAAGACGCATTAAAAGTACTATAGAGTGCGGATACTTACGATCTCGCCAGGGGCTTGCCCCTGGGCAATCACTCCTCCTCGTTGTAGGTGGCCGTGGTGGAGTGATCCGTAAGGGATGTCTTTCCCTTCTTTGGCATCCTAGCCTCCCCCTGTGGGGTGGCTTTCCTCTTCTTCTCCTCCCCAATGCGGGGAGGGGGAATTTCTTCATGTTTCCCCTGTCTTCGTGGGAGGAATCTGCTTCGGCGTCCTCGGACGACGAGTCTATTACGGCCCTGCGCCGGAGACCTTTCCTGGTCACCGCGGCCGCCTTCTTGGACCCTTCGGCCTCCCCAGATGGGGCGGCCTTCCTTTTCTTCTCCTCCCCCTTGTATTCATCGGAGGAGTGTGCCTCTTCGTCTTTAGACGAGGCGCCCGATGTAACCTTGCGCCAGAGACCCTTCCTGGTCCCTGTAGCCTTCTTTTCGGCCTTCTTCTCCGGCACCTTGTAAGGCGCTAAAACCAGCATCTCCATTAGGAGTACAGTTGCTGGGTCCTTTGGCAGCGGAGCCGGACAGTCGATCCGCTCCGCCGTCACCACATATTCCTGTTTTGCCAGCATGGTGACTTAAAATCCTCATGTGAATATGCTGGGAAAGGTACATCTTGTGATGTTTAGAGGGCTTATCGCATTGGCGAGGCGCTTTGCACTGAGCCCGCGGTCCTCAGAGGTGGGAGGATGTACTTCGGAGGATTTAAACAGCACCTTCCAGACGTCTTCATGCGTCGTTGAAAAGCTCTCGTAGTATCTGGTGTTCGGCCGGATCAAACTCCCACATATTGAATGCCCGTCTTTGACACGGGAGAATCCGGCGGACGAGCATGACCTGGACCACGTTGACAAGCTTGATCTTCTTGTCTCTCATATTTTTGATGCAGCTCTAGAGTTCGGTCAGCTCCACAGGTGCGCCCCAGGCCAGGCCCTTCTTTTCCCAGGAGGTGAGCCGCATGTGGATGCCAGATCGGAATTCGGGGGCCGCCGCCCAGTTGGCATCGCGCGGTTTGGTGATGTAGAACCACCCCGATTGCCTCCCCTTCACGGTCTCCACGAAGGACCCTTCGAGCAAGGTGACGTTGGGCATCTTTCCCACCATGGCTCCTCTGCTCTCCGCTTGCTGGCCGCTCACTATCTTCGGCTTCACGCTGAAGATTTGTAGCCACAGCCCGAAGTGGGGCTTGATGTGTGCTACGTCTTGAGCTTGTGTTGGTTTTCCTTGAAGAGGAAAGGGTGATGCAGCATAGTAGCGTAAGTATTTCCCTCAGTTTTTGAGAACCAAGGTATCAATCTAGTAGGAGGCTCCTCACAAGTCTCACGAACCTACACAAACAAACAAAGAACTCGCAACCAACGCGATAATGGGGTTGTCAATCCCTTCACTGCCACTTGCGAAAGTGAGATCGGATAGAGATAATATGATTAGATAAATATATTTTTGGTATTTTATAATATAGATGCAGAAAATAAAGATGCAAATAAAAGTATATTGAAAGCTTATATGATAAAAAATAGACCCGGGGGCCATAGGTTTCACTAGAGGATTCTCTCAAGATAGAATAAGTATTATGATGGGTGAACAAATTACTGTCAAGCAATTAATAGAAAATCGAATAATTATGATGTTATCTAGGCATGATCATGTATATAGGCATCACGTCCGTGACAAGTAGACCGACTCCTGCCTGCATCTACTATTATTACTCCACACATCGACCGCTATCCAGCATGCATCTAGAGTATTAAGTTCATAAGAACAGAGTAACGCAGTAAGAAAGATGACATGATGTAGAGGGATAAACTCAAGAAATATGATATAAACCCCATCTTTTTATCTTCGATGGCAACAATACAATACGTGTCTTGCAACCATTTCTGTCACTGGGTAAGAATACCGCAAGATTGAACCCAAAGCTAAGCACTTCTCCCATGGCAAGAAAGATCAATCTAGTAGGCCAAACCAAACCGATAATTCGAAGAGACTTGCAAAGATAACTCAATCATACATAAAAGAATTCAGAGAAGATTCAATTATTATCCATAGATAAACTTGATCATAAACCCACAATTCATCGGATCTCGACAAACACACCGCAAAAAGAGATTACATCGAATAGATCTCCACAAGAGAGGGGGAGAACATTGTATTGAGATCCAAAAAGAGAGAAGAAGCCATCTAGATAATAACTATGGACCCGAAGATCTGTGGTAAACTACTCACAACTCATCGGAAGGGCTATGGTGTTGATGTAGAAGCCCTCCATGGTGGATTCCCCCTCTGGCAGAACGCCGACGACGGCTCCAAGATGGGATCTCGCGGATACAAAAGGTTACGGTGGCGGAAATATTTCTTCGGTGGCTCCCTGGATGTTTTCGGGGTATGTAGGCTTATATAGGAGGAAGAAGTACATCGGTGGCCGCCCGAGGGGTCCACAAGACAGGGGGCGCGCCCAGGAGGGGTAGGCGCGCCCTCCTATCTCGTGGAGGCCTCGGCTGCTTCTTGGCTTGCACTCCAAGTTCTCCGGATCATGTTCATTCCAAAAATCACGCTCCTGAAGGTTTCATTCCGTTTGGACTCCGTTTGATATTCCTTTTCTTCGAAATACTGAAATAGGCAAAAAAACAGCAATACGGGCTAGGCCTCCGGTTAGTAGGTTAGTCCAAAAAATGATATAAATGTGTAAAATAAAGCCCATAAACATCCAAAATAGGTAATATAATAGCATGGAACAATGAAAAATTATAGATACATTGGAGACGTATCAAGCATCCCCAAGCTTAATTCCTGCTCGTCCTCGAGTAGGTAAATGATAAAAACAGAATTTTTGATGTGGAATGCTACCTAGCATAATTCTCAATGTAATTTTCTTTGTTGTGGCTATGGAGATGCCCATTAATAGATATCAATGTGAGTGAGTAGGGATTGCCATGCAACGGATGCACTAGAGCTATAAATGTATAACAGCTCAACAAAAGAAACTAAGTGGGTGTGCATCCAACTTGCTTGCTCACGAAGACCTAGGGCATTTTGAGGAAGTCGATCGTTGGAATATACAAGCCATGTTCTATAATGAAAAATTCTGACTAGTATATGAAAGTGACAACATAGGAGACTCTCTATTATGAAGATTTTTATTGATTTACAACTCAAGAATTACAACTCAAAGGTAGAACAAGATATGACTCTATATGAATGCCTCCGGCGGTGTACCAGGATATGCAATGAATCAAGAGCGACATGTATGAAAATTATGAAGGTGGCTTTGCCACAAATACGATGTCAACTACATGATCATGCAAAGAGCAATATGACAATGATGGAGTGTGTCATAATAAACGGAACGGTGGAAAGTTGCATGGCAATATATCTCGGAATGGCTATGGAAATGCCATAATAGGTAGGTATGGTGGCTGTTTTGAGGAAGGTAAATAATGGGTTCATGATACCGGCGAAAATTGCGCGGTAAAATAGAGGCTAGCATAGTGGAAGGATGAGTGTGCGTATATCCATGGACTCACATTAGTCATAAAGAACTCATATACTTATTGCATAAGTCTACTTAGCCCTCGAAGAAAAGTACTACTACGCATGCCCGTAGAGGGGTAGATTGGTAGGAAAATACCATCCCTCGTCCCCGACTGCCACTCATAAGGAAGACAATCAAAAGAGCACCTCATGCAACAAATTTGTCACACAACTTTTACCATACGTGCATGCTACGGGACTTGCCAACTTCAACACAAGTATTTCTCAATTTCATAATTATCCACTAGCATGACTCTAGAATTACTAACTTTATATCTCAAAACAATTATCAAGCATCAAATTGATCCTAGTGTTTAATGCACTTTCTATGATAGTTTTTATTATACCCAACTTGGATGCTCATCATTCTAGGACCAAATTCATAACCAAAGCAAATACCATGCTGTTCTAAGAGACTCTCAAAATAATATAAGTGAAGCATGAGAGACTAGAAATTTCTTCAAAATTAGTCGACCGTTGTGCTCTAAAAGATATAAGTGAAGCACTAGAGCAAAAACTATCTGGCTCAAAAGATATAAGTGAAGCACATAGCAAATTCTAATCAAGTGAGCTTCTCCAAAAAGGTGTGTACAGCAAGGATGATTGTGGTAAACTAAAAAGCAAAGACTAATATAATACACGACGCTCCAAGCAAAACACATATCATTTGGCGAATAAAAATATAGCTCCATGTGAAGTTACCAATGAACGAAGACGAAAGAGGGGATGCCTTCCGGGGGCATCCCTAAGCTTAGACTTTTGGCTATTCTTGAATATGTTGGGGTGCCTTGGGAATCCCCAATATTAGGCTTTTTCCACCCTTTATTCCATAGTCCATGAAATCTTTACCCAAAACTTGAAAACTTCACAACACAAAACTCAACAGGAAATCTCATAAGCTCCATTAGTGAAAGAAAACAAAACCACCACATAAGGTACTGTAATGAACTCATTCTTTATTTATATTGGTGTTAAACCTACTGTATTCCAAGTTCTCTATGGTTCATACCCTTACATACTAGCCATAGATGCATCAAAATAAGCAAACAACACACGAAAAACAGAATCTGTCAAAAACAGAACAGTCTGTAGCAATCTGTAGCTAACACAAACTTCTGGAACCTTACAAATCCTACCAAAATAGAAAGTCCTAAACAATTTGTCTATTGATCAGAATCAAAAAGAATCTATGCAAAAGCACGTTTCTGTGATTTATTGATTTTTTTCTCGTGAGCGCAAAGTTTCTGTTTTTCAGCAGAATCAAATCAACTCATATCATAGCTTATCCTATAGGTTCTACTTGGCACAAACACTAATTAAAATATAAAAACACATCTAAACAGAAATTATATGCAAAATTTATTACTAAACAGGAACAAAAACAAAAAACACAAAGAAAATTGGGTTGCCTTCCAACTAGCGCTATCGTTTAACGCCCCTAGCTAGGCATAAAAGCGAAGATACATCTAACTAGTGTCATCTTTGGCACTTGATTCATAGGTAGCTCGCATGATAGATTCATAAGGTAATTTGACTTTCTTTCTTGGAAAGTGCTCCATGCCTTTCTTTAATGGAAATTGGAATCTAATATTCTCTTCCTTCATATCAATAATCGCACCAATCGTTGTAAGGAAAGGTCTACCAAGAATAATAGGGCAAGAAAGATTGCAATCTATATCAAGAACGATAAAATCAACGGGCACTAAATTTCTATTTTCAACAATGAGAACATCATTTATCTTTCCCATTGGCTTTTCAATGGTGGAATCCGCAAGGTGCAAATTTAAAGAGCAATCCTCAAGATCATGGAAACCTAGAATATCACATAAAGTTTTCGGAATCATGGAAACACTAGCACACAAATCACACAAGGCAAAACACTCATAATCTTTAATTTTAATCTTTATAGTGGGTTCCTACTCATCATTAAATTTTCTAGGTATAGAAACTTCCAAATTAAGTTTTTCATCAAAAAGTTGCATCAAGGCATCAACAGTATGTTTGGTAAAGGCTTTATTTTGACTATAAGCATGAGGAGAATTAACAACGGATTGCAACAAGGAAATACAACTTTCTAAAGAACAATTATCATAATCAAATTCCTTGAAATCCAAGATAGTGGGTTCAATACTATTTAAAGTTTTGACCTCTCTAGTTGCACTTTTACCAAATTTAGCATCAAGATCTAAAAACTCCAAATTATCGGAACGCTTTTTAACAAAAGTTGATTCACTTCCAGTCCCATTATTATCAAGATTGCAAAATAAGGATCTAATAGGGGACACATCAATAACTTTAAGATCTTCATCATTATTTTCATGGAACTTTTCTGGTTTGGCAGCCATCTTATTGACTAAGGTGGCTTGCTTATCAGAAATTTGGGCTATAGCCCTTTCAAGCTGGGTAATTTGAGAGTTCACACCATAAAATTCTTTATTCATATCATCAAGATCCTTATTCATAAGGCCCAAAAAATCTTTTTGTTCTTTAAACTCTTTTCTGAAGAAATTATTGTGCTCAAATTGCAAATTCATGAAGCTTCTAATATTCGATTCAATCTCTTGGAACCTCCTAAGAAGGAGGTTGGTACTCTTAGGGAAAGCCATGAGGACAAACAGGCACACAAGCAAACAGAAAAAGGCAAGCGAAAGTGAGAGGAAGAAAAAGGCAAGCAAAAAAGAGAGGGGATTGGGAAAGAGAGGGCAAATAAAACGGCAAGGGTGAAGTGGGGGAGAGGAAAACGAGAGGAAAATGGCAAATAATGTGAAAGTAGATTGAAAGCTTATATGATAAAAAATAGACCCAGGGGCCATAGGTTTCACTAGAGGCTTCTCTCAAGATAGCATAAGTATTACGGCGGGTGAACAAATTACTGTCGAGCAATCGATAGAAAAGCGAATAATTATGATGTTATCTAGGCATGATCATGTATATAGGCATCACGTCCATGACAAGTAGGCCGACTCGTGCCTGGATCTACTACTATTACTCCACACATCGACCGCTATCCAGCATGCATCTAGAGTATTAAGTTCATAAGAATAGAGTAACGCATTAAGAAAGATGACATGATGTAGAGGGATAAACTCAAGCAATATGATATAAACCCCATCTTTTTATCCTCGATGGAAACAATACAATACGTGCCTTGCAAGCCTTTCTGTCACTGGGTAAGAACACCGCAAGATTGAACCCAAAGCTAAGCACTTCTCCCATGGCAAGAAAGATCAATCCAGTAGGCCAAACCAAACCGATAATTCGAAGAGACTTGCAAAGATAACTCAATCATACATAAAAGAATTCCGAGAAGATTCAATTATTATCAATAGATAAACTTGATCATAAACCCACAATTCATCGGATCTCGACAAACACACCGCAAAAAGAGATTACATCGAATATATCTCCACAAGAGAGGGGGAGAACATTGTATTGAGATCCAAAAAGAGAGAAGAAGCCATCTAGCTAATAACTATGGACCCGAAGATCTGTGGTAAACTACTCACAACTCATCGGAAGGGCTATGGTGTTGATGTAGAAGCCCTCCATGGTAGGTTCCCCTCCGACAGAACATCGGCGACGGCTCCAAGATGGAATCTCGCGGATACAGAAGCTTACGGTGGCGGAAATATTTCTTCGGTGGCTCCCTGGATGTTTTCGGAGTATGTAGGCTTATAAAGGTGGAGGAAGTATGTCGGTGGCCGCCCGAGGGGTCCACGAGACAGGGGGCGCGCCCAGGAGGGGTGGGCGTGCCCTCCTATCTCGTGGAGGCCTCGGCTGCTTCTTGGCTTGCACTCCAAGTTCTCCGGATCATGTTCGTTCCAAAAATCACGCTCCCGAAGGTTTCATTCCATTTGGACTCCCTTTGATATTCCTTTTCTTCAAAATACTAAAATAGGCAAAAAAAAAATAGCAATACGGGTTGGGCCTCTGGTTAGTATGTTAGTCCCAAAATGATATAAATGTGTAAAATAAAGCCCATAGACATCCAAAACAGGTAATATAATAGCATGGAACAATCAAAAATTCTAGATACATTGGATACGTATCAGTGCGGAGGAAGGCCTCGCACACGACGATAAACACCGAGATGTTGAGGATGAAATTTGGGGCTAGATCATGAAAATCTAGCCCATAGTAAAACATGAGCCCGCGGACAAATGGGCGAAGTGGAAATCCCAGTCCACGGGCGAAATGAGAGAGGAACACTACTCTTTCCCAAGATTTTGGAGTAGGGGTGATCTGCCCCTCCGCCGGAAGCCTGTGCGCGACGTTTGCAGCCAGGTATCCGGCCTCCCGAAGCTTGGTAATGTCCTCCTCTGTTACCATCCACTTGCCTCCTGCTCCGTACATGTTGCGAATGGTCTTACGGTGAAGGTGAGAACTTGGACACTGGAGCTCGAGGATGCAAGAATGGATGAGTAAAGGAGGAATAAGGCGTGGGTGCAAACGGGGGATCCTTAACCCTTTATAAAGGCGGTGAAAACTGTGCGCCTCCCCGCTTGCCTGTTAAAATCACTCATTTTCCAAGCGGCACGATTGATGGCGCGGTTGGGTTACCCATACCCGTATTGACGAGAATCCCGTGATAAGGGGACACAATCTCTGCTTCGACAAGACGTGCCAAGGAAACCGCCTCGCAATATGTGCGGTGGCTGGTTGTGAGAAAACGGTTCGAATAATGACCTGGTCGTGGTGTGGTGGCACGTTATCTAAAGTTGTCAGCAGATCAGATTTGTGGAATATTGTTCTCTCTACAGTGGTATGTGAAATTTGTTTTGTAGAGCCGGACACGATTTAAGTGTTCGAAACTTACTTTGGAGCATTCGAAGATGGAACCCGCCTTGCAATGCAGAAACAATTTGCGCGTCAGACTCATCGTCATTGAAGCCTGGTTTAGGGGCTACTAAGGGAGTCCTGGATTAGGGGGTATTCGGACTACCAGACTATATACTTTGGCCGGACTGTTGGACTATGAAGATACAAGATTGAAGACTTCGTCCCATGTCCGAATGGGACTCTCCTTTGTGTGGAAGGCAAGATTGGCGATTCGGATGATAGATCTCCTCCTCTGTAACCGACTCTGTGTAACCCTAGCCCCCTCCGGTGTCTATATAAACCGAAGGGTTTAGTCCGTAGGACGAGAACAACAATCATAATCATAGGCTAGCTTCTAGGGCTTAGCCTCTACGATCTCGTGGTAGATCAACTCTTGTAATACCCATATCATCAAGATCAATCAAGCAGGAAGTAGGGTATTACCTCCATCGAGAGGGCCCGAACTTGGGTAAACTTCGTGTCCCCAGCCTCCTGTTACCATTAGCCTTAGACACACAGTTCGGGACCCCCTACCCGAGATCCGCCGGTTTTGACACCAACACTAGGGTCATACAAAGTCGGTTTACAGTTGAAGGAAACTACACATCCGGACGCCAAGCTTGTCATCCATGCAAAGGGGAGTCCCATCCGGACACGGGGGAAGGTCTTCTGTCTTGTATCTTCATGGCCCATCAGCGTAGCCCGTATTACATAGGCATGCTCCCCGAGGATCCCCTAATCTAGGACTCCCTCAGTAGCCCCCGAACTTGCCTTCAATGACGAAGTTATCTCTAGCTTCATGTCTTCGGCTTTGCAAGGCGGGTTCTCCATTGTACTTTGTATAGCTCGGCTTTTACATTAAATACCATACCCTTCAACTTTTGCGCCGCCATCGCCTCGGTCTCCACGTGTCGAACGAATATGAAGGGCCTAAGAATTTTTGCAAGTACCCCCTTGTCCATATGGGGAAGGCGTCTATTTAAAGAGATTGAATCTCAGATACCATTCCTCACCAGGCGAAAATCCTTAGAGCTTGCCGTAGAAAATCATCCAAACATGGCTGGCCCTCCTAGATCTACCTCGCGCCCCCTCGATCCTCAGAAAGGCTATTGGGAGAGTTGTTAAATATCCCACGCCCAGTTGACCAAGCTTCAGACGCAGGGATATCTCACACCCCCGGATCTAGTCCTCGTTCAGGCGGGATCAACTTTAATCAACGGTGAAACCCTGACAAAGAACTTCCCCAATCCTACTAAAGGGGAACGGGTGTGCTTTATTTCTTTCCTGCTGAGAGGCCTGGGATTTCCGATTCATCCTTTCCTTAGAGGACTTCTGGAGGATTATGGCCTCCAACTACACAACCTCATGGCGGGCTTCATCCTGCACATTGCAGGCTTTGTCGCTCTTTGCGAGTTGTTCCTAGGCTGCGAGTGTTGGAAATATGCCCTAGAGGCAATAATAAATGATTATTATTATATTTCCTTGTTCATGATAATTGTCTGTTATTCATGCTATAATTGTGTTATCCAGAAATCGTAATACATGTCTGAATACATAGACCACAACATGTCCCTAGTAAGCCTCTAGTTGACTAGCTCATTGATCAACTGATAGTCATGGTTTCCTGACTATGGACATTGGATGTCGTTGATAAAGGGATCACATCATTAGGAGAATGATGTGATGGACAAGACCCAATCCTAAGCGTAGCACAAAGATCGTGTAGTTCGTTTTGCTAGATCTTTTCCAAATTTCAAGTATCATTTCCTTAGACCATGAGATTGTGCAACTCCCGGATACCGTAGGAGTGCTTTGGGTGTGCCAAACGTCACAACCTAACTGGGTGACTATAAAGGTGCACTACGGGTATCTCCGAAAGTGTCTGTTGGGTTGGCACAAATCAAGACTAGGATTTGTCACTCCATATGATGGAGAGGTATCTCTGGGCCCACTCGGTAATGCATCATCATAATGATCTCAATGTGACCAAGTGTCTGGTAACGGGATCCTGCATTACGGTACGAGTGAAGTGACTTGCCGGTAACGAGATTAAACGAGGTATTGGGATACCGACGATCGAATCTCGGGCAAGTAACGTACCGATTGACAAAGGGAATTGTATACGGGGTTGCTTGAATCCTCGACATCGTGGTTCATCCAATGAGATCATCGAGGAGCATGTGGGAAACAACATGGGTATCCACATCCCGCTGTTGGTTATTGACCGGAGAGTCGTCTGGTCATGCCTACGTGTCTCCCGAACCCGTAGGGTCTACACACTTAAGGTTCGGTGACGCTAGGGTTGTAGAGATATGAGTATGCAGTAACCCGAAAGTTGTTCGGAGTCCAGGATGAGATCCCGGACGTCACGAGGAGTTCCAGAAAGATCCGGAGGTAAAGAATTATATATGTGAAGTCAGGTTTCGGCCATTGGGAAAGTTTAGGGGGTCACCGGTATTGTACCGGGACCACCGAAAGGGTCCGGGTGTCCACTGGGTGGGGCCACCTATCCCAGAGGGCCCCATGGGCTGAAGTGGGAGGGGAACCAGCCCCTGGTGGGCTGGTGCGCCCCCCCTTGGGCCATGCTGTGCCTAGGGTTGGGAAACCCTAGGGGTGGGGGCGCCTCCACCTGGCTTGGGGGGTAAGCCACCCCCCTGGCCGCTGCCCCCCCCCCTTGGAGATCCCATCTCCTAGGGCCGGCGCCCCCCTAGGGGCCCTATATAAAGAGGGGGGAGGGAGAGCAGCCGCACCCATGCTCTTGGCGCCTCCCTCTCCCCCTGCTACACCTCTCCCTCTCGCAGAAGCTTGGCGAAGCCCTGCCGAGATCGCTGCTGCATCCACCACCACGCCGTTGTGCTGTTGGATCTCCATCAACCTCTCCTTCCCCCTTGCTGGCTCAAGAAGGAGGAGACGTCTTCCCCAATCGTACTTGTGTTGAACGCGGAGGTGTTGTCCGTTCAGCACTAGGATTATCATTGATTTGGATCACGACGAGTACGACTCCCTCAACCCCGTTCTCTTGAACGCTTCCGCTCACGATCTACAAGGGTATGTAGATGCACTCCTCTCTCTCTCGTTGCTAGATGAACTCATAGATTGATCTTGGTGAATCGTAGGAAAATTTTTATTTTCTGCAACGTTCCCCAACAGTGGCATCATGAGCTAGGTCTATGCGTAGTTCTCTTTGCTTGAGTAGAACACAAATTTGTTGTGGGCATAGATGTTGTCAACTTTCTTGCCACTACTAGTTTTATTTTGCTTCAGCGGTATCGTGGGATGAAGCGGCTCGGACCGACCTTACACGTACGCTTACGTGAGACAGGTTCCACCGACTGACATGCACTAGTTGCATAAGGTGCCTAGCGGGTTGTCTATCTCTCCCACTTTAGTTGGAGCGGATTCGATGAAAAGGGTCCTTATGAAGGGTAAATAGAAGTTGGCACATCACGTTGTGGCTTTTACGTAGGTAAGAAAATGTTCTTGCTAGAACCCTATTGCAGCCACGTAAAACATGCAACAACAATTAGAGGACGTCTAACTTATTTTTGCAGCATATGCCTTGTGATGTGATATGGCCAAAAAAAGGTTGTGATGAATGATATATATATATATATATATGTGATGTATGAGATCATGTTCTTGTAATAGGAATCACGACTTGCATGTCGATGAGTATGACAACCGGCAGGAGCCATAGGATTTGTCTTAATTATTGTATGACATGCGTGTCAATGATTAAACGCCATGTAATTACCTTACTTTATTGCTAAACCATTAGTCATAGTAGTAGAAGTAATAGTTGGCGAGGAACTTCATGTAGACACGATGATGGAGATCATGGTGTCATGCCGGTGGCGAAGATGATCGTGGAGCCCCGAAGATGGAGATCAAAGGAGCTATATGATATTGGCCATATCATGTCACTATTTGATTCTCTGTGATGTTTATCATGTTTTTGCATCTTGTTTACTTAGAACGACAGTAGTAAATAAGATGATCCCTCATAAAATTTCAAGAAAGTGTTCCCCCTAACTGTGCGCCGTTGCGAAAGTTCGTTGTTTCGAAGCACCACGTGATGATCGGGTGTGATAGATTCTAACGTTCACATACAACGGGTGTAAGACAGATTTACACATGCATAAACACTTAGGTTAACTTGACGAGCCTAGCATGTACAAACATGGCCTCGGAACACAAGAGACTGAAAGGTCGAACATGAGTCGTATGGAAGATACGATCAACATGGAGATGTTCACCGATGATGACTAGTCCGTCTCACGTGATGATTGGACACGACCTAGTCGACTCGGATCATGTATCACTTAGATTACTAGAGGGATGTCTAATCTGAGTGGGAGTTCATTATATAATTTGATTAGATGAACTTAATTATCATGAACTTAGTCCAAAAACCTTTGCAAAAATTTCTTGTAGATCAAATGGCCAATGCTCATGTCCACCTCAACTTCAACGCGTTCCTAGAGAAAACCAAGCTGAAAGATGATGGCAGCAACTATACGGACTGGGTCCGGAACCTGAGGATCATCCTCATAGCTGCCAAGAAAGCATATGTCCTAGAAGGACCTCTAGGTGAAGCACCCATCCCAGAGAACCAAGACGTTATGAACAGTTGGCAGTCACGTGCTGATGATTACTCCCTCGTTCAGTGCGGCATGCTTTATAGCTTAGAACCGGGGCTCCAAAAGCGTTTTGAGCAACACAGAGCATATGAGATGTTCGAGGAGCTGAAAATGGTTTTCCAGGCTCATGCCCAGGTCGAGAGATATGAAGTCTCCGACAAGTTCTATAGTTGTAAGATGGAGGAAAATAGTTCTTTCAGTGAGCACATACTAAAAATGTCTAGGTTGCACAACCGCCTGTCCCAGCTGGACATTAACCTCCCGGACGAGGCGGTCATTGACAGAATCCTTCAGTCGCTCCCACCGAGCTACAAGAGCTTTGTGATGAACTACAATATGCAGGGGATGGTGAAAACTATTCTTGAAGTATTTTCAATGCTGAAGTCAGCAGAGGTAGAAATCAAAAAGGAACATCAAGTGTTGATGGTCAATAAAACCACTAAGTTCAAGAAGGGCAAGGGTAAGAAGAACTTAAAGAAGGACGGCAAGGAAGTTGCCATGCCTGGTAAGCCAGTTGCCGGAAGAAGTCAAAGAATGGACCCAAGCCTGAGACTGAGTGCTTTTATTGCAAAGGGAAGGGGCACTGGAAGCGGAACTACCCCAAATACTTAGCGGACAAGAAGGCCGGCAACACTAAAGGTATATGTGATATACATGTAATTGATGTTTACCTTACCAGTACTCGTAGTAGCTCCTGGGTATTTGTTACCGGTGTCGTTGCTCATATTTGTAACTCAACGCAGGAGCTGCGGAATAAGCGGAGACTGGCGAAGGACGAGGTGACGATGCGCGTCGGAAATGGTTCCAAGGTCGATGTGATCGCCGTCGGCACGCTACCACTACATTTACCTACGGGATTAGTTTTAAACCTCAATAATTGTTATTTAGTGCCAGCTTTGAGCATGAACATTGTATCTAGATCTTGTTTAATACGAGATGGCTAATCATTTAAATCTGAGAATAATGGTTGTTCTATTTATATGAGAGATATGTTTTATGTTCATGCCCCGCTGGTCAATGGTTTGTTCTTAATGAATCTCGAACATAATGTTACACATATTCATAGTGTGAATACCAAAAGATGTAAGGTTGATAACGATAGTCCCACATACTTGTGGCACTGCCGCCTTGGTCACATTGGTGTCAAGCGCATGAAGAAGCTCCATGTTGATGGACTTTTAGAGTATATCGATTATGAATCATTTGACACATGCGAACCATGCCTCATGGGCAAAATGACCAAGACTCCATTCTCCGGAACAATGGAGCGAGCAACCAACTTATTGGAAATCATACATGCTGATGTGTGCGGTCCAATGAGCGTTGAGGCTCGCGGAGGATATTGTTATGTTCTCACTCTCACTAATGACTTAAGTAGATATGGGTATGTCTACTTGATGAAACACAAGTCTGAGACCTTTGAAAAGTTCAAGGAATTTCAGAATGAGGTAGAGAATCAACGTGACCGAAAAATAAAGTTCTTACGATCAGATCATGTAGGAGAATATTTAAGTCACGAATTTGGTATGCACTTATTAAGGAAATGTGGAATCGTTTCACAACTCACGCCGCCTGGAACACCTCAGTGTAATAGTGTGTCCGAACGTCGTAATCACACTCTATTGGATATGGTGCAATCTATTATGTCTCTTACCGATTTACCGCTATCATTTTGGGGATACGCTCTAGAGACAGCTACATTCACTTTAAATAGGGCACCATCTAAATCCGTTGAGACAACACCGTATGAATTATGGTTTGGGAAGAAACCTAAGCTGTCGTTTCTAAAAGTTTGGGGATGCGATGCTTATGTCAAGAAACTTCAACCTGAAAAGCTCGAACCCAAGTCGGAAAAATGCGTCTTCATAGGATACCCTAAGGAAACCATTGGGTATACCTTCTAATTAAGATCCAAGGGCAAGATCTTTGTTGCCAAGAACGGATCCTTTCTGGAAAAAGAGTTTCTCTCGAAAGGAGTAAGTGGGAGGAAAGTAGAACTCGATGAAGTACTACCTCTTGAACCGGAAAGTAGTGCAGCTCGGGAAAATGTTCCTGTGGTGCCTACACCGACTGGAGAGGAAATTAATGATGATGATTAAGGTACTTCAGATCAAGTTGATACTGAACTTCGTAGGTCCACAAGGACACATTCCACACCAGAGTGGTATGGCAACCCTACTCTGGAAATCATGTTGTTAGACAATGGTGAACCTTCGAACTATGAAGAAGCGATGGAGGGCCCAGATTCCAACAAATGGCTTGAAGCCATGCAATCCGAGATAGGATCCATGAATGAAAACAAAGTATGGACTTTGACAGACTTGCCCGATGATCGGCGAGCGATAGAAAACAAATGGATCTTTAAGAAGAAGACGGACTCGGATGGTAATGTTACCATCTATAAAGCTCGACTTGTCTCTAAGGGTTGTCGGCAAGTTCAAGGGGTTGACTATGATGAGACTTTCTCTCCGGTAGCGAAGCTGAAGTCCGTCTGAATCATGTTAGCAATTGCCACATATTATGATTATGAGATATGGCAGATGGACGTCAAAACAGCATTTCTTAACGGCTATCTTAAGGAAGAACTGTATATGATGCAGCCGGAAGGTTTTCTCAACCCTAAGAATGCTAACAAGGTATGCAAGCTCCAGCGATCCATTTATGGGCTGGTGCAAGCATCTCGGAGTTGGAACATTCGCTTTGCTGAGATGATCAAAGTGTTTGGGTTTATGCAGACTTATGGAGAAGCCTGCGTTTACAAGAAAGTGAGTGGGAGCTCTGTAGCATTTCTCATATTATATGTAGTTGACATACTTTTGATGGGAAATGATATAGAACTTTTGGACAGCATTAAGGCCTACTTGCATAAGTGTTTTTCAATGAAGGACCTTGGAGAAGTTGCTTACATATTAGGCATCAAGATCTATAGGGATAGATCGAGACGCCTCATCGGTCTTTCACAAAGCACATACCTTGATAAGATATTGAAGAAGTTCAATATGGATCAGTCCAAGAAGGGGTTCTTGCCTGTATTGCAAGGTGTGAGATTGAGCTTGGCTCAATGCCCAACCACGGCAGAAGATATAGAAGAGATGAGTGTCATCCCCTATGCCTCAGCCATAGGGTCTATTATGTATGACATGCTGTGTACCAGACCTGATGTAAGCCTTGCCGTAAGTTTGGTAGGAAAGTACCAAAGTAATCCCGGCAAGGAACACTGGACAACGGTCAAGAATATCATGAAGTACCTGAAGAGGACTAAGGATATGTTTCTCGTTTATGGAGGTGGCGAAGAGCTCGTCGTAAAGGGTTACATTGACGCTAGCTTTGACACAGATCTGGATGACTCTAAGTCACAAACCGGATACGTGTATATGTTGAATCGTGGGGCAGTAAGCTGGTGCAGTGGCAAGCAGAGCGTCGTGGCGGGATCTACATGTGAAGCGGAGTACATGGCAGCCTCGGAGGCAGCGCATGAAGCAATATGGATGAAGGAGTTCATCACCGACCTAGGAGTCATACCCAATGCATTGGGGCCGATCACTCTCTTCTGTGACAACACTGGAGCTATTGCCCTTGCCAAGGAGCCCAGGTTTCACAAGAAGACTAAGCACATCAAGCGTCGTTTCAACTCCATCCGTGAAAATGTTCAAGATGGAGACATAGATATTTGCAAACTACATACGGATCTGAATGTCGCATATCCATTGACTAAACCTCTTCCGCGAGCAAAACATGATCAACACCAGAACTCTATGGGTGTTCAATTCATCACAATGTAACTAGATTATTGACTCTAGTGCAAGTGGGAGACTGTTGGAAATATGCCCTAGAAGCAATAATAAATGATTATTATTATATTTCCTTGTTCATGATAATTTTCTGTTATTCATGCTATACTTGTGTTATCCGGAAATCATAATACATGTGTGAATACATAGACCACAACATGTCCCTAGTAAGCCTCTAGTTGACTAGCTCTTTGATCAACTGATAGTCATGGTTTCCTGACTATGGACATTGTATGTCGTTGATAACGGGATCACATCATTAGGAGAATGATGTGATGGACAAGACCCAATCCTAAGCGTAGCACAAAGATCGTGTAGTTTGTTTTGCTAGAGCTTTTCCAAATGTCAAGTATCATTTCCTTAGACCATGAGATTGTGCAACTCCCGGATACCGTAGGAGTGCTTTGGGTGTGCCAAACGTCACAACATAACTGGGTGACTATAAAGGTGCACTACGGGTATCTCCAAAAGTGTCTGTTGGGTTGGCACGAATCGAGACTGGGATTTGTCACTCCGTATGACGGAGAGGTATATCTAGGCCCACTCAGTAATGCATCATCATAATGAGCTCAATGTGACCAAGTGTCTGGTCACAGGATCATGCATTACGGTACGAGTAAAGTGACTTGCCGGTAACGAGATTGAACGAGGTATTGGGATACCGATGATCAAATCTCGGGCAAGTAACATACCGATTGACAAAGGGAATTGTATACGGGGTTGCTTGAATCCTCGACATCGTGGTTCATCCGATGAGATCATCGAGGAGCATGTGGGAACCAACATGGGTATCCAGATCCTGCTGTTGGTTATTGACCGGAGAGTCGTCTCGGTCATGTCTACGTGTCTCCCGAACCCGTAGGGTCTACACACTTAAGGTTCGGTGACGCTAGGGTTGTAGAGATATGAGCATGCAGTAACCCAAAAGTTGTTTGGAGTCCCGGATGAGATCCCGGACGTCACGAGGAGTTCCGGAATGGTCCGGAGGTAAAGAATTATATATAGGAAGTCAGGTTTCGGCCATCGGGAAAGTTTTGGGGGTCACCGGTATTGTACCGGGACCACCGGACGGGTCCCGGGGGTCCACCGGGTGGGGCCACCTATCATGGAAGGCCCCATGGGCTGAAGTGGGAGGGGAACCAGCCCCTTGTGGGCTGGTGCGCCCCCTCCTTGGGCCCCCCTACGCCTAGGGTTGGGAAACCCTAGGGGTGGGGGCGCCTCCACCTGGCTTGGGGGGTAAGCCACCCCCCTGGCCGCCGCCCCCCCCCCCCTTGGAGATCCCATCTCGTAGGGCCGGCGCCCCCCCTAGGGTCCCTATATAAAGAAAGTGGAGGGAGAGCAGTCGTACCCATGCTCTTGGCGCCACCCTCTCCCCCTGCTACACCTCTCCCTCTCGCAGAAGCTTGGCGAAGCCCTGCCGAGATTGCTGCTGCATCCACCACCACGCCATCGTGCTGCTGGATCTCCATCAACCTCTCCTTCCCCCTTGATGGATCAAGAAGGAGGAGACGTCTTCCCCAACCGTACGTGTGTTGATCGCGGAGGTGCTGTCCGTTTAGCACTAGGATCATCGGTGATTTGGATCACGACGAGTACGACTCCCTCAACCCCGTTCTCTTGAATGCTTCTGCTCACGATCTACGAGGGTATGTAGATGCACTCCTCTCTCTCGTTGCTAGATGAACTCATTGATTGATCTTGGTGAAACGTAGGAAATTTTTTATTTTCTGCAACGTTCCCCAACAGCGAGGCCCATTTCGAGTTATGGAGGAAGTATTTCTGCCTCGTTCCCCGCTCCCAAGAGGGATCCATATTTGAGGTGGGCAGCGCCAAAGTATGGCGCATAGCTGGAACAGGATACCTGTCCGGCACTCTGAAGAAGGCATCCGAAGAGTGGCCCTCAGAGTGGTTCTACATCAAAGACGTTGTTCTCCCGGACCCAATCTGGCAAGGTCTTCTCGAATTTTTCACTACTCCTTTAAAGAAGAGCGCCAGCTGGCATCCCCAAAGCTATGAAGAAGAAGACAGTGTAGAGATTAAGAGACCAGTGAGCAAGATCAGAATACTCGCCCACTCCGGTCTGTCCATAGTTGAGGTAATGTTGATTTCAATATTGTGATCCGTCCAGCCACTTCAATTCAGAGGGCTTCCCATGTGGCATTACAATGGGGAGGAGGACGCATCGCGCTGTGGGCGCAATGGTCCGGACAATTTTGCCGCTTTGGGCGCCATGCTGGATGATCTTTACAAAGGGAAGAAGGAAGACTTCACTCGCCTTAAATGCCGAGAAGGTTTCTCCATGTATAACCCCATCGATTGGGTAAGTTTTCAATCATAGGTATCTCTCAGTCTCTTCCTCTAATTAAGTTTTAGTCAAATTTTAATACGGCTACCATTAATAGGAATGGAGAAAGGTTGTCGTAGGGATCTACATCCCCGCTCCACAACCGGAGAACCATAACCGAGACCTAGATCCTGGATTTGAAGAAGATCCGGATATATTTATAGAATTGAAAGAAGGAGTTTTTCATCAGATGAGCTATGACGGCACGGAAGTGGCCGTTATAGCAGACTACCCCGGCCTTCTCCCCTCCTCCCAAGTAAGTACCCAGGAGACACCCTCTCAAATAGAGTTTTCCACTTGCGACTCACCTGCCGCACTATATCGTGCTCCCAAGGGGCGACGCTCATCCCATTGTACTGCAGCAAAGGCATCTTCTAAGAAGGCGAGACTCACACAGGGCGCATTTTTGAAAAGAAAGGCAAACGACGATAGTGTCGGGCCCTCTTCCTTGTCAAAGAGGTATAATTCTTTAACATGCACTCAGTGGATAGATCGGACAGTGATGTTTCCTGTTGTGCCATATCACAGGAGGAGCGTATTGTCATCTCCCAGAGGATTCGGATAATGTATCCGTCACGAACTCCGAAGTGGGGAGTGCGATGAATCATCGGTGGCGGAGAGCAGCTATGCGTGACCCGAATTTCACTAAAGAGGCATCCAACGCTCTCAGCTCAACGGATGCTTACATCCGAGCTGCCCGGGATGGACTTGCTGGAGCCACTCACCAACTTTCAAAGGATATGCGGGTAAGTACTTTTTGTGCAGATTCCATAAGCATATACCAGTAGCCCGCGAGTGTTGACGCAGTTGGCCCAACTGATTTAAGAGTCCATATATTCTCAGGTACTCACGGAGAGAAATAACACATTATCCAAGGAGCTAGAAGAATGTCGAACTAAAGTAACTATTGCCACCGTCGAACTGGAAAATTTAAAGAAATCCAAGAAGGCACCGGATGGTAAGTACAACAGTAGCCCGGAAATAAGATTCTGAGCCTACAACTATGTTGCTTAACTATGCATTGTTTTGTTGGTAGGGTCGACAAAACAACTGGAGGAGAGGCTAAGGGCCGCTCAAGCGTACAAACAACATCTAGAAGGGCAAGAAGTCGCTGGTCAGCGTGTGTTGACACGAACCATTACTGAGAAGAACAAACTACAGGATGCAAATATCAAACAAGCCAAAGAACTGAAGGATTTAAGAGCCCAACTATCGGATGCTTTTAAGAGCCCAAGCATGGAGGAGCTCGTGAATTTATTCAAGGGAGCTCGTCGTTGTTTTGAGCTATGGAAGATATCAGCATGTCGGGAAGGCGCGCAAGAGGCCTCGACCATGGTGAAAACAGGGTACACCAGACTTGCGAATCATATGGCCCGGGTCAGACCTCGGGGACCAGATGGACAAGAAATTCATGTGAGCTTACTATATAAAGACAGCTGCTAAG
This sequence comes from Triticum aestivum, assembly GCF_018294505.1. NCBI lineage: Eukaryota > Viridiplantae > Streptophyta > Magnoliopsida > Poales > Poaceae > Triticum > Triticum aestivum. The sequence goes on from NC_057810.1 coordinate 90,632,865, forward strand.
TTTTCTAAACAGGATTTTAAACTAAACAACCTGCTAGAGGGTCTAGAGAAGGAAAAAGATTTTGAGTCCAAGTAGTAGTGTACTTTTATCGACAAACTTATCTCCAGCCGAATTGTAAAACGATTGTCATGGCAGACTTTCTGCTTCGACCTCCAGAACACGAGGTTTGGAGGGTTTCCGGATATTATATCGTCAATAAACGCCAAGGTATGTTCGGAAACCAGGCAGTCCGGTCTTAGTTGCTTAAACAGACAAGTTGTATTCGGGGAGTTATGTTATATTACATTTGATCGTAAGAAACATCTTCCAGAGAGAATAGTTCCGTTAAGGGTTCCTCTCCCTGGGCGAGCATGCGTTTTTGTGCATGCATAAGATGTGATGCTAAAAACCACAGTACACGTTATAATTTGGGGGCGTATATTGCATCAAGGGCAGTTCATTTTTTGTCCACCGACCAATTATTCCCTTAAGAATGCTAGCTTTCGGCTTCATCCGTCTGAGGTACATGTCCGGATAACCCGGCTGTAACAATCGTAGAGGTGCTCCCTTTATGCCCTAGCCGAACAAGTGGGAACGTATGGCATAAGCACAGGAGCCAGGCAACCCAGCTTGGCAAAAACTTAAGTTATAAAGGTACATATAATGGCAAAGACAAGACACATATGAGTGGACAACACACATATATACAGTGAGCTTGACGCTCAAAAATAATAATCATAATAAGATTATGTGTAAATAAGCCCCTAGGTATTATGGGGTATGTACATTTAATGATGTATCCCCTCAAGTGTGCAGTCTATCAGAACACTGGCTCGAAATCAAATAAAAACGAAAAAGAGAAAAAAGTGAAATTGAGAAAAGAAGGGACGAAGAAAAATGTATATCCAGTCATGCGATTGGGCATGGTCCGTAGCCCCCAGAGTACAGAATCGAGTTCTTCAACCCAGTGCTTGTCTGATTCTCACAGAGATTGCACTAGTCTGGGTTCGATGCCGCTCATTATCAGACCGTTAGCCTGTTCGACCTGACCGTTTGTCTGAGGGTGATATACAGAGGCGTAATCGAGCTTGATGCCCAAATTAGTGCACCAGGTTTTTACCTCATCGGCCGTAAAGTTAGAACCATTATTAGAAATGATATTGTGCGGGACACCATAATGGTGTACGACGCCGGATATGAAGTCTATAACCGGTCCGGCTTCGGCTGTTTTAACTAGTTTGGCTTCTATCCACTTAGTAAACTTGTCAACCATAACCAGTAAATATTTCTTCTTATGGCTTCCCCCTTTAAGGGTTCCGACCATGTCTAGCCCCTAGACCGCAAAAGGCCAAGTAATGGGAATTGTTCGTAAGGCAGTGGGCGGCATAAGGCTTTGATTGGCAAAAAGTTGGCATCCAACACAATGTTGTACGAGATCCTGTGCCTCTGCTCGGGCTGTGGGCCAAAAGAAACCCGCACGGAAGGCCTTACTGACAAGGGCCCAGGCTGCGGCGTGATGGCCACTAAGACCGGTGTGTATTTCAACCAAGAGTTGTCGTCCCTCTTCTTCGGAGATACTTCTCTGAAGTACTCCGCTGGTACTTTTCTTGTATAGTTCCCCTTAGTGAATTTTGTAAGCCTTCAAGCATCAAACAATACGATGGGCCTCGGTCTGATCAGCAGGGAGCTCATTCCTAGTAAGGTAGGCGAGGAAAGGTTCAGTCCACAGGGCAATTACAACCATAATTTCGTGGGCTGATGGTGTTATTTCGGTGCCCGGACCCCCGATGATATCGGAACTAAGTTTGGAATCTGGGGGTATGATCGGCTCCGGAATGGTGTTGCCGCTATCATCCTGCCACACTACGGATGGCTTGAAGAGCCTCTCCACAAAGGTGTTAGGTGGGACGGGGTCGCATTTGGCGCCCATGCGGGCGAGAATGTCCGCAGCTTGATTACTCTCTCGAGCCACATGATGAAACTCGAGCCCCTCAAACCGAGCTGATATTTCAAGTACAACGTTGCGGTAAGCCACCATCTTTGAATCTCTTGTGTTGAAGTCTCTGTTTATCTGAGATATTGCAAGGTTTGAATCCCCGCGTACTTCGAGGCGTTGTATGCCCATGGAGACGGCCATCTGGAGACCGTGCAATAGGGCCTCGTATTTGGCTGCATTGTTAGAGTCTGTGTACAGTATTTGGAGCACATACCGGACTGTGTCTCATGTGGGGGATGTCAAGACGAAATCAACCCCCAATCCGGCTAGCATTTTTGAGCCGTTGAAGTGCATCACCCAGTTGGAATATGTGCCGTACTCTTTAGGGAGTCCGGCCTCTGTCCATTCAGCGACGAAGTCAGCCAACACCTGAGATTTGATAGCTCGGCGTGGCTTGTAAATTATTTCAAATGGTAAGAGCTCAATGGCCCATTTGGCGATCCGGCCGATGGCGTCCCTGTTGTTTATAATATCGTTAAGTGGTACTTCGGAAGCCACCTTGATCGAGCGCTCTTGAAAGTAGTGTCGTGATACGTCTCCAATGTATCTATAATTTTTGATTGTTCCATGCTATTATATTACCTATTTTGGATGTCTATGGGCTTTATTTTACACATTTATATCATTTTTGGGACTAACCTACTAACCGGAGGCCTAGCCCGTATTGCTGTTTTTTTTTTGCCTATTTTAGTATTTCGAAGAAAAGGAATATCAAACGGAGTCCAAACGGAATGAAACCTTCGGGAGCGTGATTTTTGGAACGAACGTGATCCGGAGGACTTGTAGTGCAAGTCAAGAAGCAATCGAGGCGACCAGAAGACAGGAGGGCACGCCCACCCCTGCTGGGCATGCCCCCTGTCTCGTGGGCCCCTCGAGCGGCTACCGACGTACTTCTTCTCCTATATAAGCCTACATACCCCGAAAACATCCAGGGAGCCACCGGAGAAATATTTCCACCACCGTAACCTTCTGTATCCGTGAGATCCCATCTTGGAGCCGTGGCCGGCATTCTACCGGAGGGGGAATCCACCACAGACAGCTTCTACATCAACACCATAGCCCTTCCGATGAGTCGTGAGTAGTTTACCATAGACCTTCGGGTCCATAGTTATTAGCTAGATGGCTTCTTCTCTCTTTTTGGATCTCAATACAATGTTCTCCCCCTCTCTTGTGGAGATCTATTCTATGTAAACTCTTTTTGCGGTGTGTTTGTGGAGATCCGATGAATTGTGGGTTTATGATCAAGTTTATCTATGAGAAATATCTGAATCTTCGCTGAATTCTTTTATCCATGATTGAGTTATCTTTGCAAGTCTCTTCGAATTATCGGTTTGGTTTTGCCTACTAGATTGATCTTTCTTGCCATGGGAGAAGTGCTTAGCTTTGGGTTCAATCTTGCGGTGTCCTTACCCAGGGACAGAAAGGGTTGCAAGGCACGTATTGTATTGTTTCCATCGAGGATAAAAAGCTGGGGTTTATATCATATTGCTTGAGTTTATCCCTCTACATCATGTTATCTTTCTTAATGTGTTACTCTGTTCTTATGAACTTAATACTCTAGATGCATGCTGGATAGAGGTCGATGTGTGGAGTAATAGTAGTACATGCAGGCAGGAGTCGGTCTACTTGTTATGGACATGATGCCTATATACATGATCATTCCTAGATAATCTCATAATTATTTGCTTTTCTATCAATTGCTCGACAGTAACTTGTTCACCCACCGTAATACTTATGCTATCTTAAGAGAAGCCACTAGTGAAACCTATGGCCACCGGGTCTATCTTTTATCATATAAGCTTTCAGTCTACTTTTATTTGCATCTTTACTTTTTGCATCTATATTATAAAATACCAAAAATATATTTATCTTATCATATTATCTCTATCAGATCTCACTTTCGCAAGTGGCCTGAAGGGATTGACAACCCCTTTATCGCGTTGGTTGCGAGTTCTTTGTTTGTTTTTGTAGGTTCGTGGGACTTGTGAGGAGCCTCCTACTGGATTGATACCTTGGTTCTCAAAAACTGAGGGAAATACTTACGATATTGTGCTGCATCACCCTTTCCTCTTCAAGGAAAACCAACGCAAGCTCAAGACGTAGCATGTCGCAGCTTGCGGGATGCCATAAAGACCGCATATGCTATCTTTTGATAATGCGGGTATCTGGATTTGCATGGTGTAAGGACCGTCGATACGTAATATACCGGTTTTTTAAGTGGGAATTTATGTCCCTCTTCATCTCGTTCTACGACGAGCACCGCACTCACCACCTGGTGAGTTACCGATATCTAGAGAAACATCGGTTCTCCGATGTTTGGTGCGGCCAGGATTGGCACTAGTAGAAAAATGACCTATTATACCGGTTCATAAGGACCTTTAGTCCCGGTTCTATAACCTGGCACTAAAGGGTGGGGACTAAAGGTACCCCCCCCCCCCCGTTTATTCCCGGTTCAACACAAACCGGGGTCAAACGCCCACCACGTGGCACGAGCCCGCGCGGTGGTCTGGGGGACCTTTAGTACCGGTTGGTAACACCAACCGGTACTAAAGGTTTTTTTTTAATTTATTTTATTTTTTTGAAAAAAAATTGATTTTTTTTTCTGGTTTTCAAATTTCTGAATTATTTGACGATTTAGTCTCTAATCACTCCTCATCATTGCTATAATCATCCCTCATCATTGCGAATCGTCTAACTTCCTGGTCGGTCACCCATCCTCTCACTCTCACTACTCCAGCTTGAGCACGCTTAACTTCTGAGTTCTATTCCCTCTAGTTTCCTAGTCTGCACTTGTTGTTTACCTGACAATAGTAAGCTGTCAATCCTATTAACCCTCAGGAGTCTAGCTTGAGCATGAATCACATGTCTCACCGTTTGATTTTGAAACTATTATTCTAAAACATAATTATTATTTAGTAATAGTAATATTTCTTGAATAAGTGGTTTGACCATCGTTTGACCACAGTTTGACCAGATTTGACCATAGTTTGACCAAAAGTCAAAAAAACTAAAATAACTATTTATTAACACTAATATTTCTTGAATAAGTAGTTTGACCATAGTTTGACCACAATTTGACCACAATTTGACCAGATTTAATTAAAATTTAAAAAAAATGAAATTTAAGCATTTTTTTCCTCTTTAGAATTTGAGAATTCTAAAAATTTGCAAACAGGCCTATGGGTGTCAAAATCGGATGCGGATTTTCATGCTGGTTGTTTCGATATATTATACGTTTTTTTCGACATCATATGCAAAAGATATGGTCGTTTTACTTTTTCATAACACTTTTTTGCAAAACATGTCCAAATTTAAGTTTTTAAATTTTCCTAACTAGTAGATGTAGTAACATAACTACATCTCGAAGGATTTTAATTTTTGATGTTTTTATCATTTTCTTGAGTTTTTTACAAAACTGAAATGGCGATACACACGGGGAGGTAGAGTTTGAAAATTGCCCTTTAGTCCTGGTTTGTGTCTCCAACCGGGACTAAAGGTTAGACACCTTTTGTCCCGGTTTGTGACACAAACCGGCACTATATGTTAGACCTTTAGTCCCGGTCCGTGTCACAAACCGGGACTAAAGGGGCTCGTGGGGCACCGGCCTGACGCCAGCCTGCCACCACCCCTTTAGTACCGGTTCATGCCACGAACCGGTACTAAAGGTTCAACATGAACCAGGGCTAATGCATAGCCAACCATTAGTGTCGGTTAATTTACAAAACGGGACTAAAGGGCTGAACATTAGGCCCTTTTTCTACTAGTGTGGGTTGCTTGCTAGCAAAGTTTTTATTTCTTCCAGTCCGGCCATGGCGGCATCCGTCCACACAAAGTGGTTGGTGCGGCAAAGCAGGCGATACAGTGGCAATGTCTTTTCCCCTAGTCTGGAGATAAAAAGGCTCAAAGCTGCCACGCATCTAGCTAGTTTTTGGACCTGTTTGAGGTTTATTGGCGTTGCCAATTGTGCCAGGGCTCAGATTTTGGCTGTGTTTGCTTAGATTCCTCTATTTTTCACAATGAACCCAAGCAGTTTTCCGGCTGGAACACCATCCGTATTGAGCCGTATGTCATATGCTCGGAGGTTTTTGAATGTAAGGCGTAAGTTATCCACTAATGATTTGACATGCTTGGTTTTGATGACTACGTTATCTACATATGCCTCCAAAGTTTTGCCGATTTGCTTTTTGAGGCATGTTTGAATCATGCGTTGGTAGGTTGCACCGGCGTTCTTGAGCCCGAAAGGCATAGTGTTGAAGCAGAAGGGCCCATATGGGGTGATGAATGTCATTGCGGCTTGGTCGGATTCTTTCATCTTAATTTGATGGTATCCAGAGTATGCGTCGAGGAAGCACAGGGAATCATGTCTTGTGGTCGCGTCAATAATCTGGTCAATGCAAGGTAGCGGGAAGGGGTCCTGATGGAAATCCTTATTAAGGTCTTTGAAGTCGACACACAGGCGCCAGGATTTATCCTTCTTCGGTACCATGCCTGGTTTGCTAGCCAGTCTGGATGTTTGATCTCTCTGATAAACCCGGCTTCGAGTAGCTTGGCTAGCTCCTTCCCCATAGCCTGTCGTTTGGGTTCGGAAAATCGGCGAGTGTTTGCTTAGCTGCTTTGTATCCTTTCAGTATATTGAGACTATGCTCGGCCTTCGTGGAATACCTAGCATATCAGAAGGGTGCCAGGCAAAAATGTCCCAGTTCTCACGCAGGAATGCGCGTAATGTGGCGTCGACCATCGGGTCCAGCTGTGCCCCAATGGAAGCTCTCTTCTTGGGGTCCGTCGGGTGGAGTTGAAATTTGACTATTTTGTCTGCTAGCTTGAAGGAAGTGGATTTGGGTCTCTTATCGAGGATTACAGCATCCCTATCTACCGTGGAATGCAGGGTGGTTAGTTCTTTGGCCGCGAGGGCCTCGGATAAAGCCTCGAGGGCTAGAGAGGTGGTTTTGTTTTCGGCGCGCAGTGCTATGTCTGGATCACTGGTGATAGTGATAACTCCATTGGGCCCGGGCATTTTGAGCTTCATATACCCGTAGTGGGGTATGGCTTGGAAGCGTGTGAATGTGTCTCGCCCCAGCAGGGCGTGATACCCGCTGTTGAAAGGTGCCGCATGGAAGAGTAACTCTTCGGACCTATAGTTTTCCAGCGTGCCAAATACCACGTCGAGTTTGATTTTTCCCGAGCATCTTGCTTCCCGACTGGGGTTAATACCTCGAAAGGTTGTGGTACTTTGCTCAATGCGAATCTTGTTCATTTGCATTTTTATTGAGCGTATCTTCATAGATGAGGTTCAGTCCGCTGCCGCCGTCCATTAGCACTTTAGTGAGCCAAAAGCCGTCTACAATTGGGTTTAGGACCAAAGCGGCTGGTGCCCGGACTGAGCGGGATCTTGGTTTGTCATCAGGGTTGAAAGTGATCTCCGTGTCATTCCAAGGATTTACTGCTGTCACCTGGCAGACTTCGGCGAGGTCGCGGAGCGCCCTTTTGCGCCGATTATTTGATGAAAAGGTCTCAAAGACCATGAATACTTTGAGATCATTGTCCTCCGAAGAGTAGTTCTCTGGGGTGTTGTTGGTGAGGATACCCTCGCCGCTCTTGGCCACTTGCCGGAGTATCCAACATGCTCGGAGGCTATGTGTTGGTTCGGTGTTTGGCGTCATGTGAATTTGACAGGGCTTGTTGAGCCACTCCTCGAGGACCGTTCTATGCCCCGTAAAGGGATTGATTTTTTTGTCCATGGGAGGGTGATTAAGTCCTCCGTGATGGTGTATCCTTTTTGCCCGTCCGGGAGATGGCCTAAAGGCATGTGGTTCCCAGCGGGCTGTCTGGGTTTTGCAGGTGCTTTCCATTGCGCAGTACTTCTGTACTATGGGTGCAAAATCTGAAAAGGGAAGAACGCGACGACGGTTGAGGGCTTTAAGGATTCCCTCATCCGTACAATTGTTGCAAAATACCGAGATCACGTCGTCGTCGCATCAATCTTTGATCCTGTCTTTAAGAAGGAGGAATCTGGCCCAAAAGTGATGGACTATTTCCTGAGGCTGCTGCTGCACATACATTAAGTCGCATATATCCGGAGGACCAGAATTGCTTGGGGAATATTGCTTGTGGTGGGTGGGTGGGAATAAATCCGCACCCTGACCCGCTGTGAAGTCCGGATTCTAAAGAATTTCCAAGGCTACAAGCCCGGGGTCCGGAGCGTCCAGTGAGTTTTTAGGCTCTACGCCGGATTCTATGTTCGGAGGGTGGGAATAAATCTGCACCCTGACCCGCTGTGAAGTCCGGATTCTAAAGAATTTCCAAGGCTACAAGCCCGGGGTCCGGAGCGTCCAGTGAGTTTTTAGGCTCTACGCCGGATTCTATGTTCGGAGGGCGGGAAGTGTCCTCCCAAGAATGGGTATCCGTACCTCTGGGCTCGGAAATCCGAACATACTTTGTTCTCCACGTAGGAGGAGAGTTATTGTCAGCTTGTTCCTCCACAACTGCCACCTGATGGGTGATCGGCGGAGATTTGATTTCTCTCTGATCGGGTTCAAGCACAATTCGATCATAGTCTAATGCGACCCCCGGGGCGGCGATGCGATCTAGCAGTTCGTTTAAGGCCGATACATCTTCCGGATCCATCTTGTCGGAGTATTCAGGGCCGACGCGGAGACGATTTTTGGTGACAGGCTGGGCTGCCTTTGGCTTAATGGTCGAACGAGCGCCCATAGTGAAGCTGCCAAGCCGGAGGGTTTGCCCTAAGGCTAGGGCTCCTCCAAAAGTGATATTATCCTTGATGATAAGGTGAGCCGTCAACCCTTCTATCGACGGCACGGAGGAACTCTCAATGAAAGCACCAATGTCGGTGTCAAAACCGGCAGATCTCGGGTAGGGGGTCCCGAACTGTGCGTCTAAGGATCGAAGGTAACAGGAGACAGGGGCACGATGTTTACCTAGGTTTGGGCCCTCTTAATGGAGGTAATACCCTACTTCCTGCTTGATTGACTTTGATGAGTATAGGGGTTACAAGAGTTGATCTACCTCGAGGTCGTAATGGCTAAACCCTAGATGTCTAGGCTGTATGATTATGATTGCCTCTACAGACTAAACCCTCCGGTTTATATAGATACTGGTGGGGACTAGGGTCATACAAAGTCAATTTACAAATGAAGGAAACTACACATCCGGACGCCAAGCTTGTCATCCACGCAAAGGGGAGTCACATAGTCCATCAGCCCGGCCAGTATCAGTCCATGGGGCGCCGGAATTACGAGCGGTGGCACGAACGGGGTGAAACTATTCATTGCTACAGGGATCCTCTTTGATCCGATGGCGCAGGTCATCCAGCAGCTCGATCCGATGGCCCAGATCAGATCAAGCAACCAGATCGAACGGCCAGGAATGCCAAGCGGATGAGGAGGCTAGAGGATGAGTGGAATCCTTATTTCTCGATAAGTTTCCATGGCTAAATTGACTGCACACTTTACTTCTCTACAGGGAGGAGCAATTGACTGGGGCTTCCGTAGTGGCAGGGCCTATGCGTTGAACCCGGGAGAGCGCAGGTTCGAATCCCCGCTAATTTATTTTTTAACTTCGCGGGAGCATTTGCGTGATTTAAGTGCAATGCGGGGGTCTTATCTGCAAAAACAATATGCCACATGTCACATGACAGGTGGGGCCGCGTGGTCCGATACAGCGTCAATATAACGTTTATACAACAGCGCTTAGCCTGTTTTGCAACGATTAGTCTCAAACGTGGTACTGACTTGCAAAAAATCTGAATACTGGTACTGATCTGTTACAACTGCCCCAAATATAGTACTTCCTTGCAATTAACTTTATATGTTTGCGAAGCTACGTGATAAGCAGGCTGATGGATTGATCTGACGTATGCACATATACACGAATCGATTGATTGCTCGCGAGAACTCCTAGGTAAGTAAACTAACAGTTGCACAACTCTAATTGGATCGAGTCAATTAGCCTTATAGTAAGTGCTTGATTTTCTTCTTCTTTTCTAACCCCCCTAGCCGAGAGTCCATGCACCATGCATGTTAAATAAGTTTCCATTGCTAAATTGACTGCACACTTTACTTCTCTACAGGGAGGAGCAATTGACTGGTCCTTCCGTAGTGGCAAGGCGTGTGTGTTGAACCCGGGAGAGCACGGGTTCGAATCCCCGCTAATTTATTTTTTAACTTCGCGGGAGCATTTGCATGATTTAAGTGCAATGCGGGGGTCTTTTCTGCAAAAACAATATGCCATGTGTCACATGACAGGTGGGGCCGCGTGGTCCGATACAGCGTCAATACAGCGTTTATACAACAACGCTTAGCATGTTTTGCAATGATTAGTCTCAAACGTGGTATTGACTTGCAAAAAATCTAAATAATGGTACTGATCTGTTACAACTGCCCCAAATATGGTACTTCCTTTCAATTAACTTTATATGTTTGCGAAGCTACGTGATAAGCAGGCTGATGGATCGATCTGGCGTAAGCACATGTACATGCATCGATTGATTGCTCGCGAGAACTCCTGGGTAAGTAAACTAACAGTTGCACAACTCTAATTGGATCGAGTCAATTAGCCTTATAGTAAGTGCTTGATTTTCTTCTTCTTTTCTGACCCCCCTAGCCGAGAGTCCATGCACCATGCATGTTAAATAAGTTTCCATGGCTAAATTGATTGCACACTTTACTTCTCTACAGGGAGGAGGAATAAGGTATTTTTCATATTCCAGCAATTCTGAATTTTCTATCAGTTCACGCACTTCTGTGTAACTTGACATGGATTTTTCTTAACTCCTAGGATGCTAGCGAAATATTGCATACCCGGACAACAGGTTACCCCTTTTCCTATTTATTAGTAGCTGGTTACCCTTCTTTTTAAAATCTTCAAGACAAAAATCAATTTTGTCCATGGTGCTTTCAGTGTGGAAAAAAACCAATGCTCACATGAGCTAATTTGCAGGATAGGAATGTAGAGGAGGAATCCAACAATTACACGTGCAACTCACATGGATCAATCAAGGTTCTATAGTACTAATTCTTTAATATTTATGCAGAGGTGTTGCACTTTGTTAAGCAGATTCACCCTTCCAATTTCCATGTGTGACAATGATATTTCTATGGGCCGGGAGACAATGTTACTTCATCTCCCTTCTATCTACTGTTATATCATACGTAGTGGATGCAAATTTAATGTGGTTTTAGTGCACATAAATTGCTACTGGTAGAACTTTTTCTCATTTTCCTTATGATCCTACATGGCTTGAAAATATCTTAATTCATATGCACAGAAATCAAAGTTTAGGTTCCTCTTTAGTTTATAGAATGTATTTTAAGTGTACAATGTTTTCTTTCACAATCAAGTGCATGGATACTTATTCTTCCCGTTGCAACGCACGGGCACACTAGTAATGACAAATGTAATTAGGGGGAAATCACCCCTTGCACAGCGACTGTGCGGTTGCCCCCTCAACCGATGCCTCTCATCTCTCCCTGGAACCGATGCATTCCATCTGGATCGTCCCGACTTTCCAATGATCAATCAATAGAAGTTTTCATTCTTACTTCAAAGAGAAACAAGCTACTCGAGCTAAGCAAAGCTAAATGAGTTCACCCTCACAAAAGTACTCTGCTCCACTTGGCAACTACTGCAAGCAAAAAATGTTGCTGCCTTTTAGTCTTCTACTAGAACGCATAAAACCTTCGCCAGGATGGAGCGCTACAAGCTTTTATGTGTGCATATTTAGAAATGCATATTTCTCGAATAGTGGCGCTACATGCAAACATGTTTCTGGCCTGGCGAAGCTTAGTAACAACTTGCATAGCCTATTGCGCTTGCTTTCAGTGACGGAGCCATGGAATCTTATCGTCATCGTTTTTAGCACCGTTGCCCAGCTGACTAACCGTTTCAAAAGAGCAACTTCATGTTCAGTTCCTGTGAAGCCCCAAATTTCAACGTCTTGGAGGCGGTCCAGCAGGAGTTCTTCGGTTTTCCAGTTTGGTGGCTGATCACATATGCAGTCTGAGGAGCAGAACACTGTTTGCGCCTGAAATAAGAGTGAAATGCGTCGTTAGTTCATTAACTCAAATTGATAGCATACTTTAGGACAAAATTAGGTAAGTGATCAGATTTGGGCCATAAACTCTTTTATTTCATCAAATAAAGCCAAAACCGATTCAGGAGGGGGAAACCAGCTACGTGGCTGCCACATCGGTTACCGACCGCTTGTGCTTGGATTAATGTGTGGTGTTCTTTTTTACAAACTGCCCGTCACAATGCAGCTAATGGCATATTGAGGGAAAAAAAATTAAAAACCAATTGTTCCGTTGGATTTGAAAAGTGCAATCAGCTTGCTGACCACTAGAGCTTTAGGTTGTTTGTGTAGTATAAGAAGCAGCAGACATCTACTCCCTCCGTTCCAAGTTATGCCTGACCAAGTTATGGCTGAAACCTACCTTTGCTTTCATGCCAAGAAGGATCCAGTGGCACGTCACCACGGCACAGGTCAGGTCATCTGAATTCACAAGAAACCGGACACCATTCTGGGTGAGGCATACAATGGCCTTCTCCATCACAATAATCTTGTCAATCTGGCATGGAGTGCACTACTGTGGTTGTGTTTAGATGTAGGCATCAATGCAGCACCCAGCGTTTGCAGCCATATGTTCTAGATGGTTGTTGTGCACAGAATGATGCCCCAAAAGGTCCTCAGATATACTCCGTATAAACCATGTACATGAACCTGCTTTACCAAGCTAAAAGCATGCGTATGGTCTATGGTGCAAGAATTCCTTTGCATCCTTTGCTCATTGTAATGTATACATTCCGCTTCAACTTAGAGCAACTCTAGCAGATGCGCCATGTCGGTCTGATCACCATAATAATCACCTGTAAGGTGATGGTGGCCGAAACGGATGGTCTAGCAGAGTCGCCATATGCTCTCGGTCTACATAATTTATGGAGGCCGCTCCAAATCGAGCCCGCGAGCCTCCATATTTGGAGGCTTGGGGTGCAGATATGGAGCGGCCTCCAAACCCAACTGCTCGCGTGGGAGGGATGTTTCAGCCTAGCCTCTTCCTCCCGCGTGCTGCCCGGTCAATGCACTGTCGCCCGTACAACTACTGCTTCTGCCCTTGCCTATGGTGCAACCGCTTATCCACCGGGAAGAGCGCCCGTTAATGGCTGCCGCCGCGCTTCGCACCTGTTTCCCACCGAAGCATGCCCATTTGCGGGTACATAAACCGGGCCACCCTGCTCGGCAGCGCCACTCAATCATCTGCCCCTTTGCCGACCCCACTCCTCGCCCATCTTTCCCTTCCCCTTTGTCAACACACTCACCCCCCCCCCCTCGGCATGTCGCGGCAGACGCGCCATCCTTGCGGACCTTCCCTCGGCGAGACTGAAGACGATAAAGCCAAGAGAGAGTTCTGTGAGAGCATGTGGGACTACTCCGAGTGGGTCGAGGAGGACACACTCCGCTAGGCTGAATCAGCCATCTGCGCAGCCCACCTTCCCGCCGGCCAACACTACTTTGCCCGCACGTTGGCAGACGCCATGGCAGAAATGGACGACATGCTCACGCCTGTGTTCAGAAATGTGGCCCTCTCCCGCATCAAGGAGACATCGGTGTTTGCCGACCGCGTGAATGCAGAAGTCACAGAAGCCGAAGCATCCCCACCTGCGAGGTCACTTCCAAATGGAGGAAGAGCCTGCAGTAGAGAATCCTAGTTGAAATGGTTGTTTCAATCCTAGTTGTAATCTTATTGAAATATTTGTTGAAATCCAGTACGAAAACTTCCATTGTTGAGATGGGGAAGGAAGAGGCCTTGTCAATGACAAACAGATCCCACAAAAAAAATGGAGTCTCGGTTTATGGCGACCCCAAGTTGATGCTTTGCCTCGGTAGCCTCCATGATACTATAGAGCACGCTCCATACGCGTTATGGAGGCTGCCAAGATGGTGAACCCGCTAGAGGTGCTCTTAGCATGCAAATAATGTCCTAGTGGTCAGCAAGCCGCTTGCTCCTACCCTCACGGTGTGGGTTCAAGTCCCAGTGTCCCAACAACAAGCATTTTTTTTCCTCGATATGCCTTTAGCTACACTGTGACGACCAGTTTGCATAAAGCACCCTCTACACATTAACCCAGGCGCGAGAGGTTCAAGGTATGCTGACATGGCCGTCACGTGTCCCGTTTTTTCTCCGGAATCGGTTTTGGCCTTATTTGATCAAACAAAAGAGTATGGCCTAAATTTGATCACTTCCTGAGTTCCTGGCCTAAAGCATGCGACCAGTTTGAGTTAATCGACTAATAATGCATTTCACTCCTGAGATCAGGGGGGGTATCAGCTTAATAAGGACCAAGTGATAAAGTTTATATTTGGTTGCTATAACCTTGGTAACATGTTACAGTTCAGCCATCATGTCTTCCCTTCTAATGGAAACATTAAGCACTAGCTAGTCTAGCTCGCATGTCCATGAATATACTTCGATCACTTACTGCAGAAATGTGATTCTTCAATGCAAATAAAAGTCATAGAAAGAACATATTGTTATTGGTTACGCAACACTCGCACACACTACAACAAATAAAAGGAAGATCTCAAATTTGCTGAAGAACAGAAGCAGTATCAAACAAACCGGCAATCATCTAATGTGAAACCTATTACGAAGTTACCGACCAAAGTAGTATTGCCAATTTCTTAACCAAAAATAGTATTGCCAATTTCTAAACACTCAGAGAGAATGGTTGTTACCACAGATAAACTTTACAGTGTATATCATTCAACTAAAATCAAGAGCAGAGAGACTAGCATCTCAAGCCTGTTTATGCTTAGTTAGAAATGCAAACATGTATTGACATATTGCTTTATGTGACTTTCTGGTAACTGAAGTATCAGATAAAAATATATTAAGGATTGCATTACCTCCAGTTGGTTAGGTTCCAAAGGAAATCTAATGCTGAGTGCTTTTAAACGAGGGCACATCCTGAGAACATGGAATACGCTGGCACCAAATGAATGTACATATGCAGTTACATCCAGGATCAATATTGTAACGTCGGGAAGACTTGTCATATCTTCCATCAA
This sequence comes from Triticum aestivum, assembly GCF_018294505.1. Taxonomy (NCBI): domain Eukaryota; kingdom Viridiplantae; phylum Streptophyta; class Magnoliopsida; order Poales; family Poaceae; genus Triticum; species Triticum aestivum. Next base: position 90,647,921 of record NC_057810.1, read on the forward strand.
GTATTGCATGTTCCATATGACCTGTAAGTTCAAAGGGAGTCACAAAAAGGGCTTGTATATAATATTTTTATCAGGACACAAACAAACATTGGTTTTTCTACAGTGTGAACTAACACAGAAAACAAGTAGTGCGATTTTTTCTCCACTCTTCAGAGATTCATGTCCTCTTGACAATGTAATATATGCTCCTGCAGTAGCGTTAGTGAGCATATTTAATACTACTATGCACCAAAATATAAGACGTTTTTCCAGTTTAATTTGAACTGCAAAAACGTCTTATATTTTGGTACGGAGGGAGTATGAACTACCATTGGTCATACTACCATTGTTCCAAATATCGGGCAGTTAATTGACATCTCGGCCAGTTAGGCGCTACTCTGTTGCATAGCAAATTAACTGGTTTATCGGCTGAGTAACTGATTTATCTGACGATTAACTAGCGATTCACCTATATTATCCCTTATCGCCACCTGACCGATATGGTACTAGTTACCCTACCCATATCCTGAGCAATGTGAACTACTAGTAGAAAATGCAGTTAACCAAGTAATGTTGAAGGAAGACTTTTGTATGTTTTTTTTTTCAGACATATGAAATGACAAATTCCCCAAGTTGAACTCAGTAAGGATGCTTGCCTTAATATGTATCAACATTCAACATCAAGCCATAACAAAAAATAAAGATGAACTCACCGGTGGATACATAATATACAGACTGAGGAAACTGAGACGCTCAAGGTGCTGCAGAATGCTCATGCAACAGCGATTGTGTAGAACAAAGGAATTTGGTCCATAGACTAACAAAATTCCAGCGAGGAGAAGTCGAAGATGCGCCATCTCCCCAAACTGGAGAGAGCTGGGAACAAAACCACACATCCACCCGAGCGACTCCAGGCGAGGGGCTGAGATTTTGGCAACTGGTTGACTTGGATTCAGCGCATCGCTAAAGCACCAGTCGATGTTTAACATTCCGAGTGACGGTGCCCCGACAATGAGCTGTTGCATGTCCGGCAGTTTCGATAGATGCAGTTCTAAGAGGGACTTGGAATGGATTGCGAAGTAGCCCAGACCACGGGCATTCGTGATACTGAGAACCTGCAGGGATGGGCACCGCGTGGAGGAGAGAGCGTCGCCGAGACTGCACTGGCCATATAGGTGGATGCCAACCAGCTCGAGAACTTTGAGCCGGGCGAATACGCCTGAAGGCGGCAGGACGAGGCGAAGGAACGAGAACTCGAGTATGACCGTGGTGGCTCGCTGGAAGCAAGGAAGCAGAATCGCCCCTCTTTGCTCGGGCTCCAGCTCGGCATCATCATCGGCATCGTCCTCGCGCCACACCACCCTGAGGAGCATGGATCCGGTGAGGCGACGTGCGACAATGGGGAGCCAGACTGCCAGGTACTCGACGGAGGCGTGTCGGGTGGCGACCCGGAGACCGCGGAGGTCCACTTGGTGGGCGGCGACAGCGGGGACTATGCGGGGGTGCTCGATGCCGTCGGCGAAGGTGAGCTGCGGGAGGAGGGCCCAGATACTGCGCCACCGGCGGCTGAGGACGCTGGTCCGGGCGGCGGCGGCGGCGTCGCCGAGCTTGAGGAGGATGTGGACGAGCATGTCATCAGGGAGCGCGCTGATGAGGTCCTCGCCGCCTGCTCTGACATCGGCGTCGGGATTCCGACGCCCGACGCTCTGAGCCGTCCCCATGGAGTTGCAGGTGGCCGGCGGTGGGGAATGGGACGGAGGCGCCGTATGCGGCCGGAAGGGAAATGGGCGGCGGAATCGCCACTCCCTGCTGCTGCGAGAGATTTGGGGGCTAGGGTTATTTGTATGGGTTTTTTTATCGGGTCTGTCTAGTACACATTTATATGTGATATGGTTATGTCACATCTAAACTAATTTTCATTTTGGTTGTGGTCTATTTTTTTCCAAGTTTTTTGTTTCTTATTGTTGTATTATATAATTGTGAGAGCTTAGATGTGATATTCTTAAAAAACATCTAAATGTGAATTAGAGAAACTGTTTTTTGTGACAATGCCCTTTTTTTTGAGCTGTAGTGCCCTTGGTTTCTTAGTCGTGCTCGCTGTGTTTGGTAGTATGTATGGACCTAGTCTAATGGTTCTCTCTTGTACATGTTGAGTGTAGATATGCTGAGTCCATACAGTTGTTATTGTTTGGCAACGATGTATGCGCTGAGACATGCTGAGCTGAGACTTTGGCAGCCAACATGTGTTTAGACATGTTGAACAATTTTGAATTCCACATATATATTTTTTGAATGGTGAACAAAATTGAAAAAAAGTGAAAAAAAATTAAACATTTTTTTGAAAAATTTCAATAAATTTAGAAATTCAGTTTTTTTAAATGAACATATTTGAAATTCTGAACTTTTTGTAAATTTAAACAAAATTATAATTTTAAATATTTTATAAAAATTTAAACAAAATTAGAAATTCTACACATTTTTATCCAAAGTGAAATAATTTTTGATTTATTTGAAATTACGAACATTTTTTTAAATAAAAAAATGAAACTCTGAACATTTAATGAAAATTCATACAAATTTTGAAATTCTGAACTTTTTTGTAAATTAAACATATTTGGCATTCTAAACATTTTCAAAACTTTAAACAAACTTTAAATTTCTAAACTTTTTCGAGAATTTAAACAAATTTTGAATAGTTTTTGGAAATCTAAACAAATTTTAAAATTTCAAACATTTTTAAAAAATATAAACATGTCTAGACGTGGTGTGGCGGGTGGGGACAAGGGTCAGGGCCAACATAGCTGCCTCATTGCATCCTATCTGAGGTGCATGAGATGGGCATGACTGAGGGCCCTTTTATGCATCAAATGGGATAGCCCGGTGAGCCCATGCACCCTACCAAACAAGCAAAAGTGGGTCGGATTGGCAACTTTTGCCCTCATGCACCCTACCAAAGACACCCTAAACTTTTACACATTTTTCCCACACTCTTAGTGGGGCTGCTTAGGGATGGGTTCTCCTTTGACAGTTACGTCCTAACGAGTGTGGCCGCAAAGGAGACACGTCAGATCAGCTTGTCTGAAACAAATTGAGCTCCCTCGCGCCGCCTCCTCCGCCGTCGGCGTCGTGCCCTCCATCCTCTAACCCTATTTCGTCTGTCGGCGACATCGCGCCTCCGCCACATCAACCCCACCCCTCCCTCCCAAATCTGAGATTAAGAAGCGATGTCGGGGGAAGATGCCCTCCGGCCCATTGACCGTGGAGATGATTGGGAGGCGGATAATTCATGGATTCCATCTGGGTAAGCATTGTTTCCCCTTGAATTGATGAGAAAACTCGTCAATTAGGCAGTATTTGACCACTAATCGCTTGAATCATACCAGTTTTACTTGCTTAATTTTTTACCCTTTATTTCGATCGAATAGGATTGATCATCTGCTTGCTTTTGGGCTGGCAGTTAGAATGGGAACTAGCGTGTTGTGTGGTACTAAACCGCATATGATCTCTAGATTTTTCTACTCAAAAGTTGTAGAAACCAGCATTTCGTTCAAAGATTTTTGCAATGCACTCTGATCCGTGTATGACTGGAGCTCAGCCAATGCTGTTGAACTAAAATATTTCATGGTAGTGAGCAAAGATTTCTTGCATTAACTTGAGACAAGCATCTGGAATTGCTATTTAGTTTCAATGTTGACAGACGTTTCGGTAAAATCCGCATTGAGGTGCTTCAGCCATGCATAGAATGAGGCAAGGGGAAGAGTGTTCATACATCTTCTGCCTCTGATAATAGCGAGTGCCCCGTCACTCCTTGTAGGTCGAAACCAGGTAAACCTAGTGGTTCCGAAAGCCACAACATGTATGCTGCCGCTTCTCCTGTCCCTTTTGCAACGGTTATAGAAGTAGATGCAGATCATGACGATGAAGTGCCTCTAATTGATGATAAGGATGAGATGATGTACCCTGAATTGGTAAATACAGTCAGTCAACAAGCAATGGGAGATGAATATCCGGAGGAGCCCAGCAGTCGTGCTAGATTTCATGACACTGGCGATGAAGAGAGGGATGAGAACATTGACAACTTTGTTTTAGATGAATACGATGGTGACGACATGCCAACAATTGAGTGGAACAGGGAAGATCCTCAGCTTACTCCAGGAACCATATTCGAATCGATGGTGGACTGTCGTAATGCAGTGACTACATATTGCATTCTCACTGAAAATAATTATGTGATTGCTAAGAATGAGCCAACAAGGTTCACTGTTCATTGCCCATATGGTAGGTGTAGGTGGAGGCTGGATGCATCCCGTATGCAAAAGTGCAAATTGATTCAGGCATTACACCTCATTGTGGATTTTAGTTTATTGATCCATTATATTTTCAGATCATTGTGTAATGTTTCTTAATTGTACTTTATTTTGTTTTAGATAAAATAAAACCCACACCAGCACACTTGTCCAGCTGGAGGGGGAGGAGGAAATACCAAAACAAAGCTAGCAAAGACTAGGTGGGTGGCAGCTGCAATGTTGGATTGGCTGAGAGAAACACCAACACTTGGTCCAACAACACTCCATGGGAAGCTTTTTGAGAAGTACAAAATTGATATACCTTACATGAGGTTTTTTATAATGGTAGGGAAATGGCTCTGATAGGTCTCCATCATATCTACTTTTTCACACTCTTTTGCCCTTTTTTTGGACTCTAATTTGCATGATTTGAATGGAACTAACCCGGACTAACGTTGTTTTCAGTAGAATTGACATGATGTTATTTTTGTGCAGAAATAAAAGTTCTTGAAATGACCTGAAACTTCACGGAGAATATTTTTGGAATAAATATAAAATATTGGCGAAAGAATCAATAGAGGGGGACCCACCAACTGTCCACAAGGGTGGAGGGCGCGCCCCCTGCCTTGTGGGTCCCCTGGACCTCCACCGACCTCAACTCCAACTCCATATATTCATGTTCGGGGAGAGAAAAATTGGAGAGAACGATTCATCGCATTTTACTATACAGAGCCGTCGCCGCCTCCTGTTCTTCATAAGGAGGGAAGATCTGGAGTCCGTTCAGGGCTCCAGAGAGGGGAAATCGATGTCGTCGTCATCATCAATCATCCTCCATCACCAATTTCATGATGCTCACCGTTGTGCGTGAGTAATTCCATCATAGGCTTGCTGGACGGTGGTGGGTTGGACGAGATTTATCATTTAATTGAGTTAGTTTTGTTAGGGTTTGATCCCTAGTATCCATTATGTTCTGAGATTCAAGTTGATATGACTTTGCTATGCTTAATGCTTGTCACTAGGGCCTGAGTGCCATGAATTTAGATCTGGACCCTTTATGTTTCCATGAATATGTTTGTGTTCTTGATCCGATCTTGCAAGTTATAGTCACCTACTATGTGTTATGATACGACAACCTGATAACCCACAAGTATAGGGGAATTATTGTAGCCTCTTTCGATAAGTAAGAGTGTCGAACCCAACGATGAGCTAAAGGTAGAACAAATATTTCCTCAAGTTCTATCGACCACCGATACAACTCTACGCACGCTTAGCATTCGCTTTACCTAGAACAAGTATGAAACTATAAGTACTTTGTAGGTGTTGTTGGAAAGGTCTGCAAGATAATAAAGAGCACATAAATAAAAGCTAGGTGTTGTTTAGATAAAGAAGCAATAAAGTTAGTATAGCGAGTGTGGAGAAGTGGTGGTAGGAGTTGCGAAATTGTCCCTAAGCAATTGACTACTTTACTAGACCGATAGCAAGTTTTATGTGGGAGAGGCCACTGCTAGCATGTCATCCCTGACTTGAAAATCTATGCACTTATGATTGGAACTATTAGCAAGCATCCGCAACTACTAATGTTCATTAAGGTAAACCCCAACCATAGCATTAAGATATATTGGCCCCCCTTCAATCCCGTATGCATCAATTTATATGCTAGGTTGAAGCTTCTGTCACGCTTGCCCTCCAATGCATAGGCCTATCAACATACAACTAACCCTATGGTGTGATCCACGCATGCGCTCATATGATGCGCACCAAAGGACAGCAACATAACCACAAGCAAATTAAACAAATCATAGCAATTCATCAATTACCGATAGGACAACGAAAATCTACTCAGACATCATAGGATGGCAACACATCATTGGATAATAATATGAAGCATAAAGCACCATGTTCAAGTAGAGGGTACAACGGGTTGTGGGAAAGTGGACCGCTGAATATAGATGGGGGAAGGTGATGGAGATGTTGGTGAAGATGACGGAGTTGTTGGTGTAGATCGCGGTGATGATGATGGCCCCGGTGGCACTCCGGCGCCACCGGAAGCGAGGGGGAGAGAGTCCCCCTCATTCTTCTTCTTCCTTGACCTTCTCCCTAGGTGGGAGAAGGGTTTCCCCACTGGTCCATGGTCTACATGGCGTGGGAGGGGCGAGAGCCCCTCCGAGATTGGATCTGTCTCTCTGTCTCTCTCTGTTTCTGCGTGCCAGATTCTGCCCTTTCACCGTTTCTTATATTCCTGGAGATCTGTAACTTCGATTGGATTGAAACCTTCAACACGATTTGTTTCCGGATATTAGCTTTGTTGCGGCAAAATAAGAGCAGCAACGGCCTTACGGGGTGTCCACGAGGGTAAGGGGCGCGCCCACCCCCCTATGGCGCGCCCCCTGCCTCGTGGGGCCCTCGAGCATCGTCTTGCGTTGATTCTTCTTCTCGAAAATCATAAATATTCCAAAAATATTCTCCGTCTTTATTTATTCCATTTGGACTCCATTTGATATGGGTTTTCTGTGAAACATAAAACATGCAACAAATAGGAACTGGCACTGGGCACTGGATCAATATTGTAGTCCCAAAAATAGTACGAAAAGTTGCCAAAAGTATATGAAAGTTGTAGAATATTGGTGTGGAACAATAAAAAATTATAGATACGACAGAGACGTATCTGCATCCCCAAGCTTAATTCCTGCTCGTCCTTGAGTAGGTAAATGATAAAGAGTTAATTTTTGATGTGGAATGCTACCTAGCATAATCTTGATCATATATCTAATCATGGCATGAATATTAAGACACGGGTGATTCAATGCAATAGTCTATCGTTTGACATTAAGACAATAATGCTTCAAGCATGCTAACCAAGTAATTATTTCTAATCAAAATAACATAGCCATATAAAGCTTATCCCTACAAAATCATATAGTTCGGCCATGCTTCATTTTTGCCACACAAAATGCTCTCATCATGCACAACCTCGATGACAAGCCGAGCAATTGGTTCATACTTTTTAACGCGCTTCAACTTTTTCAACCCTCACGCAATACATGAGCATAAGCCATGGATATACCACTATAGGTGGAATAGCATATGATGATGGGGGTTATGTGGAGAAGACAAAAAAGGAAAAAGTCTCACATCGACGCGGCTAATCAACGGGCTATGGAGATGCCCATCAATTGATGTCAATGCGAGGAGTAGGGATTGCCATGCAACGGATGCACTAAAGCTATAAGGGTATGAAAGCTCAAACTGAAACTAAGTGGGTGTGCATCCAACTTGCTTGCTCATGAAGACCTCGGGCATTTGAGGAAGCCCATCATCGGAATATACAAGCCAAGTTCTATAATGAAAATTCCCACTAGTATATGAAAGTGATAACTCAAGAGACTCTCTATATGAAGAACATGGTGCTAATTTGAAGCACAAGTGTGGTAAAAGGATAGTAACATTGCCCCTTCTCTCTTTTTCTCTCATTTGTTTGTTTTCCCTTTTTTTTTCTTTTTTTGGTGGGCTTCTTTGGCCTCTTTTTTTATTTGGGCTTCTTTGGCCTCTTTTATTTTGATAACCTCGCATGGGACAATGTTCTAATAATGATGACCATCACACTTTAATTTACTTACAACTCAATATTACAACTCGATACTAGAACAAAGATATGACTCTATATGAATGCCTCCGGCGGTGTACCAGAATGTGCTATGATCTAAAGTAATATGATAATGAATGCTCAAGTCATGTATATGATGATGATGGAAGTTGCATGGCAATATATCTCGGAATGGCTATGGAAATGCCATGATAGTTAGGTATGGTGGCTGTCTTCAGGCAGATATAAGGAGGCTTATGTGTGATAGAGCGTATCGTATCACGGGGTTTGGATGCACCAGCAAAGTTTGCACCAACTCTCGAGGTGAGAAAGGGAAATGCACAGTACCGTAGAGGCTAGCAAATTGCGAAAAGGTAAGAGTGCATATAATCCATGGACTCACATTAGTCATAAAGAACTCATATACTTATTGCAAAAGTTTATTAGCCCTCGAAGCAAAGTACTACTACGCATGCCCCTGGGGGGATAGATTGGTAGGAAAATACCATCGCTCGTCCCCAACCGCCACTCATAAGGAAGACAACCAAAGAAACACCCCATGCTTCAAATTTGTCACACAACGGTTACCATACGTGCATGCTACGGGACTTGCAAACCTCAACACAAGTATTTCTCAATTTCACCATTACTCAACTAGCACGACTCTAATATCAGCACCTTTATATCGCAAAACTATTGTATGTAATCAAACATATCATATTCAATGATCTACAAATTTTATGTAGGATTTTATGACTAACCATGTGAATGACCAATTCCTGTCATCTCTCTAAATAGATATAAGTGAAGAAAGAGAGTTTAATTCTTTATACAGAAGATATGCCCACGCTCTAACAAATATAAGTGAAGCAAAAGAGCATTCTACAAATTGCGGTTTTCTTATGTGAAGAGAAACAGGCAATGCAAACTTCAAATGATACAAGTGAAGCAGATGAAGCATTCTATAAAGCCATACTCAAAAGATTTAAGTGAAGTGAAATGAGCATTCTGTAAATCAACCATGTACTATCTCATACCAGCATGGTGCATAAAATAAAAGTGAAAACTAAATGCAAAAGACTCTCCAAGATTTGCACATGTCACATGAACGAAACGAATCCGAAAACATACCAATACTTGTTGAAGAAAGATGGGATGCCTTACGGGGAATCCCCAAGCTTAGACGCTTGAGTCTCCTTGAATATTTACTTGGGGTGCCTCGGGCATCCCCAAGCTTGATCTCTTGCCTCTCCTCCTTTTCCTCATATCGATACCTCCTCGATCTTTGAACACTTCATCCACACACAACTTCAAAAGAAAACTCAGTAAGATCCGTTAGTATCATAAAGCAAATCACTACTCTAAGTACTGTTGCAGACCAATTCATATTTTGTTTTTGTATTGTAGCTACTGTAATATAACTTTTTCATGGCTTAATCCATTGATAGAAATTGATAGTTTCATCAAAACAAGCAAACTATGCATCAAAAACAGAATCTGTCTTAAATAGGAAAGTCTGTAGTAATCTGAACATCCACCATAGTTATGGTACCCCAAAAATTCTTCCGAAATTAGGAAAAATAAATAATTTGTAGAGAAAGACAATGTAAAAAGTTTCAGAACCGTTTGACATTCCAGCAAAAAATGTAAAATCGTGCACTACAGCCAAAGTTTCTGTCCTGCACCGCACAAACCAACCAGCATTGTAAACATCCTAAAGGCAAACCTTGGCACATTATTTTTATAATACAATGTAATTGTACAAGGGGATAATTATTTTTGATGAAAAGTTTCTGTAATTAAGATTCACAAAGTTTCCGTGAGCATGAACAATGTTCAAGGAGCTCCCCCACTTCAGCAATGCTTGTCTTTCTCACTTTCACTTTCCTTTTTGAAAAGTTTTGGGTTCCCCTCTTTATTTTTTTGTTTTTAGACTATATATAAGCACTCAACAGAAATAAATGACTCTCTAAAACTTCCGGGTTGTCTCCCTGGCAGCGCTTTCTTTAAAGCCATTAAGCTGGGCATATAGTGCTCAAGTAATGGATCCACCCGGATCCCAAGGTATATCAAAGCCAATTTTAATTAACAATGATTTCTAATTTAGTAGTGAGCACAAAGTAACATATATCATGCAAAAACGAAGTCTAACTCTCTTCCTATGCATAGGCATGTCATAAAAGAATAATTCATGCACACCAAGTAAATGCCAATGCATATTATAAGCAGTTTCTTGCAATTCTATCGTGTTGGAAACATAAAGAGGCGGAGATGTAGTTCCTCTCTCATAATAATGGCAAGTAGGAGAAGCAAGCACATGCATATTATATCTATCAAAATCATCATGTGTAGTAGTAAAATGCAACCGATCAATATAATCCTTAATAAGGGCAAACTTCTCCGATATAGTGTAGTAGGGAGAATTCAAAAAGATAATAGGACTATCATGCGTGGGTGAAATAGCAACAATTTCATGTTTAACATAAGGAACTATAGCAAGTTCATCTCCATAAGCATCATTCATATTGGCATCATGGCCACAAGCATAGCAAGCATCATCAAAAAGGGGTATTTCAAGAGAATCAACAGGATCATAACAATCATCATAGAAATCATCCTTCGGTAAGCACGAAGGGAAATTAAACAATGTATGATTTGAAGAGTTACTCTCATTAGAAGGTGGGCACAGGTGATCAATCCGCTCTTCCTCCTTTTGTTCTTCGCTCTCCTCCTCATCTTTTTCATCCAATGAGCTCACAGTTTCATCATTTTCTTCTTCCATAGATTCATGCAAAATATTAGTCTCTTCTTGGACAGCGTAGGAGTCCTCAATAAATGGTTTAATATAAGAATTATAAGCATAATTATCATAACAATATTTAAGTATGGTAAAATTTTCAGATTTGTAAAGAGTAGCATCATACATTCCAATCAAAGAAGCAATTTCATAAGCACCCTTGAAAGCAACAAATTCTTAATTTGTTGAACATCATAGTAACTATAAACACCCTTAGCATACGAAGATACGATTCCATTATCACTAAACTCACATTGGTAGGGAAGGTGTTTCTTAGGGTCTTCAGAACAACAAGTAAAATCATATATTTCACATAAATTCCAAGCATAGCATTGCAAACGATGATACTGAAAGTTTCCCTTTTGAGATAAGCGGTGTCTCACATAACAAGCATGCTCATCTAAAGATTTTCCCTCAACTAAGCTAGTTGGGGTTTCAACACGAGCACATAGGGATCGAAGACGATCCAAGTAAAAAGCTTCAGGAGTGTGATAGATTTTGAGTGGTTCTTCAACCATTGGTGTAGTAGGTACAACTAATTTTTTTGTTATTTTGCGTTTCCTACCCATAACTAAAGATATAAAACAACTTAGAACAACAAATAAAAATTAATTAGTGATAAAGCAAACAAGCACACACGAGAATATTCACCCCACGCTATAACTCCCCGCAATGGTGCCAGAAAAAGGTCTTGATAACCCACAAGTATAGGGGATCAATTATAGCCTCTTTCGATAAGTAAGAGTGTCGAACCCAATGAGGAGCTAAAGGTAGAACAAATATTCCCTCAAGTTCTATCGATTACCGATACAACTCTACGCACGCTTAGCGTTCTCTTTACCTAGAACAAGTATGAAACTAGAAGTACTTTGTAGGTGTTGTTGGAAAGGTTTGCAAGATAATAAAGAGAACGTAAATAAAAGCTAGGGGCTGTTTAGATAAAGAAGCAATAAATTTAGGATAGCGAGTGTGGAAACATGGTGGTAGGAGTTGCGAAATGTCCCTAAGCAATTGACTACCTTACAAGACCGATACCAAGTTTTATGTGGGAGAGGCCACTGCTAGCATGTAATCCCTGACTTGGAAATCTATGCACTTATGATTGGAACTATTAGCAAGCATCTGCAACTACTAACATTCATTAAGGTAAAACCCAACCATGGCATTAAGATATATTGGTCCCCCTTCAATCCCGTATGCATCAATTTCTATGCTAGGTTGAAGCTTCTGTCACTCTTGCCCTCCAATACATAGTCCTATCAACATACAACTAACACTATGGTGTGATCCATGCACGTGGTCATATGATGGGCACCAACGGACAGCAACATAATGATAAGCAAATTAAACCAATCATAGCAATTCATCAATTACCGATAGGACAACAAAAATCTACTCAGACATCATAGGATGGCAACACATCATTGGATAATAATATGAAGCATAAAGCACCATGTTAAAGTAGAGGGTACATCGGGTTGCGGGAGAGTGGACCGCTTTATATAGATGGGGGGAGGTGATGGAGATGTTGGTGAAGATGACGGAGGTGTTGATGTAGATCGCGGTGATGATGATGGCCTTGGTGGCACTCCAGCACCATCGGGAGCGAGGGGAAGAGAGCCCCCCTCCTTCTTCTTCTTCCTTGACCTTCTTCCTAGGTGGGAGAAGGGTTTTCCCCTCTGGTCCATGGTCTCCATGGCGTGGGAGAGGCGAGAGCCCCTCTAAGATCGGATCTCTCTCTCTCTCTCTCTCTCTCTCTCTCTCTCTCTCTCTCTCTCTCTCTCTCTCTGTTTCTGCGTTCCAGATTCTGCCCACCGTTTCTTATATTCCCGGAGATCTGTAACTCCGATTGGATTGAAACCTTCAACACGATTTGTTTCCGGTTATTACCTTTCTTGCGGAAAAACAAGAGCATCAACCGCCTTATGGGGTGTCCACAAGGGGAAGGGCGCGCCCACCCCCCTGGGGCACGCCCCCTGCCTCGTGCCCCCCCCCCGAGCATCGTATCGCGTTGATTCTTCTTCTCAAAAATCATAAATATTCCAAAAAATATTCTCCGACCGTTTTTATTCGGTTTGGAGTCCGTTTTATATGGGTTTTCTGCGAAACATAAAACATGCAACAAACATGAACTAGCACTGGGCACTGGATCAATATATTAGTCCCAAAAATAGTATAAAAAGTTGCCAAAAGTATATGAAAGTTGTAAAATATTGGCATGGAACAATCAAAAATTATAGATACGATTCACAACCCCTAAGTAACAATAGTGAGGACACTTCCTGGTGATGACCGTAGTTTGAGGAGTTCATGTATTCACTAAGTGTTAATGCTTTGGTCTGGTTCTCTATTAAAAGGAGGCCTTAATATCCCTTAGTTTCCATTAGGACCCCTCCGCCACGGGAGGGTAGGCCAAAAGATGTCATGCAAGTTCTTTCCATAAGCACGTATGACTATATTTGGAATACATGCCTACATTATATTGATGAATTGAAGCTAGTTCTGTGTCACCCTAGGTTGTAACTGTTGCATGATCAATGCCATCTGACATAGTTATCCATCATTGATCCATTGCCTATGAGCTTTTCACATATTGATGTTTGCTTAGTTACTTTTCCGCCGCCACTGTTACGATTGCTACAAAACTGCTATTGTTACTTTCGCCACTACTGCTATTGTTACTTTCACCATTGTTACTATTACTTGCATACTACTTTGGTACTAAACACCTTGCTGCAGATATTAAGTCTTACAGGTGTGGTTAAATTTACAACTCAGCTGCTAATACTTTAGAATATTCTTTGGCTCCCCTTGTGTCAAATAAATAAATTTTGATTGAATACTCTACTCTCGAAAACTGTTGCGATCCCCTATACTTGTGGGTTATCAAGACCTTTTTCTGGCGCCGTTGCCGGGGAGCATAGCTCTATTCTCTGAGTCACTTGGGATTTATATCTGTTGATCACTATGAGGAATTTAAAATATACTAGAACCAAGATTTTTTTCCTCTACTACGAGGAGAGGTAAGGAACTACCATCTAGCTTTGTACTTGATTCACCTTCTATTTTGAGTAAACTTGCGACACCTATACCTGCTATTGATTCTGATATGTCGCATGTTATTGATGATGCTACTTCTGCTAGAATGATGCTTATGATGCTACTAGGTGATGGGTGATGCTAAGATATGGTTTAATTCTCTTGATCCTGGTTATGTGCGTAGTCCCCAGGATATGATTTACTACTTCTCTGCAAAATATTTTCCTTCTCATAAGAAACAAGCCGCCTTACAGGAAATATTTAACTTTGTGCAAATTGAAGAAAAGAGTCTCCCACAAGATTGGGGGAGGCTTCTCCAATTACTTAATGCTTTGCTAGATCATCCTCTCAAGAAAAATGAAATACTTGATATCTTTTATAATGGACTAACCAATGCTTCTAGGGACCACCTAGATAGTTGTGCTGGTTGTGTTTTTGGGGAACAAACTATTGACCAGGATGAATTGCTATTGAATAATATATTGAGTAATGATAATGATTGGATACTTCCTGAACCCACTCCTAAGCCAACTCCAAAGAAAATAGGAATTATATTTCTCAGTCCTGAAGATATGCAAGAGGCAAATAAATCTATGAAATAAAAGGGTATTAAAGCTGAAGATGTTAAGAATTTACCACCTATTGAAGAAATACATGGTCTTGATAACCCGACATAGGTAGTACAGGTAAATTCTCTCTATAGATTTGATGAAGGTGATATTCCTTAGAATAAGTCTGATAGTCAATGTTTGGATGAGTTTGATAATTTTATTGTTAAACAAGAAAATTTCAATGCTTATGTTAGTAGACAATTGAAAAGTAATGTTTACATGCTTGACTGCTTGAGTGATTACATGAGTAGAACTGTTAATGATCTTAATCTTATTAGTAAACATGTTTCCATGGTTAAAACTCAAGTAGAACAAGTACTTAAGGCACATGATGATTTGATCAATGAGTTGAATAGTAAGAACAATGATAATGTTGTTAGGGTTATGACTAGAGGTGGTAAGATGACCCAGGAACCTTTGTATCCTAAGGGCCATCCTAAGAGAGTTGAGCAAGATTCTAAGAGAATTAATACTGATGCACCTAGTCCTAATAATAAAAAGAGAAAGAAAATTGATAGGACTTTGCATGCTTCTAGTGAACCTGTTATAGACACACCTGAGAATCCAAATGACATTTCTATTTCTGATGCCAAGACACAATCTAGTGGTGAACATGAACCTAGTGATAATGTCAATGATGACGTTCATGTTGATGCTCAACCTAGTAATGATAATGATGTAGAGATTGAACCTAATATTGATCTTGATAACCCATAATCAAAGAATCAAGATTATGATAAGAGCGACTTCGTTGCTAGGAAGCATGGTAAAGAAAGAGAAACATGGGTTCAGAAACCCATGCCCTTTCCTCCTAAGCCATCCAAGAAAAAGGATGATGAGGTTTTTGAGCGCTTTTGTGAAATGATTAGACCTATCTTGTTGCATATGCGTCTGACTGATATGTTGAAAATGTCTCCTTATGCTAAGTATATGAAAGATATTGTTACAAATAAAAGAAAGATACCGAAAGATAAAATTTCCACCATGCTTGCTAATTATACTTTTAAAGGTGGAATACCAAAGAAACGTGGAGATCCAGGAATACCAACTATAACATGCTCCATTAAAAGAAACTATGTTAAAACTGCTTTATGTGATTTGGGAGCCAGTGTTAGGGCCAGTTCTTTTGAGCGGCTTAAAAAATAAGCTGCCTCTCTCCAGCTTAAAAAATAAGCCGCTCCCAAAACTTATGGAGGCTTCTAGATTAGTAATCCCATAACTAGTTTAGAATCCCCAATAAATAAGGGAGGCGGCTTATGAAAAAAGCTAGAGAGGAGGCCGCTTATGTTTTAAGCCGCCAAAAGAAATGGCCCTTACTGTTATGCCTTTCTCTTTATATGGTAGACTTGATTGGAATAACTTGACACCTACTGAAGTCTCTTTGCAAATGGCTGGTAAATCAACTGTTATACCCATCGGTATTTGTGAGGATGTGCCAGTTGTGGTTACTATCTTAACGGACTTTGTTATTCTTGATATTCTCGAGGACGACAGTATGTCGATCATACTTGGTTGACCCTTTTTGAATACTGCAGGGGCTGTTATTGACTGCAACAAGGTCAATGTCACTTTTCATGTTAATGGTAATGAGCATACGGTACACTTTCCGAAGAAACAACCTCAAGTTCATAGTATCAATTCTATTGGAATTTTTTAGCTATTACTATTGGAGGTTTTAAATTCTCGCTTCCTACTGTCAAAAAGAAATATGATATTCTTATTGTTGGGGACATGCATATCCCCGTTGATGTAACCTAGTGTAATTCGAAAATTCTCCGGTTTCATGTTATTCGAAATAAGTTTGTTAATAAGACTTGATCAACCTTGTTAACAGATTCCTTTTGATGAGCATGAGATGGATGAATCTACAAAGCACAACCTTCTGTACTCACCTTATACTTTTTGTTATTTATATTAAATAAAGCAAAAATAGTATTATATGTCTGTTTTCTGAATTATCCATGCAATAAAAAAATGCCCCAAAAATAGAAGTTCTCCAAGTGCCCTAAAAAATTAGTATGATTTTTTATAGAATATTCGAGAATTTCTGGAACTGAGATTGAACCAGGGGGCTACACCAGTGGACCACAAGGGTGGAGGGAGCACCCTACCCCCTGGGTGCGCCCCCGTGCCTTGTGGGTCCCACCCACTTATTCCAGCACCCATCCACTTCATCTTCCTCCAGGAAAAAAAGCATCCCGTAGCTCAAACCTGTGTTCTTGCTCATCCTGCTGCCATTTTCGATCTCCTTGTGCAAAGCTCGATTTGCAAAACTATTTTGGGGGATTGTTCTTTGGTATGTTATTCCTCCAATGGTCCAATTAGTTTTTGTTCTAGTGCTTTATTTATTGCAAATTTTTGCTGTTGTGGTGACCTTGTCCTTGAGTTTGCATGTCAAATTTATATGGTCCAAAGTAGTTTTGATGCATGATATAGCCTCTAGGCACTTGTGGGAGTAGTTTGCTATCAATGTTGTTGAGTTTGGTTCACTTTTATTTTGAGTCACTAAAAATTTCAGAATATTTCAGATGAAGAAAAATGTTTAGGAAGATTTACCAAGGTGGTTCCTCGAGGAAGCAAGCTCCAAGGCTTGTGATACGTGGGCCGGACTTTCAGCCACCAAGAGAAGCTCCAGTGCGGCCTTGTGAATGGCCGCTCGATGAATTCATGGTTCGTGCAGGTTTTAAGGATGAATTTGATGCATACGTACAAAATGCTCGCCTTGAGGACTTCGTGTCAGATAAGTGCCGACAATACTATCACCTCACTGATTCATTTGTGCGAAGATTTAAATTTACATCCCAACGTAATACTCATACTGTCTTATTTGATCTTTATGATAAATCTTATTCCATGGACCTAGAATATTTTAGTGATGCATGCAAAATCCCACAATGGGGAATTCTTAGTGAGCCTCGCAAAAATGAACACAATGACTTCCTTGCTAGCATCAGTGTGGGAGAAACTAGAGATATCACACTAGCCTCCATGGGGAGCATTCATTTTCCTGCCATACATTATTTTGCTCTCTTCATAGGTAGATGCATTAATGGTAAACATGATCATAGCCACCTTTGTGCATCGGACCTTAGTGTCCTCAAGTGTGCAGTGTTGGGTGTAAGTGATATAAGTTGGGGGATATTATTGCGAGGAGGTTACATCTTAATCCTATGAATGGAGATCTTTTTGGTGGGATTTATGCCACCCTCTTAGCTAGTTATCTTGGAGTACCCATAAGGGGAATGACATTGAATTACCACCTGCTTTTTGATAACCCACAAGTATATGGGATCGCAATTGTTTTCGAGGGTAGAGTATTCAACCCAAATTTATAGATTCAACACAAGGGGAGCCAAATAATATTTGCAAGTATTAGCAGTTGAGTTGTCAATTCAACCACACCTAGAGATTAATTATCTGCAGCAAAGTGATCAGTACCAAAGTAGTATGATAGTTTTGATAGTAGTAGCAACAGCAATAGTAACAGTAATAGTGATAGCAATGGTTTTGTAGCAGTAACGATAGCAGTAGCAACAGTAGTAACTTAGCAAGAACAATATGTAGGAAAATTGTAGGCATTGGATCGGCAATTCATTGGATGACACTCATCATGAGACAGTCATAACCTAGGGCGATACGGCACTAACTCTAGTTCATAAATATAATGTAGGAATGTATTCCGTAAATAGTCATATGTGCTTATGGAAAGAACTTGCATGACATCTTTTGTTCTACCCTCCCATGGCAGCGGGGTCCTATTGTATACTAAGGGATATTAAGGCCTCCTTTTAATTGAGAACTGGAACAAAGCATTAGCACACGATGAATACATGAACTCCTCAAACTACGGTCATTATCGGGAGTGGTCCCGACTATTGTCACTGCAGGGTTGCCGGATCATAACACGTAGTAGGTGACTATAACTTGCAAGATCGGATCTAGAACATGGATATAATGGTGATAACATAAATGGTTCAGATCTGAAATCATGGCCCACCCGGGCCCAAAGTGACAAGCATTAAGCATGGCAAAGTCATAGCAACATCAATCTCAGAACATAATGGATACTAGGGATCAAGCCCTAACAAAACTAACTCAATTACATGATGAATTTCATCGAACTCCTCACCGACCAGCGAGCCTACGAAGGAATTACTCACTCCCGGTGGGGAGCATCATGAAATTGGCGATGGAGAAGGGTTGGTGATGACAAAGATCAAAGATCCCCCTCTCTGGAGCCCCAAATGGACTCCAGATCTGGCCTCCTGATAAAGAACACGAGACGGCGGCGGCTCTGTCTCGTGAAACATGATAATCTTTATCCCTCATTTTTTCTGGAAAAATAGGATTTTATAGCGTCGGTTTCAGGGTGTGCGGGGACACCAGGTGGGGACAACCCACCTGGGCACGCCTGGAGGGGGTGGCGCGTCCTAGTGGGTTGTGCCCACCCAGGTGGCCCCCTCCGGTGCTTCTTGGCTCCAAAAATTCTCTTTTATTGTATAAAAAACCCTCACAAAGTTTCGTTCCATTCCGAGAACTTTTATTATGCACAAAAACAACACCATGGTAGTTTTGTTGGAAACAATGTCAGTCCGGGTTAGTTTCCTACAAATCATGCAAATTAGAGTCCAAAACAAGAGGAAAACATTAGGAAAAGTAGATACGATGGAGACGTATCACTTTTCTTTATTATAATGCTTTGGTACACTACCAGTTTCTTGTAAGGAACGAGCAGTCCCTCCTGTACCGACTAATCTTTGACAGACAGCGTGCTGACCATATTACTCTTCCTGCTCCTTCCTTCTTTAAGTTTCAGCTGAAAGGGAGATATTTTATAACCATAGAGGAGGCAAACGATTATGGGAGAGAGGTGGAGGCTGCTCTCCTCCATGTTGCAGCCCTTCAGGCAGTAGCTGTCGTGTCTCGATACGACCCCAACTATAACTTTGGATATCCAATGGGCCAGCTGTGGCCCTAGACCAACTTAGGCCAAAAGCCTAAGCTTGGGGGAGTACATATTTCTCACCGACATTACATTCATGTTCACACCTTCATTCCAGTTGTTGGTGTTCACACTTTTTCATTGTATAATCCATGTTATTTTATTTTATTTTTCCCGCTTTCTTCCTGTGTGTTTGAAAAACTTTGAGAAAAACAAAAATATGGTGTAGCTTCTATTTAGTTTCCTTTCCATGTTTATGTAGTAGCACTATTAAAGAAAACCCCCAAAAAAATCTCGTTCTTCTTTTGCTTGTTGGGAGCTTTCTCATGTAAATAGTTTTTCTCATCCTTGTTCTAGTTTCTTCAGAAAAATAAAAACTCCAAAAACATTTCAGTGTGTTTCTTTGAAATTCTTTTTCTTTTCTTTGGGGGTCGAGAGGAGAAGACCACGATGAAAAATGATGAGTGGCTCTCATATGCACTATTGTTGATCTAACAAAGAGCCCATATTACTTTATCTTCTTCGTTGAATAAATTTTTGCAAATTCCAGCTTAGTCCAATGTTCATACATTATTATTATTCACACCATACAGTCGTGCAAGTGAAAGGCAGTAATGACGATATATGATGAAATGATTGAGATGAGGAAAAGCTGGTATGAACTCGACCTATCTTGTTTTTCTAAATCTGATTAGTTCATCGTTCCTGATTCAACCTATTATGAATGAAACATGTTTGCAATGACAATTAGAGATTATAGTTAGTCATGCCATGCTTAATTGGCTAGGAGTTTATAATGGTTTACCTTGCATGCCAACATGCTTTTAAAATGGTTATGATGTAGTATGATAGGATGGTATCCTCCTTTTAATGATTTGAGTGGCTTGACTTGGCACATTTTCACGCATGTAGTTGAAACAAAATCAACATAGCCTCCACGATACTTATGTTCATGGTGATTGATGTCTGCTAGAACTACGTCGGTATTTCCCCAAAGTGGAAGGGATGATGCAGTATAATGATGAGACAAAGGTTATCGAACCAATAGGAGAACCTCCTCACACCATGTAAACACGCCTACACAAAAATAACAAATACTCGCAACCCGATGTGTTAAAGGGGTTGCCAATCCCTTTCGGATACGACTCCTCAAGATAGGCAAATAACGTGAGGTAAAAGTGGTAGATAGGATAAATAGATTGCGGAACAAATAAATTGCAGCAAGGTATTTTTGTATTTTTGGTTTAATACATCTGAAAATAAATGCAAAGGAAAATAGATCGCAAAGCCAAATATGATGAAAAGAGACCCGGGGGCCGTATGTTTCACTAGTGGCTTCTCTCAAGAAAAATAGCAAACGGTGGGAAAACAATTACTGTTGGGCAATTGATAGAACTTCAAATAATCATGACGATATCCAAGCAATGATCATTATATAGGCATCACGTCCAAGATTAGTAGACCGACTCCTGCCTGCATCTACTACTATTACTCCACACATCGACCGCTATCCAGCATGCATCTAGTGTATTAAGTGCATGAAAAAAAACGGAGTAATGTAATAAGAATGATGACATGATGTAGATGAGATCCGTTTATCTATTTGCTTAGATATAGATCCCATCTCATTATCCTTAGTAGCAACAATACATACGTGTCGGTTCCCCTTCTGTCACTGGGATCAAGCACCGTAAGATCAAACCCACTACAAAGCACCTCTTCCCATTGCAAGATAAATAGATCAAGTTGGCAAAACAAAACCGAAATATCAGAGAAGAAATACGAGGCTATAAGCAATCATGCATATAAGAGATCAAAGAAGACTCAAATAACTTTCATGGATAAAAACATAGATCTGATCATAAACTCAAAGTTCATCGGATCCCAACAAACACACCACAAAAAGACTTACATCATATGGATCTCCAAGAGACCATTGTATTAATAATCAAGAGAGAGAGAGGAAGCCATGTAGCTACTAACTATGGACCCGTAGGTCTACAAAGAACTACTCACGCATCATGAGAGAGGCACCAATGGAAGTGGTGAACCCCTCAGTGATGGTGTCTAGATTGGATCTCGTGGTTCTGGACTCTGCGGCGGCTGGAATTGATTTTCGTTGACTCCCCTCAGGTTTCTAGAATATTGGGGTATTTATAGATCAAAGAGGCAGTTCAGGGGCAACCGAGGTGGGCACAACCCACCAGGGCGTGCCTGGGCCTCCTGGCGCGCCCTAGTGGGTGCTGCTCCCCTCGATCCACTCCCTAGGTGCTTCCTTGGCCCACTGGATGTCTTCTGGCCCAAAAAAATCCTCCAGGAGTTTCGCTACGTTTGGACTCCGTTTGATATTGATTTCCTGTGATGTAAAAAACATGCAGAAAACAGCAACTGGCACTGGGCACTATGTCAATAGGTTAGTACCAGAAAATGATATAAAATGACTATAAAATGATTGTAAAACATCCAAGAATGATAATATAACAGCATGGAACAATCAAAAATTATAGATACATTGGAGACGTATCAGTGATTTATATCCTACTCATGCTTGCAGTCATTGCTGGTTAATCTCAATGTATGTTTATGACTGTTGTCGTTCTCTAGTTGGTCGCTTCCTAGTCTTTTTATAGCCTTCAGTTGTACTAAGAGGGAATACTGCTTGTGCATCCACTTCCATAAACCCAAAGTTGTTCCATATGAGTCCACCATACCTATCTATATGCGGCATTTACCTGTCGTTCCAAGTAAATTTGCATGTGCCAAACTCTAAACCTTCCAATGATAATTTGTCTTGTATGCTCGAATTTCTCACGTAGTGATTGGGGGCTGTCAGTATCTTCCATGCTAGGTGGGTTATTCTCACGATGAGTGGACTCCGCTTGTCATTTCACGAGAAAATGGTTGGTAATTGGGATGCCCGGTTCCATGCTCAAATCAAATCAAAATATAATTTCAAACAATACTCCCCCAGGATTGTTGTTAGTTGGACGGTACCCGTTGTTTAGGACCAGCCATGGAATGTTCCTGTTGGTGGAGGGCGAGTAAAACTTTACCATTCTCTTTGGGAACTGCCTATAATGTATCTAGTATGGAAGATACCAAGATCTCTTGGTTGTTATGTTGACAATGAAATCATACCGCTCAAAATATTATTTATCTTTGTTTCAAAAGCTCGAGCTCTCTGGAACCTCTGCAAATCCTTGCTTCCCTCTGTGAAGGGCCTATCTATTTACTTTTATTGCTGAGTCACAATCCTCTTATAAAAATCACCAGTGAGCACCACGGTCATTTGTATGCATTGTTATTAGTTGATATTGAGTATGACTATGACTGGATCTCTTTTACCATGAATACAATGTCTAGTCAGTCCTTGATCTTCAGGGGTGCTCTGCATTTTTTCTGCGGTCTCAGGAAGGGCTAGCGAAATACCATCTTGTTATATCATATCATGATTGTTTTGAAAAAGTGTTGTCATCCGAGATTTATTATTATTGCTCGCCAGTTGATTAGGCCATTGATATGAGTAAATGTGAGACCTAAATGTTATTGTGAATATGGTAAGTTCACGATCTTTGCTGAAAACCTGAATGTTGACTATACATATTTGCGACAACAAAATCAAACAGAGTTTGTAACAGTTATTCTTTATCACTTTCAGTTTGTCAACTGAATTTCTTGAGGACAAGCAATGGGTTAAGTTTTGGGGAGTTGATACGTCTCCATCATATCTACTTTTAGAAACTCTTATTCCCTTATTTTGGACTCTAATTTGCATGATTTGAATGGAACAAACCCGTACTGACTTCAGCAGAATTGCCATGGTGTTATTTTTGTACAGAAATAAAAGTTCTCGGAATGACCTGAAACTTCACGGAGAATATTTTTGGAATAACTAAAAAATATTGGCGAAAGAATCAACAGAGGGGGCCCACCGGCTGTCCACAAGGGTGGAGGGTGTTCCCCCCTGCCTTGTGGGTCCCCTGGAACTCCACCGACCTCAACTCCAACTCCATATATTCATGTTCAGGGAGAAAAAATCAGAGAGAAGGATTCATTGTGTTTTATGATAAGGAGCTGCCACCGACTCATGTTCTTCAACGTTGCCGTCATCATCAACCATCCTCCATCACCAATTTCATGATGCACACCGTCGTGCGTGAATAATTCCATTGTAGGCTTGCTGGACGGTGATGGGTTGGATGAGATTTATCATATAATCGAGTTAGTTTTGTTAGAGTTTGATCCCTAGTATCCACTATGTTCTGAGATTGATGTTGCTATGACTTTGCTATGCTTAATGCTTGTCACTAGGGCCCGAGTGCCATGAATTCAGATCTGTACCCTTTATGTTTCCATGAATATATTTGTGTTCTTGATCCGGTCTTTCAAGTTATAGTCACCTACTACGTGTTATGCTCAGGTAACCCCGTAGTGACAATAGTCGGGACACTTCCTGGTGATGACCGTAGTTTGAGGAGTTCATGTATTCACTAAGTGCTAATGCTTTGGTCCGGTTTTCTATTAAAAGGAGGCCTTAATATCCCTTGGTTTCCATTAGGGCCCCGCTGCCACGGGAGGGTAGGCCAAAAGATGTCATGCAAGTTCTTTTCCATAAGCACGTATGACTATATTCAGAATACATGCCTACATTATATTGATGAATTGGAGCTAGTTCTGCGACACCCTAGGTTATAACTATTGCATGATGAATGACATCCGACATAATTATCCATCATTGATCCATTGCCTATGAGCTTTTCACATATTGATCTTTGCTTAGTTACTTTTCCGTTGACACTATTATGATTGCTACAAAACTGCTACTATTACTTTTGCCACTATTACCGTTACTTACATACTACTTTGCTGCTAAACACTTTGTTGTAGATATTAAGTCTTTCAGGTGTGGTTGAATTGACAACTCAGTTGCTAATACTTGAGAATATTCTTTGGCTCCACTTGTGTCGAATCAATAAATTTGGGTTGACTACTCTACCCTCGAAAAATGTTGCGATCCCCTGTACTTGTGGGTTATCAGGCTCTTGACAGGATAAATGGTCCATGGAATGAGAATTTTCAGTTGCTTTACACTTACAAAGATGAAGTGGAGATGGCTAGTCCAGGGAGTGTTGCAGAGATTGATAAGCATACAGTTTCATACAAAATAAGAGGGAAGTCATTTGAGAAGGAGTGTTGTAGGAGGGCTTTTGTTTGTTTCAAGGCTTGCCGGCAGGGTTTCTGGATGGTTGCGGGCCCTATTTGGCTATCGATGCAACTACTTGAATGGAAGATGGAGATGATAGGTACTAGCAGCTTCTGTAGTTGATGGACCCAACTGGCTATTCCCAGTTTCATTTGGTGTGTTAGAGGCAGAGTTTGAGGAAAGTTGGGCTTGGTTTCTGCTGCAGTTCGCAACATTATAGGTACAACCCAGGTCTAGTTATACACTCAGATGCTTGCAAGGGTTTAGATACTGCGGTAGGAATTGTATTTCATGGAGTAGAGCATAGGGAATGTATGCGACACCTAGTGCATAATTTTAAAAAGAAATTAAGAGATAAAGTTTATGATGAGAACCTATGGCCAAGATCATACACATGTGGCTTGAGGAAGCATGAGCACCATTTGACAGTGTTGTATGCTCAAAATCCTAAGGTGAAGGAGTACTTGGAAGCACATCATGGAATGGTGTGGTCAAGAAGCAAATTCAATGAAATCTACAAATTAGACTATGTGACCAGTAACCTCGCAAAGTGCTTCAATGCAAAGGTCAAGTGAGTGAAAGGCCTATTGTTGTGGAAAGCATTTTATAAGATATGACAGATGATCATGATAAAGATGGATCTTCGTAAATGAATTGTAAAAACACAAACGTTGGCCATGTTATGCTCCCATCTCTGATAAAGGCATTGCATGCCAAGGCAAGAGGACTGAAGATGAAATGCGTTTGACCTTCGACATACGAGGCTGAGCTAACATATACTAACACTAAAAATAGGGAATGGAGGTATCCAGTGAACCTAGCAACTAGGGAATGCAGTTTAGGCAATGGCAAATCCATGGGAAGCCATGCATACATGCCCTACATCTCATGACTGTTATCAGGGGTGAAAATGGTGAAGTTGATCAGTATTACTCTGAATATTTCTCTGCTGCCAAATTTTGGGCTGCTTATGCTGACAATGTACATGCACTCTTGGGAAGAGACCAATGAAACAGACTAGATCCAGGGTTCAAACTATGGTTTCCTGTACTTACTAGAGCATCAGGAATACCAAGGAAGAACAAGATAAGAGCAGGTGAAGAGGGTTGTGTAAAAAGATACAGTAAGTGCAAAAAAATTGGAATCCTATAGCACATTGCTAGGATTTGTACCAACCCAGTGGATGCATCATTTGGAGAAGATGAACAATGGCCAGCAACAGATGCATAGGAGAAGCACCGGCATCTTGGTATGTGTGCAGTAGAAGCACTGGCATCTTGGTATATGTGCAAGCTTCCCTTTTTAATGCATTTGTTCTCTTTTTTATCGATGGCTTATCCCTAATCTTATTTCTGTTTGACCCAGCTCTAGGATAGGTGGAGATAAAGGAAAGAAAAGACCTAGAGAGGAAGAAGCTTCTTTTGAACCATCATCTGATGCAGAATTTGAAGCCATGGCTTATGATGGTTTTGAAGCAATAAGAGAGGAGCAATACATGGTTCCTATTGTTCCTTTAAAGTTTATGGAACCAACAGATGACCGTCAACCGGTCATCAAGTGCTCGGGAAACCAGGAGCAACTATCCCAAGTGAAGATCAAAAGGAAGAAGACAAAGCCATAGAATATCCCAGCTAGGGAAACCATGACCAAGAAAATTAAGACATCTCCGAACACAAGGAGCAAGTCAAATATTTGAATTTGAACTTTGAACTACTTGTCATGGGAGTAAGTCTGATAGTAAGAATAGGGAGTACGTAGGAGGAGGCAAGGTCCTAGATACGGTGAGGTTGTACACACAAGTTTTACGAGTTCAGGCCCCTCTCGGAGGAGGTAAAAGCCCTACATCTCGGTGCCCTGAGGCTGTGTCGACTGGATTATGTGTGAATGTTACAAGGGTTCCGAATCATTATGCCAGAGAAGGAGGTGGCTTATATAGATTGCGCCAGGACCCTCTCAGACCTCCGTTACACAGGGTTCAATGTGAGTTAAGATGGGGCTTTACTAGTAACGCCAGCCATAAATGATCTTTAAGACTACAGAGTGAACGCCTAACTGTTGCCATCCTGGGGTGACTTTATGTCTTCTGTACTCCGATTGGTTCTCCATATGGTCGAGTGACTATGTTGTGGTCGAGTGAAATTGGAGTACCCGAGTGGAGTCTTCTGTCGAGTGGATTGCATTTCAGGGTGATTCCAGACGGTACTTTTTGTTAGTCCTTGAATGTCTTTGACTGTAGGTCAGTGTCCTTGGGTAGGCTATCTAAGTCGGGCCTAAGACCTTACCCTAGGTACGTGTCCTCGTCATTAGCTCCCGAATGGATTGAGATCCGAGTGGAGAAAGGTTGAAGTTGACTCCAACTCAATTCAATGCTCCGGAGGCATCTTATTGAAGTATGGGAAGCACGCTGGTACTTTCAATCTTGCTTCAGTCGGCTCGATCGATTCTGATAGCTTGAAGTCATCGAGTGAATAAATGTGGTAAGCCTTCGAGTGAATTAGGACGCGAAATCATAGACACGATTGGTTGCCATGCGGTTTCCGGATTTTGTGGGATTCGAAATATCGGAGAAGCGCGCCGGACGGGGCGCGACGCAGTAAATGGAACGAATTGGATTGGGACTCCTTGATTTTTGCACCGCCTTTTTCACCACGTATTGAGCCTGCGCCTGTGACGGGATATGATTTGATCGCTGGGGGCCACCGGTTAGTCACTCGTAGCCAGCCTCATAAAAGGCGTTGGAGCCGATGCGAGGTATAGTGCCTTCAATCGAACCCCATTCTCTCTTCTTCTCCGCCTCCTTTCTCTCCGCTCCCCATGCCTCTCCTCGGCCCTCCCAAGTTCCACGCAATGGTGAAGGAGAAGACCGCGGCTCTGGAGCGTGCAAAGAAGGCGGCGGTGGCGGCGAAAGGGAAGAAGACGGTGCGGGGCTCATCGTCGCGGTCCGATCTGCCGCCCAGCTGGATCCAAGGGGATTGGGCCTGCTCTACGGTCTCGCAGGAGGACTGGGAGAATCTCGCCCATGACGGCTTGATTACTCCTGGGTCTTGGAGACTGCTCGGGGAGGAGTTCGAGCCCCAGTCGCGCGATTGTGAGTTTGTTTTCCTCACCACCCATGTCGAGTGCGGTTTTTCATTGCCTTCGCACCCATCATGCCAAGGGTTCCTGAACTTCTTCGGAGCCCAGATTCACCACTTCCCTCCCAACACAATCTTGTATCTTGATGCATTCATTTCCATGTGCAAAAACTTCCTGGGATGCTACCCGCGCCGGGGCCTGTTCAAGCATATATTCACTTGTCGATCTCATACAGTGAAGAAAGCTAACCCAGTCAACCAGAAAAAGCACGTGATCCTGATGTGTGGGGGGTTATGGATCCAAATGAGGGGTAGGAGCTTCTTCCCCCCTGTGACTTTTCCCGACTCAGTTAGAGGGTGGCAGTCGACCTAGTTTTACTGCAAGGATGTTCCGACTCCTGGTCAGTCGACTCGCCTCCCCCCTTTCACTTTGGAGAGACTCTGCATCCCTCGCTCACTAGTGGTAGCTCGGGAGGAGAGGGAGGAAGTGCAGATGCTGGTTGCAGCCGTTGTTGAATTGGTAAAGGGAGGAGTGGGATGGATCTGTTGGAGGTGTATCTCAGTCAACGGATATCTAGCCCCTACAAGCCCGTTACCACCCCATGTGGATGTACTCGGTCCCTGAAGACACCGCTCGTACCCACCCGGAGGAGGTTAACAAGGAGATGGTGGCCCAGTGGCTCCGGAGCATTACTAGCAACAAGGAAAACCCAAGGGGGCCAGGAGGATTCTGCCATTCGACGCCACCCATGCTCCAGGAGAGGTCAGGCTCACATATTTGAGTGTATTTTCCTTTTATCTTTATCGAGTGGTTGTTCTGGAATCTGACTCATGTACACAACTTGTGTCTTGTAGGTTTTCACTAAGCTGCACTCGATGCCCAACGGAGAGCAGTACCAGGAAGGGATCGACAGTGACAGTGAGGGCAACGACGACCAATATTCCGAGGAAAGTGAAGATGAGAGCAAGGACTCGAGTAGCAGCAGCGAGGAGGTCGACTCACCGCCTCCTTCCGAGCGTCGATCCAAATAGTTGCAAGACCCCGTAGGAGGACATGGTAAGGTTGCTGTGTCGAGTGCCAAGGTCCCGAAGTGCACTCGAACATCAACTCCCGAGCTGACAGAAAAGGCTGTGAAGCAGGCCAACGTTATCCCGCCCAAACCTCGGAAGGCCCTGCCAAAGATCAAGGTGTCTGTGCCCGTGACTTTGACGTAAGAATTCCTTTCGTGTGTTCTTCTGTGTTACCATAAATTCATTGGCTTGTTTGACCGAGTGAAATCTGGATTTTTAGTGTTGCTACTATGGCTGCGACATCCATGTATATTGACGAGGAATGTGGTGATGCGGAAACTGCGGATGCGGCCACCTCTCGAGAAGGTGTGGTTTCATGACTGCCTCTGTGTCTTGTTAATGAATTTTGGGGTCGATTGAAATTTCACCGTTGAGTGTTTGCAGCAACAATGTATATTATCCAACTCCCTGATGATGATGATGATGAGGATATGCCTCCGAAGAATATCGGGAGGAGAGGACGAACTTTCAGCAGGAGGGTGCCTAGATCTAGAACGCCTCGCTCGTCATCAAAGCTTGTGGTCCAGCCACTCAACGATCCGGCACGGGCTTCCATATCCTTTGCCAATCCTTTGTCGACTGACCAGCCTTCAACGTCGACTGCTCAGGCTCCAGAGCCATTGCACAAGTTCAAGCTCCTACTCCACCGGTGCAGTTGCCTGCTCCTCATCCTGCATGTTTGTTGCTTATACCATCCCAGATGATCAAGTAGGAGCTGCTAAGGAGGCCATGATTCAGGTAGGTCTAATGATGGACCGACTGAAGGTGGTGTATGATACCAGCAAGGCTGCATATGATGCCAGCTCTGCTCTTCAAGCCAATGTCCAAATAAGTGGTATTGTAAGTTAATTTCCGATTGATTTCTCTGTCTTGGTCTTTGCTCTGCTCAGACATGCTCTCTGCAAACTGCTGCTTTATTGTTCGTAAGATGTTCATACATCTATCTTGAATTTTGCAACTTGCATCTGTTCACCCACTGGGTGTTTTTTTCATCCTGTAGTTCTTTCACTTGAATCAACCAGGCCGTGTCGAGTGAAAAACCTTGGTCCAGTGGGGGCATGCTAAGTGCACCCACTGGGTGTAGTCCCCGAGACCGCCATCGAATGTTTGATTCGGCGGGGGTCTTTTTGAAATATTTTCTTATAGCACTTCCACTCGACCTGGACAGGTCCTGTCGAGTGGGAAATGTAACCAGTGGGGGAACGCTAAGTGCACCCACTGGGTATAGTCCCTGAGACCACAGTTGACTGCGGGCAGTCGGCGGTGGTCTGAGACCCAAAAATGTCATTGTAGTTTTTTTACTCCTTCTACTCGAGTTGGGCTGACCATGCTCAGTGGGAAATGTAACCAGTGCAGGCACACTAAGTGCACCCACTGGGTGTAGTCCCCGAGATCGATGTTGTATGTTTGATTTGTCAGCAGTCTTAGAACTCTTTTGCTATGTAATTCATTCTTGTATTTTTTCCATTCGGAAGTAGATGTCGACTGACTCGTCAAGCTGTTATTTGCAGAAATCTTGTGAGCATGGGGCCCAATATGCCACTGTGGAGCAGGAGAAGACCCAACTTAAGATCGACCTGGAATTGGCCAAGGGAAGAAAGCCCAAGAGGAAGTGGCAATTATGGGAGGTAACAACTCGCTGACTGTATGCCCTGTCATTTTCCCTTTCTATCCTTTGAACCGAGCGACTCCACTCGAACAGATGTGCATAGTGAAAATCATCAACACCAAGCACGTCTGAGGAACATTATTTTTTAAAACAAAATGAAGCAGGCTCTGGAGCAGAAGGATCTTGATCTTGCTGCGGTGCAGAAGATGGCCCACGAGAAGACTGAACTTGCCGACGGGAAGTTGGCTTCAGTCGGTAAATTGGAAGATGAGAGTGCCCAGATGAAGAATGCCGTTGACGAAGCAAAGAAAAAAAACTGCGCAACTGAAGGAGGAAAAAGCGGCTCTGACCAAGCAGAGGAACGAATTGGAAGCTTATCTGGGTGACCTCGCCAAGAAGATGTTTCTTATGCTTGAAGGTATTCCCTTTCATCTGCCTGAAAAAACTTTCCTGCCATGTTGATGTTGATTCACTATCTTTCCATGCTTGCAGAATTCTGTCAGATCTTTGAGGAAGAGACCGGGCGAATCAAGACTGGACTGGATCCCATCAACTCTCCTGTCAAAGATGAAGCTGCCATGAATGTGTTGTGACTGGAAGCTCGACTCGCTAGAGTCTTGGACTACATTGCCCGATTGAAAGCTACGATGTCTTGAGTCGATAAGGAGCTCTGGACAAAGGTTGTGCTTCAGAATGATCTCGATTCACTGATGACTCGACTCAACAGCATTCCTGACAGAGTGCAGGCGTGGAAGAAGTTAGGTGCGTGTTGTGGTGATGATTTCGCTTTATCACTCATCCACGTTCACTGTAGGGACGTCAAGGAAGATAAGTTGAAGGATCTACAAGTAGCCAACACCAAGAAGCATCAATTCCAATCCTTCATGGAGACCTTCATCGACGCAGCCACTATCATCGTAGATGGCATTGACTTGGATTCATTTGTCGAGCCAGCCAGCCCTCCTCCTGATGCGTGAAAAACTTGATAACTTTATTTGCCTCAGAATGCCGAGTGGATTTTGTAATCGTTAAAACTCATTCGAGCCTGATGCTCGAGTACTTTTGCTTGCGGCATTGAACATTGCTAGATTTATCTGAACTTGGTTGCTTTATGAGAATGTAGTTGCTTCGTTTCCACGGTTCTTTGGATTTTCTTGGTTTGAGTGAATTGAGGATCGCAAATGTTCATCCAAGTGAGAGGGTCTCTCTACACTTGGAGTCGACGTTGTACGTGTGTCGCAGCTCAGAGTGCATCCAACTATTGTACTTGTGGCGCAGCTCAGAGTGCGTCCGGATGTTGTACTTGTGGCGCAGATCAGAGTGCACCTTTGAGTATTTTTAACTTAGGAAAGTATATGGTCGCAGCTAAGCCGCCGAGTGAGAGGATTGCTCTTCACTCAGAGTGTTTTTAACTTAGGCGAGTACGGGGTCGCAGCTAAGCCCCTGAGTGAGAGGATTGTTCTTCACTCGGAGTGCTTTTAGCTTAGGCGAGTATGGGATCATAGCTAAGCCTCCGAGTGAGAGGATTGCTCTTCACTCGGAGTGTTTTTAACTTAGGTGAGTAGGGGTCGCAGCTAAGCCCCTAAGTGAGAGGATTGCTCTTCACTCGGAGTGTTTTTAACTTAGGCGAGTACGGGGTCGCTGCTAAGCCCCCGAGTGAGAGGATTGCTCTTCACTCAGAGTGTTTTCTAACTTAGGTGAGTACGGGGTCGCAGCTAAGCCCCCGAGTGAGAGGATTGCTCTTCACTCCGAGTGTTTTTCACTTAGGTGAATCAGGTTCACGGCTAAGCACCCACTGGGGGATTTGAACACAAGTATATGTGCAAACAATCAATTTGTGACTGCAGAGATCATGTCTTCGATAAACAATCTGAAAAGTACTTCTTATTACCTATCGTCGATCCGAGTGTTTTCAGGTATAAAAGCGGCGGAGCAGATCTGCATCCCAGGCGCGCGGCTCATCCTTCCTCTTGGTCACATTGTAAAGGTGATACACTCTATTGTGCAGTACCTTGGTGATGATGAACGGACCTTCCCAGGCAGGAGCAGGCTTGTGAGGACATTGCTGATCCACTCGGAGCACGAGGTCTCCTTCTTGAAATGCTCGACCCCTGACATTTCGTGCATGGAATCGACGAAGATCTTGCTGATAAATGGTCGATCGGATCAAAGCCATCTCTCTCTCCTCTTCCAGAAGGTCAACATCGTCGTGACATGCTTGTTCGGCTTCAGTTTCTGAGAAGAGTTCCACGTGAGGTGCATTGTGGCGCAAGTCACTCGGAAGCACTGCTTCAGCTCCATATACCATGAAGAAAGGAGTCCGACCAGTCAATCGATTGTGGGTCATCTTTAATCCCCATAGAACGGAGGGCAGCTCCGTCACCCAAGTGCCTCCTGCATGCTTAAGGTCGCACATCAATCGGGGTTTCGGCCCTTGTAAGATCAAACCATTGGCTCTTTCTGCTTGTCCATTCGGCTACGGATGTGCTGCGGATGCATAGTCGACCCGAGTGCCCTGGGAAGCACAGAAAGCTTTGAATTCATTGGAATCAAAGTTTGACCCATTATCTGTGATGATGTTGTGTGGAACTCCATATCTGAATATTAGCTCTCTGATAAAAGTGATGGTTGTGCTTGAGTCGAGGTTCTTGATGGGTTTAGCTTCAATCCACTTAGTGAACTTGTCGACTGACACGAGCAGATGGGTGAAATCGCTTCTGCCACTCCTCAGGGGGCCAACCATGTCTAGTCCCCAAACGGCAAATGTCCAGACGAGTGGAATAGTCTTCAAAGCGGAAATAGGTTTGTGAGACATGTTCGAGTAAAACTGGCAACCTTCGCACTTCTCGATTATCTCCTTAGCCATTTCATTTGCTCGCGGCCAATAGAATCCCGCTCGGTATGCTTTGGCCACGATGGTCTGGGAGGACGCATGGTGACCATAGGTCCCCGAGTGAATATCATTTAGGATCAGTCGACCCACTTCTAGGGTGATGCACCGGTGAGCAACACCAGTCACACTTTCTCTGAAAAGTTTGCCGCCTATCACTGTGAAGGCTTTGGATCTGCGGATGATCTGAGGAGCATCATCTTCAGCCTCCGGGAGCTCTTGCCTAAGCCGGTATGTAATGTACGACACTGTCCAATCGGGGATGATCACCAAAACCTCCATGATTAGGTCGACAACTGCTCGGATTTCAACTTCAGTCGGATCAGTTGAACTTATTGGTTGTGGGGGCTCCTTTGTAATTGGATCTTCTTCAACTGATGGGGTGTGGAGATGCTCCAAGAACACATTACTGGGGATAGGCTTCCGAGTGGAACCTATTTTCGCCAGATCATCAGCAGCCTGATTCTTGAGTCGGGGTATGTGATGGAGCTCCAACCCTTCAAACTTCTTTTCTAACTTCCTCACTGCACTCCAGTATCCTGTCATGCTCGGGCTCCTGATATCCGATTCTTTCATCACTTGATTCACTACCAGATCTGAGTCGCCGTAGACCATTAGGCGACAGACGCCGAGTGAAATGTCCATATGCAACCCATATAAAAGCGCTTCGAACTCAACTTCATTGTTGGAAGAATCAAAGTGAATCTGTAACACATAACTGAGCTTGTCACCTCTCGGGGATACCAGAACCACTCCAGCACCAGAACCATTCAACATCTTGGACCCGTCAAAGAACATGGTCCAGTATTCCGAATGGACTTGAGTCGGTTGATGTTCCTCAATCCACTCGGCCAAGAAATCTGCAATTGCCTGAGACTTAATAGCCTTCTTTGCTTCGAACTTGATATCAAGAGGAAGGAGTTCAATAGCCCACTTAGCCACTCGACCAATTGCATCTCGATTGTTCAAAATTTTTGATAATGGGGCATCACTGACAACTAAAACTGAGTGATTTGCGAAGTAATGTGCAACTTTCTTTGCGGTCATATAGATTCCATAGACAGCTTCTGGTAATGCGGATACCTTTGATTGGACGGAGTCAAAACTTCAGAGATGTAGTACACTGAGCGTTGAACTTTGTAGGCTTTGCCTTCTTTCTCCTGCTCAATGGTGAGCACTGTGCTGACAACCTGTCCAGTGGCTGCAATATATAACAACAGAGGCTCTTTACTGACTGGAGCAGCAAGCACCGGCTAGGTGGAAAGCAGGGCTTTGAGCTCTACAAACGTTGCTTCAGCTTCAGGAGTCCACTTGAATGTATCAGACTTTTTCATCAGTCGGTAAAGAGGCAATGCCTTTTCACTGAGGCGAGAAATGAACCGACTGAGTGCAGCCATACAACCCGTAAGCTTCTGAACATCATGCACACGCACATGGCATTTCATTCAGACGATTTCTCCAATGTTCTCTGGGTTTGCATCGATTCCTTGTTCAGAAACAAGGAAACCGAGCAACTTCCCTCTTGGGACTCCGAATGTGCACTTGGATGGATCCATCTTGACGTCATATCTTCTTAGGTTGGCAAAGGTTTCAACGAGGTCAGTTAGCATGCCAGAAGTCTTGCGTGACTTGACAATGATGACATCCATGTATGCTTCCATGTTACAACTGATTTGAGTGAGCAGGCACATCTGTATCATGCGCATGAACATGGCTCTAGCATTCTTCAGACCAAAAGGCATGGTAACATAGCAAAAACACCCAAATGGGGTG
Source organism: Triticum aestivum (assembly GCF_018294505.1). Lineage (NCBI taxonomy): Eukaryota > Viridiplantae > Streptophyta > Magnoliopsida > Poales > Poaceae > Triticum > Triticum aestivum. The sequence goes on from NC_057810.1 coordinate 90,682,778, forward strand.
ATGAAAGTTATTTTTATTTCATCATGTCCATACAGCCGGATCTGATGGTACCCGTAATACGCATCCAAGAAGGATAAACGCTCACACCCTGCTGTCGAGTCAACTATTTGATCGATGCGGGGGAGAGGAAAATGATCTTTCGGGCAGGCCCGATTGATATGATTGAAGTCAATACACATTCGAAGCAAATCATCTTTCTTAGGGACCATGACAACGTTGGCAAGCCACTCGGAGTGGTAAATCTTGCAGATGAACTCAGCGGCCAAAAGCTGAGCCACCTCCTCACCTGTCGCCTTTCTCTTCACAACAACGGACCATCAAAGATGCTCTTTGACTGGTTTTGCTTTTGGGTCGACATGCAAACGGTGCTCAGCCAGCCCCCTGTGTACACCCGGCATGTCAGAAGGTTTCCATGCAAAGATGTCCTAGTTCTCACGGAGGAACTGGATGAGCGCGGCTTCCTATTTGCTATCGAGTGTTATTGATATGTGAGTCAGAGCTGCATTGGGATCCTCTGGGTGGATATGAACAGGTTTGGTTTCTCCCGCCGATTGAAATGCAGACTATGAAGCAGGTTTCTTGGACCGCAGCAAATCACTCGGATCTGCAGTCTTCTGGTATTCCTGCATCTCTATGGTGGCCATCTGCTCATCTACAATCTTGTAGCCCTTCTGAAGGCACTCTTCTGCTCTCTACCTGTTTCCTGTGACTGGGATCACACCTTTGGGACCGGGCATTTTCAACTTGAGATATACGTAACATGGTCGAGCCATGAAACGAGCATATGCAGGCCTGGCCGGAATGGCATGATAAGCACTGTGGAAATCCACCACCTCAAATGTCAACTTTTACTTGCGGTAATTCTTGAAATCACCGAAAACCACATCAAGAGTAATCTACCCGAGTGACTTTGCCTTTTTCCCAGGAATGACACCGTGGAACTGCATGTTGCTCTCACTGAGCTTAGACATCGGAATGCCCATCCCTTCATGGGTTTCAGCGTACAGAATGTTCAGCCCACTTCCGCCATCCATAAGGACTTTAGTCAGTTGGGTGCCCCCAACGACTGGGTTGACCACAAGCGCTTGCCGCCCAAGGGTGGGAACATGCGCCGAGTGATCTGATTGGTTGAATGTAATGGGAGTCTCCGACCACTTCAAGTATGTTGTAGTTGCTAGAGCAACCATATTCACTTCTCTGTTAGTGACTTTCAGTCTACTTTTGCTTTCTACATCAGCAAAAATAGCATTGACCTTAGGGTAACCATCATCTTCCTCTTTCTCATCTTCCTTATCAGATTCTTTCTCATTGGACTAATTCTCTCGGAAGCTCTAAATCGGAAGTCGGCATTGCCGAGTTGTATGCTTGGGTTGAATCAAGTTACCCTCTTCATCTTTCTACATGTGTTTGTAACACGGCAAATCCAGGATGTCCTGTCCTAACTGATCTTTCACCTTCTTGGGTTTCCATTGTGGTTTGGATTTTCCTTTAAACTTTCCTCCTCCTACATTCAGGACTGCAGCCTCAACAGGAACTATAGGTTCAGCTTACGCTTCTGTTTCCGACTGGAATTCCCAACTCCGGAGTCCTGGACAACTACTTTCCCCCTTCCGTTGCAGAGTCGATCTTCCTCTTCACCATTGGTGTACCGAGTGTCTATCTCCATCATTCGGGTCAGAGTCATGTCTCCGGACCGGTCGAATTTCAGGGTAAGCTCTTTGTACTTGATGCCTTATTTGAAGGCACAAACCTCCTGGTGATCTGACACATTTTCCACCGTATGATGAAGAGTGGTCCATCTCTGGATGAAATATCTCAAAGTCTCATTCGGTTTCTGAACACAGTGTTCCAATTAGGTCAGCCCAGCAGATTGCTTGCAAGTACCCTCAAATGTTTTGATGAATTTGATGAACACTCGGGCCAAGTCATCCCAGCAGAAAATACCCCCAGGGGCTAACTGAGTCAACCAAGCTTTGGCCGAACCCTCAAGCATCAGTGGGAGGTGCTTCATAGCTACATCATTATTGCCACCACCAATCTGCACAGCCACTCGATAGTCTTCCAGCCAGGTATCTGGCTTTGATTCTCTGGTAAACTTACTCACGCCTGATGCCAACCTGAAGTTGGGAAGGATCTCAACTGATCGAATGGCAATACTAAAGCATTCGGGCCCAGTAATGAATGCTCTGTTCCCAATCAGATGATCTCTGCCTTGCCCTTCTCTGTTTGCTCGGCCTCTGTCGACCAAACCTTGCACACGGAGTGATCTTGCATGGAATCCCGGCTCTCTTGGGTCAACCGGGGCCCTCCGCTCGTCACCATACGGGTGCCTATCATCATAGCACCGGGGCGCGTACGATTCGCTCGTCGGAGGGGGCATAAGCACTAGACGGTGGTTATCATGGGAAAACTGACGATAAAACTGTCTATGGCCCCGCTCTAGGTACTGGTACTGGCGGGGACTATGATCTTCTCGATGCCGGGGCGACCGTGGACTATCTGCCGACTGAACTATGTCTGCAGCCACTGACCTACTATGAATTCTGTTGCGCGACTAGGAGACGACATAATTCTATTCCCCAGCAGCTTTAAGCAATGCATGGATCTGCTCTAAACCTCTACCAGCTTCTGAACGCGATGGCTGAATTGACTCTGCTATGCCTGCTACTGCTGCAACATTTTGAATCGGAGTACGGTATACCTGAGTTTCAGTCGGAAATAAATACCGCATCCGTCAACTGGATTTAGGATCCTGCTGACGAGCACACTTGTCGAGTGCCTTCTGTAGATTCTCCAAATGCGTACGCTCAGCCAAAGTGGTTAAGCGCGCAGCCTCTAGGGCCCGAGCCTCAGAGGTCTCCCCAATGATGGTTGTCGGGGGGATGAACCCCGGGCAGGCAACGGAACCCGGTTCCTTTTCAAAAACAACCGGGCCAGCATCGCCCCTCAAGCCAGCCCGCGCTTGGCCGGGTCGCTCAACCCGGCCAAGCCCCTTGACCCGGACGAACTCTCCGACCCGGCCAGGCTCCTCGACTCGGCCTCAACAACCATCTCAAGGCAGACGAACCAGACACACCAGGACTTCCCCAAGAAACCAGCTCCACCCTTGGCGTGTTCCTTAACCTAGCTGCGAGTCAGCTCCTATCCCATCCAGGCCGTACGATTGGACGAGTCTCCATCTACCGATGACCGAGGCAATAGTGCCCCGCCCATGCCTCTGGTCAGCTGGAACGAGGCAATAGTGCTTCTCACCTACCCGCTGACCTGGGCTGGCGTGGCCACAGTGCCCCCGACGTCACCACTGACACCAGCAAGTGGCGACCTGATGAAGTGTTATTGTATCCGACTCAACTAGGCTGCTCCTGGCGATCGACAAGACGGCAAACAGTGCCCCTAGGAAAGCAGGGCCCGCTCCTAGGGGAACCCGACGAACCACAGGCGCCCGGCGGGTCCCAGCTCTGGGTCCCCAGAAGCTGACGAGCCGGCCCTACGACCTTGTAACATTACCATTGTACCCCTGGGGGTTGGTTTATAAAATCCCCCAGGAGCCTTCATGCACATGAGCAAGCACACAGTAACCTAGCCACCCGATCTGTAGAACACATAGGGAGAAGGAGCAGCCTAAGCGCTAGCCAGCCTTCCTTCGTCCTCCATATACCTCTAGGAGCAACTCTGTATTGTTTCACATCAACCACACTCGGCAGGACTAGGGGTATTATCTCTCCGGAGATCCCCGAACCTGGGTATGTCTTGCGTCCCGCGCTCGCTCATGCCAACCTCGCCTCTGGAGCCCACCGGTGCCTTCGAACCTCCTCCTCTCTTTAGCCATCCCATGGCATCTTCCATGCTCCCACCACGATAGTTGGCGCCCACCGTGGGGCAGCTCGAGGTCCTGGCCGTGAGCATGCTTTAGACGGGGCTCTTCTTTGACTCTGACGAGCCCGTCACACTGGCAGCCAACGTCATCGGCGCGCTCGCCGCCTTCTTCACTCCACTGCACATCTCCGACGCGCCTGCAACCGATGAGTACTCCAGCGAGGTACTTGACTTTTCCGACTCCACCCTCTCCCTCGGCGGCAGCGCTCCCGCCGGGGCAATGGGCATCCACGCGGAGGTTTTTGTCACTGGTACAGATGCCTCCTCACTACAAGAAATATGTCAACTAGTGACCTTCTGTCAGTGACCCTTGAAGAATTGGTCATAGATCTATGACAATTTCAGACCAATTGGTCAAATGCTGTTCGGGGGGCTCCAAACCCTAAACCATTGCGACCATTTTGGTCAGAAAGGTCGTAATCTCCTTACACGAAATGGTCACAAAGCAAACAGTGCTAGTCCACTGCCTTATTTCTAGTTGTTAATGACCAATATAGATGGTCATAGCCTTGTAGATTGTGGTGGGTTTTGATGACTAGGCGCCATGTCATCAGTTTTGCCTATGTGTCATGTCCATGTGGCAGTTTTTGCCCTAGGTTGTGAAGCAACCTATATTTCTGTTATTCCAAAAATTCCCAAAAAAATTCTCATAAATGTTTTGGATCATATCTTCATAAAACATGTCAAAAACATTCCTTTCCTAGTTCAAAAATAATTCGAAAATATTTATTTTCCTATTCTGTTCAGAGCAACACTTTGTGAAGGAAGTACCACTTTGGCATGTCCAAATGGTATCCATTTTGTACAGTGCTTTCCTATGCCCAAATAACCATCCTCCACCAAATGCCAGCTCAATCCATTCATTATTTTGAGCCTAGCTTCAACATTCGTATTTATGTCCAGTGTGGTACTTTGTAAAGCAAGTACCACCTAGGCTCCTTCTTTTGAGGTGAAAATTTGTGAAGACAGTCTTCTTAGTAACTGATCATCCTCAGCCAAAACTCGCGCCCATTAGCCATGTGGATATCCCGTACCGCAAATCAAACACTTGGTTGCTTATTCATGTTTGAGCATCGATCGGTCTCCTCGTGAGAATCTTATGTTGTGATTTTATTCCTAGCACCTACCTGGGGAGTGCCCAACCCACTAGACATGCCTAGGCCGCCCAGAACACATGGCAACGCCACGGTTATGCGGTGACCACGCGGCGGGCATGCGAGCTTACGCGCTCTAGAGTTGGGGCCCTCGGCCACCGTCCAAACCTCGATGTCTCGCCATCAAACCGTGTATTTCTGATTAAATAGATACTTATTTACCTAGAAATGATTTTTGGAAAAAATAAAGAGCAAAATATGAGGCAGCTGCAGTTCAAATTTGACCCGTTTCAAACTGAATCGACCACAATTTGTCTTTTTCACCAGAGGTGGATCAAAACTTTTTTCACCCAACCATATTGTAAATTGTGCATTATATATGCCCTAGTATTTTATAAAATTGATTTGGTCCATTTTTGCAACAATTATTTGGTAGTTCCTTCACAAAAAAAATCTCCTTTTGGGCACTCGGAAAATGAAAAACGAATTTTCCGTGCAAAGAAAATGAAAACTTCCTTAGGCAACATTGTTTGGAATTCCAATATGTACCCTTGTGCACAATATGAGATCATTTGAACAAACTATGCCATGAATGTGGCCATAAGATTGATCATTTGGCTTGAAAGCCATGAATCTTCACGCATGATAGCTCATTTCTGAGAGCACTTTTTTAAAATAATTACCACATTACAAGTTTATTATTTTTCCTGGAAACTTGGTCACATATAATGACACAATGTGAAGGTTTTCCAATTTTTTGATTTTTTTGAATTTTTTATGCCCGTTTCAAAATGCGGTCAAAACGGGGGGCTTGACCGTTCCTAGCTAGTTGTTGAATCTGTGAATTTTTTGGTGTTTCTATGATTAAATAGATACTTATTTACCTATAAATGATTTTTGGAAAAAATAAAGAGCAAATTATGAGGCAGCTTCCGTTCAAATTTGACCCGTTTCCAAATGAATCGATGACAATTTGTCTTTTTCACTAGAGGTGGATCAAAACTTTTTTCACCCAAACATTTTGTCAGTTGTGCATTATATATGTCCTAGTATTTTATAAAATTGATTTGGTCCATTTTTGCAACAACTACCTCCTTTTGGGCACTCGGAAAATGAAAAATGAATTTTCCGTGCAAAGAAAATGAAAACTTCCTTAGGCAACATTGTTTGGAATTCCAAGATGTACCCTTGTGCACAATATGATATCATTTGAACAAACTATGCCATGAATGTGGCCATAAGATTGATCATTTGGCTTGAAAGCCATGAATCTTCACGCATGATAGCTCATTTCTGAGAGCACTTTTTTAAAATAATTACCACATTACAAGTTTATTATTTTTCCTGGAAACTTGGTCACATATAATGACACAATGCGAAGGTTTTCCAATTTTTTGATTTTTTTGAATTTTTTATGCCCGTTTCAAAATGCGGTCAAAATGGGGGGCTTGACCATTCCTAGCTAGTGGTTGAATCTGTGAATTTTTTGGTGTTTCTATGATTAAATAGATACTTATTTACCTATAAATGATTTTTGGAAAAAATAAAGAGCAAACTATGAGGCAGCTGCAGTTCAAATTTCACCCGTTTCCAACTGAATCGACGACAATTTGTCTTTTTCACCAGAGGTGGATCAAAACTTTTTTCACCCAAACATTTTGTCAGTTGTGCATTATATATGTCCTAGTATTTTATAAAATTGATTTGGTCCATTTTTGCAACAACTATTTGGTAGGTCCTTCACAAAAAAACCTCCTTTTGGGCACTCGGAAAATGAAAAATGAATTTTCCGTGCAAAGAAAATGAAAACTTCCTTAGGCAACATTGTTTGGAATTCCAAGATGTACCCTTGTGCACAATATGAGATCATTTTAACAAACTATGCCATGAATGTGGCCATAAGAGTGATCATTTGGCTTGAAAGCCATGAATCTTCACGCATGGTAGCTCATCTCTGAGAACACTTTTTTAAAATAATTACCGTATTACAAGTTTATTATTTTTCCTGGAAACTTCGTCACATATGATGACACAACGCGAAGGTTTTCCAATTTTTTGTTTTTTGTTGAATTTGTTATGCCCGTTTCAAAATGCGGTCGAAACGGCGGGCATGACCGTTCATAGCTAGGGGTTGAATCTTGCCAAAATTTTGTTGAATCTCTGATTAAATAGATACTTATTTACCTAAAAATGATTTTTGTAAAAAATCATGAGCAGACTATGAGGCACCTCTAGTTCAAATTTGACCCGCTTCCAGCTGAATCAGCATAGTTTTGTCTTTTTCACGAGAGGTGGATTGAAACCTTTTGGCACCCAACCATTTGGTAAATTATGCATTGAATATGGACTAATATTTTATAAAAATAATTTGGTCCAATTTTGCAACAAATTTTTGGTACGTCATTCACAAAAAAACTCATTTTGGACACTCAAAAAATGTAAAACATAATTTTTGTGCAAAGAAAATGAAAAATTCCTTAGTCAACATTGTTTTATATTCAAGATACAAACTTGTGCACAATGTGAGACCATTTTTTTATTTTTCATGTGTAGAAGTAGAAGAAAAACAAAAGAAAATACACAAACCACATATACTCTATTCCCATTGGTGGAGTTGGTTTGACACGGATTGATGACATGGCGCCCATCCATCCATCCATTATCCCACATCCATCCATCCATTTATCTATAGATGTCGGTGAGTAGGGGTACCCTAGTATCCCGAACTTGTGCACGGGCAGTTGCAGCACCCCGCGGCAAGGCTTGCCGGGCGACCGCCAAGGTCCTCCGTGGTTCCTGTGGAGCCATTCAAGAACAAAGTATTCAAGTCAAGGAGACAAGGCCCCGGCAAGAGGAGCTTGCCGGGAAGGCTAACCAAGGCATCTCAAGGAACTTGCCGCGATGCACCACGCGTCCTGGCGAGGCCCGGTGAGCGACAAGCTTCCGGACACGACAAGACAACGACCGCGGCAAGGCGCTTGCCGCGGCAAGCAACCACTCTGCACCCGCGCTCCAGCACATCCACCAATGTGTCGCCCTGGGGCCTTTCCGGGCGCGCGTGGCAAGAGGCTATGCAGCCAGCGGTGTGCGGTGGCAAGCGACGCCGACAAGATTGCCATCGTGGCGAGCGGTGGCGTCCCTGACGGTCCCTGTTTGCACTGTTTGGGCGACGTAGATGGGCATTTAATGCCTTTGTCCCCTGCCGTCAGGGTTAGGTATGATACACTGTACAAGTAGTTGTACCAACCGCAATTCCTTTTCCATTTTTACCCTTGTCTACGTTGCCACCTGTCGGAGACCCCTTGAGCGTATAAAAGGAGGCCCATGCGCAACGTAGAGGGGGGTTCGAAGGCAGAAAAACACTCACGCTCGGCCTCGTTAGCAGCTAGTGTGTACTGTAGCACTCAGCGCTCCCGAGCAAGAACTCAATACATTCAGACATGCAGCAGTAGGAGTGTTATCTCTCCGGAGAGCTCCGAAGCTGGGTAAACTGCTCGTGTGCTTCGCCTCGATCTGCTCTTCGTGCGACCTCCGCCCCCCGCCGAACCGAAAGGGGATCGGTCCGCCGGTCCCATAGGTGTTCGTGGATCAGCTTCCCCGACATCTTTTGGTGTGCCAGGTAGGGGGCGTCGAGGTTGTGTGAACCCGATCCGGCGTTCACTCGAACTAGATCTTCATCTTCTTCATCGACATGCCACCGAAGAAGAAGGCTTCGGCGGCAGCTGTTCCTTCCACGTTGTTCCTACCACCACCAGAGCAAACGAGTGGTGGGGTAGACACCGGCGGAAGAACGGACATCGACGAGGGAGCCCACAGTGCTGCCAGGTCCAAGGATAAGGCTGCGCAGACCTCGGCGTCTGTACATGCACCGCGCCCATCTCAGGAGGCGCAGGACCGACAGCGTCATGGTATTCGTAGTGCCATACGTTTGTTGGACCAAGATCGAGCTGGTGGATCTCGGGGTGCTCAAGACCAGCATGCACGCCAACATGCTGGCACGAGCAAGACACGGTCGCCTGGACGGGATACTGCTCCTTCTAACATAGTTAGAAGTCCGATCATATCCCGCTCCTCGCGCCATTCGCCACTGCCGCCCACCACTCCAGCAGAAGCTTTGGCGCGAGCTCAACTGCTCCTGGATTACCCTCCAACGGCAGACAAGATCGATGAATGGAGGGCCACCATTCAGAGTCTCATCGGCTTCGCCAACGGCGACACTCCGCAGCAGCCGAATACATCGCTGCCGCGGCAGGACTGCCGGGCACGAGCCGATGGAGACGAAACTGGTGGGGGTGCAACCACCATGCACTCTCCACCCCGAAGGCCAAGATCGCCGACTCGCCGGATCCACCTCGACAGCGACTCCACCGCATCATCAGATCCGCGAGCTCGTCGCGATCAGCGCCAAGTTCTTCACGAACGACAGCAAGAAGACGCTCGAACTCGCATCGAGCGCCGAAGAGAAGCGCGACGTCAATCGGACAGCGCGCTGGGCCCTCTGTCCACATGCATGCACTAGGGGAACCAGGCGACTTGCCGTACGCGGTAGGTTGCCCTGCGTTCACTCGTGAGCTGCGGCAAGTCCAGTGGCCCAGCATGAAGAATTTCAAGCCAGACGTACCAGAGAAGTATGACGGCAAGTCGCATCCGTCGGAGTTCCTCAGCATCTACACCATCGCGGTGCAAGCTGCCGGGGGGCGCGACGACAGGATCCTTGCCAACTACTTCCCGCTGGTGCTCAAGCCCAATGTCAGATCCTGGCTCATGCACTTGCCAAACAACTCCATATCCTCCTGGGCAGACCTATGCCATCAGTTTGTCGGCGCCTTTACGGGCGGCCACAAGCCTCCTGGCCAAGAGAGTGACCTTCATCTGCTCGCCCAGAAGGAAGGAGAGCCCCTGCGCAAGTACATTCAGAGATTCAGCCGCGTACAGCACAACATCCCAGATGTCCACCCTGCCGCGGTAATCAGCGCGTTCCATCAGAACGTGCGAAACCGTAGGATGCGGGAGGAGATGGCGATGTGCAAGATTAAAGACGTCAGTGAGCTGTATGCCCTGGCCGACAAGTGTGCACGTGCTGAGGAAGGCAGGAAACTCCCCGGAGAGAATACAGAAGTAGGAAGATCTGATAGTGAGGAGGCCGCCCCGGCAAAGAAAAACCGGCGGCGAAACAACAGGAAGAAGAAAGGCAAAGATGTGCTAGTCGTTGAGCAGTCCGGCAACGGAGGTGGCGCAAAGAAAGCCAAAGCCGGTAGCTCCGGCGGCACCAACTACCAGGCTGTGGCGGTCACCGACAAGCAGGACGGCACCAACAAGCAGTACTGCAAGATCCACCGCACCAAGGGCCATGACCTCCAGAGCTGCAAGAAGGTCGAGCAGCTTGTCGAGCAGCAAAAGGCTGAATACGAGCGACGCGACAAGGAGAAGGCCCAGGAAGGTGCTGGAGGAGCCGGCAAGAAACGCCCCGGCCGAGGAGGGCGCCGCGGCAAGGCCAAGCAGTGGCAAGGAGATAGACCTCCCCGCGGCCACGACAAGGATGAAGATGATGACGACGATGAAGATATAGATGATGACGAGACCGATGAGCAGGAGTTCCAGAAAGCCACAGAGGTCCTGTGCGTTGACGGCGGTGCTTCTCTGCATACTTCACACCGCCAGCTCAAGTAGTGGGTGCGGGAAGTCAATGCGGCAGAACCACCCGTCGAGTCACGCAAGCCTCTGAAATGGTCCAGCACGCCTATCATCTTTGATATTGAGGACCACCCTGATCGCATAACTGCGGTCGGGTGCTTGCCGATGTTGGTTTCACCAACTATCCGCAACCTCAAGGTCACTAAGATGCTAGTTGACGGCGGGGCCGGCTTGAACCTGATCTCCTCCGCGGTACTCCAGAAACTCCAGATCCCTGATGGCGAGCTCGAAGAGACCGGCACATTCCAAGGAATCAATCCGGGAAGGAGCAAGCCGAAGGGAAAGATCACGTTGCCGGTGACATTTGGCAGCGAGTTGAACTTCAGGACTGAGAGGGTCACTTTTGACGTTGCTGACTTTCCATTGCCTTACAATGGGATACTCGGCCGTCCAGCACTCGCCAAATTCATGGCAGCCTCTCACTATGCATACAACATGCTGAAGATGCCAGGCCCGATAAGTGTCATCTCTGTCCCTGGCGACAAGAAGGATGCTCTTATCTGCGCCGACAAGATCTACCGGGAAGCAGCAGCCGCAACAGATCGCAAGTCACTTGCCGTTGAAGCTCCCGGGGCGAAGAAGAAGACCAAGTCCGGCAAGAGTTCTGATGCCCACTCCGGCAAGCGCACCTCTTCGGAGTGCTGCGCTACCGTCGAGGACGCACCATCGAGCTCCACCGGCAAGTGTAAGAAGACAATGGCAGCTCCACCAGAGACCAAGAAGGTGTCCGCCAAGGAGGATGGCACTGGTGGTACCTTCACCATCAGTGCCACTCTCGACCCTAAATAGGAAAGCGCGCTCGTTGCTTTCCTGCGGGCGAACGTCGACGTATTTGCGTGGCAACCGTCTGACATCCCCGGTGTTCCCAGGAAAGTAATCGAGCACCATCTTGCCGTCTGTCCTCATGCGCGGCCCGTCAAGCAGAAAGTCAGGAAGCAGGCAGTGGAGCGCCAAGAATTCATCGCAGAAGAAATCAAGAAATTGGAAGCAGCAGGCCTTGTCAGAGGAGTGCTCCATCCTACGTGGTTGGCCAACCCTGTAGTCGTGCGCAAGGCAAACGGGAAATGGAGGCTTTGTATCGACTTTACCGATGTCAATAAAGCTTGTCCCAAAGACCCATTTCCCTTGCCGCGCATCGACCAGATTGTTGACTCCACGGCCGGATGTGACTTGCTTTCATTTCTTGATGCATACTCAGGATACCATCAGATCTTCATGGCAGAAGAGGATGAGGAGAAGACCGCATTCATCACCCCATGTGGCACATACTGTTTCGTACGGATGCCTTTCGGTTTAAAGAATGCTGGTTCAACATTTGCAAGGGTAGTCCATGACGCTTTTGAGCCGCAAATGCACAGAAATGTGGAAGCCTACATGGATGACATAGTGGTCAAGAGCAAGGACAAGGCGACTCTGATTCAAGATTTAGACGAAACCTTTGCAAATCTGCGCAAGATCAACCTCAAGCTTAACCCCGAGAAGTGTGTGTTTGGAGTCCCCTCCGGCAAGCTTCTCGGGTTCTTCGTGTCTCAGCGGGGAATTGAAGCCAATCCCGACAAGATCAAGGCCATTGAGCAGATTGAAGCACCAAAGCGCGTCAAGGATGTACGAAGACTTGCCGGTTGCGTAGCTGCTCTCAGCAGGTTTATCTCTAGGTCTGCTGAGCGCGCCCTGCCATTTTTCAAAATATTGAAAAAGGCAGGTCCAATGAAATGGACTCCGGAAGCGGAGGCTGCACTGCAGGACTTAAAGAGATACCTGTCCTCCACTCCAACACTTGTCGCACCTAAGCCACAAGAGAAGTTGCTGCTATATATAGCGGCAACCAATCAAGTGGTTAGTGCTGCGTTAGTAGCGGAGAGGGAGGCGGATGATGAGCCAGCAACCACGGCAGATGCATCCAGCGACAAGCAGGGACTTCACCGGCAAGCTCTGGTCCCGACAAAGATGGATCTGCGCAGGCGCGTGAGAAGATGCAGAAAAGAATGGTGCAGCGCCCAGTTTACTTTGTCAGTTCCCTTCTGCAGGGGGCTAGGTCAAGGTACTCTGGTGTGCAGAAATTGCTTTTCGGCCTTCTCATGGCCTCGAGAAAGCTGCGCCATTACTTCCAAGCACATGAGATCACAGTCGTCACTCGTTTTCCGCTGAAGAGGATACTGCAAAATCCAGAAGCAACAGGCAGGATTGTCGAGTGGGCACTGGAACTGTCAAGCTTTGGCCTCAAGTTTGAGAGCACTTCAACTATCCAAAGCAGAGCATTGGCAGAGTTCATAGCAGAATGGACGCCAACACAAGATGAAGAAATTCCAGAAACGAGCATCCCCGTCAAGGAAGCAAGCAAAGAGTGGCTGATGTACTTTGATGGTGCCTTTTCGCTGCAAGGCGCCGGTGCGGGCGTGCTACTTGTTGCACCCACCGGAGAGCACCTCAAGTACGTAGTCCAGATGCACTTTCCCAAGGAGCAAGCAACGAACAATACCGCAGAGTATGAAGGTTTGCTTGCCGGTCTCAGGATCGCAGCAGACCTTGGGATCAAGAAGCTCATTGTCAGGGGTGACTCACAGCTTGTCGTCCGCCAAGTGAACAAGAATTATCAGAGTCCGTTGATGGAAGCTTACGTTGATGAAGTGAGAAAGCTAGAAGAGCACTTTGACGGCCTACAGATGGAACATGTTCCAAGAGCTCAGAACGACATTGCCGATGGCCTGTCAAAGTGCGCCGCACTTAAGTTACCTGTGGAACCAGGGATCTTTGTGCTCAAGCTGACTCAACCGTCTGTAACGCCATCAACTGGACAGAGCAAGAAGAGGAAGTTGATTTCTGGTGACTATTTTCCGGCAGAGCTCCCCGAAGCCGCCGCCAAGAAGGTCCCCAAGATCAACACCAAGGGTGCTGAGGAGCAGTCTGCTCCGGCAAGCCTTAGGGTTTGTTCCGTTGAAGCAGACGCTCCCGACAAGTTTTGCTCCGGCAAGCTTGCCGGGGAACATCAAGCTCCGGCTGAGCCGCAGGTTCTCGCCGTAGAAGCGGATGTTCCCACAGCAGCAGATGTGCCTTTAGTCCTTGTTGTCGAGCCGCAAGCTCCAGCATGGGCACAGCAGATTGTCCGTTTCCTTCAGACAGGAGAACTTCCCGAAGAGCAAGAAGAAGCGGAAAGAGTAGCCCGGCAGTCAAGTATGTACCAGTTTGTCGACAACACACTGTACAGAAGAAGACTCAACGGTGTGAAATTGAAGTGTATTCACCGGGAAGACGGACAAAAGCTGTTGGCAGAGATACATGGAGGCATATGTGGTCACCACATTGGCGCAAGAGCACTTGCCGGCAAAGCGTTCCGGCAAGGTTTCTTTTGGCCGACAGCCCTCCAGGATGCAACTGCACAAGTAACCAAGTGTGAAGCGTGCCAGTTCCATTCCAAGCAGATACACCAGCCAGCTCAAGCTCTCCAGACGATCCCTTTATCCTGGCCATTTTCGGTCTGGGGGCTCGACATCCTCGGCCCCTTTCCCCGAGCTGTCGGGGGCTTTGAGTACTTGTACGTTGCAATCGACAAGTTCACAAAGTGGCCGGAAGTGGAAGCAGTGAGGAAGGTGACAGCACAGTCAGCAGTCAAGTTCTTCAGGTCGATTGTTTGCCGCTTCGGGATCCCTAACAGGATCATCACCGACAACGGCACACAATTCACGAGCCGCACCTTCATGCAGTACGTCCAAGATCTTGGCGCCAAGGTCTGCTTCGCTTCTGTTGCTCATCCGAGAAGCAACGGTCAAGCGGAGAGGGCAAATGCTGAAGTGCTGCGCGGGCTCAAGACCAGGACTTTCGACAGGCTGCGCAAGTGCGGAAAGAACTGGATTGAGGAGCTGCCGGTGGTTCTTTGGTCGGTCAGGACGACGCCAAATCGAGCCACTGGCCAGACACCTTTCGCTCTAGTCTATGGAGCAGAGGCAGTTCTCCCCACGGAACTCGTATACGGGTCACCTCGAGTGCTCGCTTATGATGAGCTTGAGCAAGAGCAGTTGCGACAAGATGACGCGCTGCTCCTTGAGGAGGACCGTCTTCAGGCTGCTGTACGAGCTGCTCGATACCAGCAAGCTTTGCGCCGCTACCATAGCCGCAAAGTTAATGCCAGAAGTCTCGAGGAAGGCGACCTTGTTCTTCGGCGCGTTCAGTCCGCCAAGAATTCCAACAAGTTGACGCCGAAGTGGGAAGGCCCTTACCGGGTGAAACGAGTCACTAGGCCTGGCGCTGTCCGCCTTGAGACCGAAGATGGCATTCCGGTGAGCAACTCCTGGAACATTGAGCATCTTCGTAAGTTTTACCCGTAAGGCGCGGTTGCCGGAACCTGTTCCGGCAACCACCTTTTGTACAAGTCTTGCCGATGTTGCATGTAATCCTTTGTACAAAGCCGGGCGCAGACCCCGTGCATAAGTAAAGCTCATGTGCTCCGCACATCTTGTCAATTTCATGCTTTATACTTTTCTTTTTGCATGTATCTGACACTTTGTGCAGCACCTACCCTCGGTAAGCAATAACGAGCCGTAAGGCTCCGTACCCTTATTTTCTCTTCTTTCTCAAAGGAAGGAAAGTTCCCTCGCCCACAAGTTTGCCAGGGGGAAAGGAGAAGATAATGGTGTGGACCAGGCGTCGTTCAAGGAAGTTTCGCCTTACCGGAAAGCAAATGACAGAAAAGCTAAGTTGCCAAAGTTTGAGCAATCAGTTTTAATTTTTAAGTTGTCTTCCTCGAACGACCGTCCTTTGTATGGAAAACCTGTGCGCGGAGGAACCAACTCGCAGCTAGTTGCGCCCTTACTTTGTTTCGAGTCTGCTCAACAACTTAAGTGAGCTGCGACTAGCTGCGACAAGGTTTCTTGTCGGTTGCGGCACCGCCAGCAGGCTGCTGACGTCCCGCACTCAGCGCTCGCGGCTAAGGTGCCTGCGCCGACAAGCTTCCTAAAAGCGTAGGGCAAAAACATACAAAGGAAGGAATCAAGTAAAGGAAATAACATAGCAATCGCTACCCAAAATAGAGTCATATTACAAGATAGCTTGTCGCAGCTCTAACAGATTGTTCTCATAACATGACCAGCAGCGAGAAGAAAAAGAGAAAACGGGCGGCCTAATCTACGCGATCGCCCTCAACCCTCTTGATCCCGCTCACCTTGTCCACAATGGGTGCGACAAGGGTCTTGAGCGCTTCCAGATCAGCATCCGGCGGCAAGGTCCTGAGGACGTTGGTGAGGTTGAGGCCTGGGTTGCGGAAGGCCACCTTCACCAGCACCTTTTGAAGAGCTCCCGCGCAGATCTTGCGCGACTCATCGGCCAGCTGCTTTGGGATCTTCTCCCGGAGTCGCTGGAGGGCCGTCGCCACGCCTTTGAAGAACAAGCTGACCTTGGCGCTGGGTTGGAGGTGCTCATCGGAGGAGTACCCGAAATCCTCCATCCCTAGCTGCGCCAGCTCCTTGTCGATGGCTGTGGCAGCATCCACGAGACCCTCGGTCCAGTGCTCCACATTCTCCCTAAAAGTGTTCTGGGAGGTAGCAGCACTCGCCAGCAGCGCCTCGTCGGCCTTGACCTTCTCCGACAAGGCCACCTCCCGCTCCCTGGCGCCGTCCAGCGTCTGAGTCAAAGTAACTAGCTTCAACTCAAGATCTGCGTTGGAGTCCTTGGCGGCGCTAAGCTCTTTGCTCCTCTCAGCGAGACGACCTTGCAGCTCGCCATGAGCGGCGGCGTCCTTCTCGCGCTCACGCTTGAGCGCAGCAAGCTCCTCGCCGCTCGCCTTGAGATCGGCCTCCAGCTGCGCCACTTTCATTTCCAGCTCCTTCTTGGCGGCCTCGGCATCTGCGGCAGCATCCTCTGCTTCCTTGAGAGCCCCGCCAAATGTTTGCTCGCACGCGGCAAGCTCCTCCTCGTGGCTGTCAAGGTTGACCTTGAGCTGCGCCAACTCGCCTTCCTGCGCAGATAGCCTCTCGGCAGCAAGCCGTTGTTGCTCTTCAACTTTAGCCTTCTCGAGGAGGAAGGCTTTCCGCTCCTCGGCGACTTGCTCCCGCTCCTCTGACAGGGACCGGAGAGTTTCCTACCTGAAACCCCGAAGCTCCTTCGTGCGCTTCTCGATGTCCACTCCCGCCTTCGCGACAAGCGCTTCTCGGGATACCAGCTTGGCCTGTCGGGCACGGTAGAGCGATAACAGCTTTCGTAGCAGCTGCTCCTCCTCAGGCTCGTCGCTGCTGCTGCTTGGCGCGTCGACCAGCGTCAGCCCAGTGGAGGCGAGCACCTCTCCATCCAAGATCTCTCCTTCGACCGGCGCCCTGGAGCTTGACGCCCAGGGGAGCTTGATGAAGATGCCGTCGCCGGCCTTCAAATAGGTGCCGGGCTGGGGCTCTTCGGAGCCTGGCGTGGCAGCAGCGGCGGAGGGATCGGCGGTCGGCGTAGCGCCTGACGCTCCTGTGGCCTCGGGGCCGTCAGTGTGATCGCCGGATCCCTCGCTAGCTTCTGCGGCGGCAGCTTTGGCGGCCTCTTCGCCGGCGGGATCATCAGCGCCAGCTTCTCCTTCGGTGGCAATGGCATCATCGGTATTGCTGCGCGCGTTCTCCTCGCCGGCGACCTCGGTTTCCATCGGCTCCGTGGCAGATGGATCTGACGAATGGAAAAAGGAGAAAAATCAAGCAAATATCCAAAAAAGAAAATCAGAAGAAGAAGAACCCAAGGAAAGTTTTCAAGCAAGAGGATTACCTGTACTAGGACCTGCAGTCGTGGTCTCAAACACCGGAGGGTCGCTGGTGCTATCCCTTGCCGGAGAACTGTCCCTTGCCGGAGAATTCTCCCTTGCCGGAGAACGCTCCCTTGCTAGAGAATTCTCCCTTGCCGGAGAACGCTCCCTTGCCGGGGGATCCTCCCTTGGCAGTGTAGTTGAAGCAGATGGCATTTCGGGAGCGGCTTCTGGGCACTCCTGGCGAAGCTGCTCTGCTCCTGCACAAACCAACAGTCAGATATCAACAAAGAAAGAGCACCCATGCGTGCCTAACAGCAGGAAGTAAACCATATACTTACGCTGGGGGCTGCTTTGGGGAATAGTTGCCGGGTCCGGCAAGGTGGTCTCGGACCCACCCCCTACTGTCGCGGTGGGTTCGTCCTCGATGACAATCACCGGGACCTTGGCTCTCTTTGCCGCTCTCTGGGCCAGCGTCCTGAAAAGGAATGGATTCAGAGTGAAGCAAATCAGATATGAGACAAAGCAACAAAATTGAAGAACTACAAGTACAACAAAGAATCTTACTCTTCTTCTTCCTCATCGGAGCTGAGCGCGGAGAGATCGAAGTCTGGCTCGCCTCCGGTGCGACGAGGCGGAGGAGTAGGTTCCCTTATCCGCTTGGCAGGAGCGGTAGCGGTGGACCAGGAAGACCCTGCTCCAGTTGCCGCAGCGGCGTGAGGCGCTCCCGCGGCAACAGTGCTTGCCGCGGTAGAGCGTGTCGCACGGCACGGCGGCTGTTGACTCGTCTGCCGCTCCGCTATGTCCCCGGCCTTGCGGAGACGCCTTCTTGGTGGAGCTGGGGGCTCCGCTTGCGGCAAGTTAGCTGAAGGTGGGGAGGAGGAGGAGCCGATCTTCAACGAGTCAATCGCGCCCTCGGCGGGCTCGCTCGACTCAGCTTCAGGCCCGACAAGCTCTTCCTCGCCGGCAAGCTCTTCTCGCTTGACAAGACTTGCTGCCTCTGCTGCCTCTGCCTCCTCCACGGTGAATCCGAACTTGCCCGCGGTAGCGGCTGCTGCCGCCTCTTCCAGCCTGGTGGCGATGTGCTGCATCTCCGCATCGGTGGTGTCGCGGGTGAGGCTCTTTTGTTCATCGGGGCGGACCAACACTTCTACCAGGCCATCAAAGAACTCCTGCAGGACGTCGTCTGCAGGCTCTTGCCAAGTTGGGACAATTCCATGCGAATCTCACAGCGGCATCATTGCACGGATGCGGTCGAGCGAGGAGTTGTTGCACAGCGGAACGACACCCCTCGGCAACATGAACGCTTCGGGATGTTGAGGATCGGGCTTGAACAGCTCCAGCATCATCGCGTCTAGTTCCAAGACAGTGAAGTTGAAGTTGAGGCCGGGCGCAACCTCATGATATCCGCCGAATTCTGGAACTCCCAGGCAGGTCTCCTCCTCTCCTGCAGGGGGGCGATGCGGCGGCGAAGAAAATCTGTACCAATGGCGCCTACAGTGAGCCCGGCAAGCCTGAGGCGTAGGATCCGAGGTGACGGCAATCCTCAGCCTATCGTCTTCCGGGGCCACGTTGCTCCAATTGTTGCCGCGCGCTATTGGGGCTTGGCGCTGGGCGGTAAATGGCTGCGGGTTCTCCTCGACAATCCAGCACCAGTCTGCTCTCCATTCCAACCACTTGCTGTGGAGCTCTCCGTCCAGATAAGCTTCCTTCTTGCCGGTCCTCGAGATCCAGGCGATTCCGCCGGATAAGGGCTCCCCTCTCTCAACTCGAGGCATAAAGAAGTGGCAAAAAAGAGCTACATTTGGATAGACTCCGACAAAGTTTTCGCAGAGATGTGCAAAAACTGCCATGGTCAGAACAACATTGGGGGTGAAGTCAAGGAGGCGGAACCCGTAGGTGTTCATGATATCGCAGAAAAATTCAGAGAAAGGCGGGCAGAGCCCGCAGTAGAAGAACAGCGCGAAGAAAGGGTATCCATTCGGAGCCAGTTCCGAAGCGGCAGCGGGGAGTACCTTCGTACGCGGCTGCGCTCGTGTCTCCGTCGACCAGAAGAGATAGTAGTACTCCCTCAGCTCCTTCGCGGCAAGCTGGGCGGGAAGATTGCCCGCTCCTTCCGCAGCACCGCGAGCCGCTGCGCCTCGGCCGACTTCACGACCTTCCCCTTGTCGGCTTTCGGAGCCATGGCGGAGGTAGTGGGGGAGATCGACGGTGTTGGTGATGCTGGTGGCGACGG